>NC_071267.1:11126338-11726338 GCF_023375685.1 Ictalurus furcatus
AATGAGTAAAATAAGAGAAACCATTTGGTACTGTTATATAGTTATCGAAGCATACGAACATTAAAATAAAGTCCGACTCACCATCAAGGCATTAGAAGCACATACACTGTGAAAGCCATGGTAGAAGGCGGCAAACTGTCTGTAGATGAACTTATTCAGCAGGAAATCGATGTATAGCTGGACATACTCTGCACAGGGATTTATGAATAATAAATAACACAGCATAGGTGATCAGAAAATTGCTGACAATATTGGGTGCAGTTTGTGGGAGGTTTAGTGAAGACTTCACTCACCTTTTCGGTTCTGGTTAGTCACAGGGATTTTATCTCCACCTGGCTTCAGGTTATATGACTTGACGACTCCAAGTTCTTCTTGAAAAACCTGCAAAGGCGAACATAAGCATTGATCTCTGCTCGTCTCTGCTTCCCTGAACATATGTGAACCTAGGGGAAAAATCAGGGCTTGTCGGCACTACAGTGTAATCTAGGGCAACCTGAATATCTTAAATAGCCTTACAGTCCTAATCATTCTCAGTGACCTGAGCTGCACAGAGGCATGTCTGAGTGTGAGAGAAACACCTGAAAGGTCGTATAGAAGTCCTCTTCGACATTTCCCTCATAGCTGAGCAGCTCTGCAAGGCCATGAGCAAGATCCTAAAACAGAAAGGTTCCACTGATGCCAAATATCGACTTAAAATACAGAGGCACCATGCACAGAGCTACATGCATGCGAAAACATACATGAGCTAGAAACAGTGCTGTGTCCAGTATAAAACATTTACATCCGTTAATCTGTGGATTTCATTAGCAGCAACATATTTCATAATAAAACAATACGGGAAATTTTGCATTAATTAATTACTTAGAAAATCGATTAGTAAAAAAAAAAAATGTTAATAGGTTTGTTATCCAGATCCAACCGAAGCAATTCATCCACATAAAACCTGAATAATTTTAATTCACACCTGTGTGTGACCAATAAAACTAATAAAGCACTGAAAGGAGAAAATGAAAGGTATGTTTGACATAAGCTGTGACAATATCTATATTCTCACTGTCTCTTATTAAATAACCTTCAGTTTTTCCAGCTCCACACACTTGTGGTGGGAAAAAAAAAAAAGAAGTTTAGCACAAGAGAGCAAACAACACCCAGAGGCACTCAGTTATATAAGTGTGTATGAGGGCAAAAGCTTTCAAATGGAACATCTGGATCGCTTAAGCTTTACTCAGCAAAAACCACTGGAAATGATGAAGAAATGGCAACTGTGTAAAAATTTCCATCTAAAAAGTGATGGGTAAATATGCAAGATTCTCAAAACATACTAGGGGCTTGTTACTTGTTGCATAAGAGCAAGGCAGTAACACTGTTAATCTTAGGCCTCCCTCTAGTGGACTTGAATTGAAGTGATTCAATTTCACTAGAATCTAAGAATATATTACTAAACTAAACTTTTTTTTGAGTAAATAGCAAATGCTGATTTTGGTAGGGTCATAACCAGTTTGTAACACATTTGATATATAAAGCCTTTTCATACATACAGCAATTTCCAACTCAATTTCAGACTTTTCATGTAATTTATAGGAAATCATGCCTGACAGAGCTCAGGTTTATCGGCAGCAGTAAACGAGCAGTCAGGATCAGTGTTGTACTAATGGCAGCAGAAACAATGCACCATTTGGAACGACACTTTATCAGCAGTGAAGAAACACCCTCGTTCTGCCTAGCGACAGCAACAAACAGAGCCACAAGAATACAACAGGTGCCATTTTAAATAACAATGTGTAATTCTCTGAGACAAATACGATAATCAATGACCCGGTATACTACCATGTGTGGTGACCACATGTATACGTATATACATTCTGTGCATTTTAAATGTTTTTATTTGACAGTAATATCTATATACTGTTGCATGAATGTACTGCACTGTAGAAGGTCGAAAAACTGCTTCAACAGGCTGGCTGTCAATTTTGGGCCCAAGTGTGTGTGTCTATGTATATATTATATTATATTGTATTACATATAATCACCTTACAGAGTTAAAAACACTCATTAACACCGATTTATAGTAGCCAATCAGACTTAGGCTTTAACCCTGTCTTAAAATCCAAGGCATGTTGATGGATCCAATGGATTCCATTGGATCCCAATCTGTCCTATTAGTTTCGATGTCAATGCTTGAAGTTGAGTAACAATCAAAATCTAGGGTCTTAAGGCATTAAAGGAATATTTCACCCAAAATTTAAACGCAGACCATTTTCCCTTACCCCAAAAACATAATTAGCCAAGTCAGGCTTGGTGTTTGAGGTTTACTTGTACAGTTTTGCACTGGAGCTAGAAGGCAAATTTATAGCTAACAAGTACTGTACAAACTTGAAGGAAACTTGGAGGAACTTGGAGGAATTGTGTGTTAGTCCTCACCCTCTCAGACTGATAGCTGTTACATGATAGAGCAGAAATAACTCATGGTGGCTATATCTTGAAAATCACACACTTTTATAGCACATAGTCTGTAACACATGCAACACTCATTGAAGACAGATTTGTGTTAGAATAAATGATTGAATAGTTAGAACGATAATTTCAAATTGCTTTTAAACAAACATTCTGCTATTAAGTGAAACTGTTTATGTGTAAATTATATCGCTGTGTGGTGATTTAGACAGGTGGTTTGCACCATCCTAAGTTTCCCTTAACTAAAATAAACAGAACACATGACATAATTTGCCGGATCAAATGATTTTCGGAGTGTTTCTTTCGGAAGTGCAGAAGAGCAGCGAGAGTGTTAATCAAAACAATAGATGTCACAGCTTGTGTACACACAGGCATGATTTGCTGCAGGTCGTCCAGGGTGAGCGTTGCCATGCCAACAGGTGCATCAAGGTCACATGGCACGATGGGAGGAGTCAACAGCTTCTTGTAGATGCATGGAGGGAATCGGATGTCCAGGGTGATGCTGTTGTACACGGCTAGGCCCATGAGCTGAACGCAAGGGGTTAAGAGTGAACAGCTGGGGAAGAGAGCCGAGTCTACACACACAAGCTTATCCACGCATCCAGTCTCGTAAGCCCTTTCTTTAGAGAGTGTGCACTTTGTTCTTGCTCCCGTTAAATTTATAACTAGATTGAGATATCTGCTACTGCACTGGCCACACAATAGCCTTATGATAGAGCCCAGTCAGATGTAGGGAGAGAACGCCCAACAGGTGTATTAAACATTTAGAAGAGAATGTGAAGAGGCTGCTCCTTAAGTGCTTACAGCTGCAACTGACGGCACTCCTCCATGTGCTCTCCATATGCACACGGACAAAGAGAGAGCAGTGGAAAAAGAGAACGAGAGCGGGAGGGGGAAGAAAAAAGCTCCCTTTTAGCAGACAGAGGGAAAATTTTTCGTAATGGCTCGAGCATCGAGACAACACAAAAGCCAGCCCCGGGGTCGTTCCAAATAAGACACAACCAAAGAAACCTTTCATTCATTATCCTAGGCTGATGTGACAGCACTTCTGGGTGTACTTAATCTCACAGCTCACAAATTTCTACAATGGGCAAGCTCAGAGGAGGAGAAACACAATGACACAGACACAAACCGAGCTGCCTGAGCCAGAGGGAATGATTATGTCAGGATATGGCTGCTACTGTCTTCTTTCCTACCTTATAGTAAGCAAGGTGCGGATAGCACTGCCATTTCATTACAGCGTGCATGCATTAGTGTATGAGGCCATGATTGGTTGATCAGTCAGAAAAGCATTACACATGGTGCCTCCTCAACAGTGACTCAAACTGAGGTCTAATGCTGAAAATAAGCATCTGTCCCACCCTGTGCTGAAAGGGAAACTTTTTACAGGTTCCACGAATAAACAGTGGATGTTTCCTCTAAGTGGAAGCAGACTGTATGTTTATGGGTTATTGAAGTCTCCCAGTGCCCATGCACAGCTACCTATGCAGCAGATGAAAGGATACAGCTCCAACCAGTCTGTACTCTGAACAGTTGTCACACTTCCAGTTGCTGAACCAGTGACATTGAGATTCCTTCACATATGTGAACATGCCTGTGAAAACGCACACAGCAGCAGTTTAAGTCCTCAGAAATCCTCAAATATGAAAAAAGGAAAAACAAATCCAAAGGCAAACCCAAATCCAAAAAACAAGTAACAAGTACATTTGACTTTTCCAGTAAAGACTCTTCATATCAGTGCTATGTAAATCACAGGTAGGTAAATCACTTAAATCACCATGGAAACTATTTGCATATATATTTCCATTCTATTTAAGCCAACATCAAATCTGGATGTTTTTCTTGAAATAAAATTGACCCTCTTTTCTGAATCAGAAATATTCTAGAGCAGGCGTTCTCAGAATTTGCAGCCAGGGACCGCTTTACTGTAAAATCAATTTCAGCAGGTTCATTACACAAAAGTGTACAATAATATTCTGGCTATTTATTGCAGCCATCAAGCTTTTTATTCCTGAACTTTCTACTGACAAAACACATTAAGTAAGTGCAAGTAGACATTATTTACAAGCTTTTTGAGTTACGTCATTTCGGAGTTACTGAGGTTTTTATTACAGCCTTTTAAATCAAGGGACCAGTCAAACAGGCTATAACTATAACATCTCAATAGTAAATATAATAACTTTGATAATAGTGGGTTGTAATTTCCAGCACTGTACCAAAAAAACAACAACACAGACCCCCTGGCTATGCTTCACTGACCCCACTTTGAGAACCACAGCTCTAGACACTACTTAAACTTTACTACCATTGAATACAAAAAAAAAAAACAATTAAGTTGTCTATTTAAACATCATTTTGTTTTCAATCAGTAAAGCAACT
The DNA here is from genome assembly GCF_023375685.1 of Ictalurus furcatus. Classification (NCBI taxonomy): domain Eukaryota; kingdom Metazoa; phylum Chordata; class Actinopteri; order Siluriformes; family Ictaluridae; genus Ictalurus; species Ictalurus furcatus. The sequence continues at coordinate 11,131,172 of NC_071267.1, forward strand.
GGTGTTCAGGACACTAAGTGTTTGTGGTCTAAAGTTCTGGGGAACACTCCCCAGCAAGTACAGAATGAATAGAAGAAATCCCTTTGGTTTTTATAGCTGGATAGAGTAAAGAATGAGTAATATGAGTGAAAGTGAACTAACATGAAATCACAGCTGATCATTTGCACCCTGTCCTGAGCATCTCACCATAGTCTGTGTGAAAAATCTGTCGAATCAGGAGAAGAAACCATTCCTTTGTGAGTCCTCCCATGTCCAAGCCTGCTTCCCCGACAAACGTCACTTTTAGCTTTTTCTTCAAGTCTGCTCTCTTTCTTGAAAGCTATTAAAAAAAGCACACACAGACACACACACACACACACACACACACACACACACACACACACACACACATTCATGGTGGGGCCATTTTTCCAAATTAAGCCCTAGCCAGACTTAGAACTTTCCAGACAAGACTATACTTGCGCTTGGCCAAAAGTACCCTCTCTCAGTCTCGGAAAATAAAAATGTTGAATACGGTGCTGCTTTGAACAAAAATATATAATGCGTACAAAACCACTACATTATTCTTACAGTTCTGTAAATATTTCTTGACGGTTCAGTTAGTGGTAAAAAGTGAAGGAACAGACAGGCGCTGTCCATGTTCTGTGAGCGAGCGCTATTACCTCATCCAGTGAGTCACTGACCAGCTGCAGACGCCTTACTTTAATGTTGAGAAAAAGCAGACTCATATCCACCCTCTGTCTGCGAGAGACCTTGTCCACCAGGGTTTGCTGCAGCCGAAATAGAAAAAGCCGTGCATTTAATCATTCGACATTCCCATGCTGGAAACCTGTTTACATACTGATGCTCACTGGCACAATCTGTCTTGGGAATTTATCTTTAAGCTTCTGATAAATGTTGGTGATATTTCTGTCTGTGTTAACTTCCTGAATGCTTTAATGAAGCTGCTATTTTGTCCTAATGATGAGAACATAGTGTACACTCCTGCAAGCCTGTCTTTAATCCGACAGCCACGAGTCTGTCGAGCCTACGCTCTGGTCACATATGTTTGGGAGGGAGCTTGTGAGGATTCCACCCAAAAAAAGAACATCTCAGACTGCCCCACCCTGCACAAGACTGTATCTGTATCAGAAGACTTTCCTTATAGTAAAATGAATCCTGCTTGACTACGAAACGAAGCTTTTGACACGAGTAGGTTAACTCATGTGTAATTAATGGATTAGGACTGCCTTCGTTACTTTTTCAGAGCAGAGGAAAAATTTTCAATTTTAAGTAAATCTCTGGACTTCGCTGGGAAGTCTCCAAGTACGGACAGCTTAGATAAACAGTCTTGAGTATAGGCGGCCATAGAGCAAGCATCAGATCCCACGAGACCCTTGGGACCAAACGGTCTAAATCCTTCGTTTCCACAGTAACGTTCCCTGCACACTCTGGCAGCTCGGCAGTCAAGAGAACTACAGAGGAAATGACAGTGACATGCAAACTCTTACCCTGGCCATGCTGATCATCTGTTGCTCAGAGTCTCTTTGGATAATAGCCTTCTTCACCACTGTAGACAGGATAAAGGGATACTGGCAGAACGTGAACCTGTGCAAATTACAATGTGTCAGACTCAAAGAAGTTAAGTTCCTCGCCCATATTAACCATATATAAACAATCATAATGCATGGTTTTGTATGGTGTTGTCAGAGCAATTATGAAGGTTATATTGGTCCAGCAGATGTAAACAATGCCCCAGAAGGTAAATGCAACTTAAAGTCTGTTCTAGACTTTTTGGCACTACAAAAACAGCTCTGATGGAAAGAGTTTCAGTGCACGTGTGCTTAGAGGAAACTGGAGAGAGTAGTGCTTGCTCTGAATTATATTTTCGTGCCACACCTGTTGGAATTTCCATGAACTTGCCATGTCTGGTAGTCCTCCATGAAATCAATGTGGTCCAGTGTGAGATTGTAGAAATCAGAGAAGGGGATGATGGGAGAAGGAGAAATGCTGTTTGCAGCATCTGAATACAGAGAAAACGGAGATGCGGGAATGGTTTGACTCTGTCCCAGCAGACCGGTCAACATTTTCCGCAGTCTGGCATTGGTTTTCGTACTCACTTAGCAGGGAGAGAACCTTGGTGGCTGATGGGATCCACCATGAGCACTTGGACATGGGCGGTAGCTCCTCTGGTTTGGCAGGGAACAGCCGTGTGGTGATGAAGAGCTGTAGGCGTTCCACCAGCTGCTTAAAACGCTTCTGAGATAGCCTGAGAAACGACACGCTGTCCTGGTCAAACACTCACAATGTAGCTTTCTAAGTCTGTGCTTCTTGCTGTTATGGTGATTCAAAATTCTTTAAATCAAACACTTTAAAGTCTTGTTCTTTTCTGGAATTATTTTTTTATTTTGTTAATAGTTGTTGAATCCCTACATAATTGCTATGCCTTTATAATTTAGCCGTTTGTACTTATGGTTTTATTTTGTGAATGGATTCCTTAAGCAGCCTGGACTGCAAAAGGCAGTGACAGAAGGAAACAATTCAGACTCACTTCTTAAACCAGTGCATCAGGAAATGGTGATCTGCTTCAGGCAGGGTCGCTATTTGCCGCAGTAAGTGAGCATAGATGACATATGTGGCTGTGCTGGTGTACTGAGGGTTCTGCAACAAAGAAGAGCCTTTTTAGAGCACTTCAAAAAGGAAATATAACTTTTCACTAGGGAGCTGCAGAAGAAGGTCTGGCTCTTTAATAACGAGTGGCGTTTCAGCGGAAACCAGTGATCCCCCCTTCCAACATGACCTCATCGGTTCCTCCAGCACAGTCAAAGGCAAATCATACCACAGGCTGACTCGCATTAGTGGCAGACAGATCAGCCCAATAATTGCGCTTGTCTTTCAATTTCACTCGGTCTTCAAGAGAAATGTCGGTCAGGACATCATATCATAGCCTGCGGCTGACTAAAAGCTAATTTTGGAAAAGACTAACTTCAGGAGATGAAAAGTGGAGTCCAGTCTCCCAAAACATACAACATACAAGTCCTACATCAGATGGATAATATTGGAAATGAACTTTTTACACTCTATGTCTTTCCCCTGTCTCTCTCTCATTAGTCTTTTCCAGATATTATCCAGGGGCTATGGACTAATTTGGACACAAACACTTAGCTCACAATATATATACAGGCTAGTTCAGACAGTCTGACTCTAGCTATGGCTGGAGTCAATGGGCCATGTGGTGAGAGAGGAGATCAAGAGTTTCCTGCCTTGCCTCACACTTTGACATGGCCACCAACACATCACAAGGCCAAGCTTGAGCCAGATTAGGTCGACGGTGCTCTACGTACAGTATACGCCTATACATGTGTGCAGATAAGCGTCTCGATTTAGGGCAGGAAATTACCGCTATTACTGAAAAGTACCACATGCGTCTGGGTTATATAATCAAGGTAGTTTTCTATTAATAGTTCAGATTTGCACAATGATGGGCTCAGTATGGAAAACTCCACTGGACCATTTCTCTATTGGGAACTAAAATCTCTCTCATTGAAAAGTTTATAAAGCAGTAATAAGCGTCACATCATCAAGCATTACCTGCACAAGTATGAAATACGCCCTCAGGTCGTCCTTTGTCCGCGGTCTAAAAGAAAAAAGTAGCAGCTCAAAAGTCTTTTCCGTAACAACACAACACTCAGCAGCGTTTAAAGGCTCGGGGAGTGAAAACAAAACAACACTCACCCTTTCCATTCTCTTAATAAGCTATTAATGATTCCCTTCAGGACTGATTTCTGGGTATCAGGGGGCTGTAAATAAGGAAGTCTGACATTACAGATCTGCATTCTTTAGGAAACAAACAACTGAATAATGATTTTTAAAAACACACAGACAATAGCTCTTTGTGTAGTGCAAAACCGAGAAAGTGAAGGTTTTTTTTTTGTTGTTAAAGTAAGAGCTTCTGTGTACTTGGATTCATTACGCACCGTGTGAAGCAAAGCATCATAAACAGTATTGACAAATTTGGTGTTTATTCCTGAGTCTTCAATAGTGTTGAATGGAGCATTTGCTTCTCTCTAGGGGGGAAAAAAAGGAAAATTCAGTCTCTAAAAAATTACAAACTGTTTTTGCTTTAAGTCTAATCGGCAAAAAATAAAAATAAATAAACACTAATGCTGTATGGTGATAACAGTCCTTCAGAGTGAAAACATCATGGTTAATTACTATCATTTCTGTAAGATCCTATGTTATGACTGCATGGTTAGAAGATCATGTGTAATAAGATCAACGCTCTGTATATAATCCATACGCAGGTGTTCTCTTTTAGTACTCTCTGAATGAGCTCATTCATTCAGATGGATCCCTAACACTAACGTTGGGTTTTTCCCTTTCTCCTGTTTTTACTGTTACTCTTTCACATGGGTCAGAATTTTAGCAGCTCTCAGTAAAAACATTTGCACAATTCAAAGGAAACATACTGGATTAACACCTTACATTCTGTCAAGCCTAAACAGTTCTTCTATGTACTGTAAGCTATTCATTTATATTACACAATTCATATAAATTCATATTTAGATAGTATAACTAACATGTATGTGAAGAACCTTTTTTTAGCAATTGTGAAACAAATTTAATCGGAGATTAATCTCGCAAAATCATAATCAAACAACTAGGGCAAAACAAGCTGATTACATTTTGAACAAGAACAAGCAAACCTTAAAAGCAGCATTGAGTTCCAAGAAGGAGTCGAATGTGGTCATGTAGAAATCATGGACATGCTTCCAATCACCTGAGATAGTTGCCTTTTCAACGTCTTCTCTGGATTTCAACAAAGAAACCCGGTTAAGTGTGGTTTAGTGCAAACAAGTTCAAATAAGAATAAGAAAAGCCATAATGAACAAGCGTAATAGATTGAGAGCGCATACTGAAACTCTTTGGCAGTTTTAGTTCGGATGGGGATGATGGGATCTGAGACGAAGCGAGCTTTAACTTCTGGAGGCAAAACGTCTATAGAGATTCGCTGCTTCTGTCTCACATCTGGATAGATTGGGGGAAGCTCTCTCACTATAGACAAAAAGATAAACATGCAGGTGTACATATTTCTCAAAAGATATAAACACACACAAAACATGGTAATACTAGACACCAACAAAAACTTCTCAACTTTTTTCGGTGCATAAATGGAAATGCTATGGCTTTAACACAAAAGGGGTTCACTGATTAAAACATGCCCCTTGATCTCCTGGTAATAATAAGTGTTTTCCCAAAGCACTAAACAATACGGTTAATTAAGAAGAAGCTCATCACGCTCCCGTTGAGGATCCTTCACACTCTGATGGGAAAACTAGACACACCAATTTTGTTTCGACCCAAAGGACATTGCCTCAGATGAGTCAGCCACAGTGACTACAGCTACCATGTAAAAACGGTTGATGGGATTCTGGATCATTTATGTTCGGTCAACACCAGATGAACTGGTGAATACCATTTTTTTTAAATCGAAAAGTACATGTGTTATTGACTTTTCAATATTAGAGTCTGACTGTCTTGTTCATAAATACACTCTGATTTTTTCTAAATATAAACCATAACCTTGATATAATATTTCTACCTGCAAGTGAGTTCTAAAAGATGTTCTAGAATCAAATACAGAATTATTGCCAGCTTTATAGAGAACAGGGGGAAAATACTGTCTGCACACAAACAAGCTTGAGAAACTACAGACCTCGAACTAAATAATTCTTATAACACATTTAAATAGGCATGGCCTGTATGTAAGAAAAATCATAATAATCCTTAAAGCTATTTCTACAATATACAATATGCATCAATGTAGGTTTGAGAATAATATCTCCAGAATTATAGTAGTGTGGAATTAAAAAAAAAAAAAAATGAAGTTCAATACTTTGTTTAATATCTTCAAAAAGATATTAATTTGTATTTACATAAAACATTTTTACATAAAAAGTGACATTCCTTTTTATTTAACACTACAAGTAGAAAAAACTCTTAAACTGCAAAATGTCAAATGTTTCGGATTCAAAGATAAAATGTACAAAATTTTAACATCAGCTTCTTCCAGTTATTTCTTTTTTTTTTTAAATGCATCAGTTATCACCATATTGATATTCTAGTGTCATACTGTCCAGCGCTACGTTTAAATAGTATTACCTCCTAAAAATATACACTTACAATCCTTGCATAAAATCATGAGCTTCATTTATATATTCACATCAAACATCAGAATGGGGCATAAAGAAAAAAAGTCACAAAAATCCCTGTGACTTTAACCGTGGCATGTATGTTGGTGCCAGATAAGCCGGTTTGACTATTTCAGAAACTGCTGATCTTCTGAGATTTTCACACACACACACACACACACACACACACACACCAGTCTCTAGTTTACACAGAATGGTGCAAAAAACAAAAAGCATCCTGTGAGCAGAGACTCAGTCGCTGTGTATTCTCTAGATCGGGGTGTCCAATCTTATCCGGAAAGAAGCCACACCTGAGTCTATTGAAAGCCAAGCTCAACTGATTAAACAGGTGGAATCAGGTGTGGCTCCTGCTTGATTGGAATCTAAAACTGCACCCACATCGGCCCTTTGCAGATAAGATTGGGCACCCGTTATCTACAGACTGTTGTATGTGAAAATCCCAGGAGATCAACAGTTTATGAAATACTCAAACCAGACCATCTGGTGCCAATATCCATGCCACAATCAAAGTCACAGAGATCATACTTTCCTTCATTCTGATGTTTGATGTGAACATTAACTGAAGCTCTTGACCTGTATCTGTATGATTTTTATTTTTACTGCACTGCTGCCACATGATTGGCTGATTAGATAACTGCATGAATGCGCAGGTGTATTTGTTCCTAATAAAGTAGATGGTGAGTCCATGGGGTATAAATATAAGATTGCACACATGTGAATCCCTGACAACCAGATCTTACAACCCAAAAAAAGACAGATGGTTGTTGACTACAATTGACCTAGCTTCTTTGGCATGGCTGGGGACTACAAACAAACAAACACTATACCCAGTGTAAAATATGGTGGATCATTTATAGTTTGGGGCTGTACTGGGATATTTTCCCCCAAAATCCGGTTGCCTATGTCAGGAGATTTGGCTGTCCATGCAGCAAGACAAACTCACTCTGAATTCAACAATTTATTTTCCCGGATGCAGTTTAAGACAAAAAGCCATAGAGTCAACCCTCTCAGTGTATTTTTCCTCTTTGCCTGTACAAACTGAGGCACTTCTTACCCCATCTCATGCAGCAGTTTGTCTCAGTGGTTGAGCTTTGTAAGGTAAGCAGCAAACGGGGTCAAACTGGAGTTTGATTAAACTTTAATTACAGCTGCAGGGCACAAAATCCGAAGCGTGACGCTCTCTCTCCATAGAAAAACAGTGGTTTAGCCAGTGATTTTATCTCACATCATCTGTCTGCAGTCAACTGTCTGTGCGGCAGCACACTACGGAGTCAGTTAACTTGGCTAGTTTATGTACTCTGTAAGTTAAGCTTTGGAAGGGTGTTGAAAAATGAAGTGTCACATTCTGTGTGTATATGCGGTTAGCAGTTTGAATATTCATAATACCTCAAAAAAATGTAATAGTATTGTTGCTTGAAACGTCCATCTCTACTTTTAACATAATAATGACCTAAAACACAGTTACATATCAGAAAGTATATACATATACAGTCCACACAGGATTGGTTTTTTTGTGTTTGTTGCAGCCAAAAATACTTTTTAATGCGGCGTATTTTTAAAAAATTTGTGCTGCAACTTGTAGAGTTTTTTGTGAAAAACTACTTGAATTGGCAAAATTGCAACTGCAGGACATTGTTTCGCAGTGATGTTGGTAAATGAGATCTTTTAGCTGGATTCATGCTCGATGCACTTGAATAGAAGAGAGCTTTGGCTGAATGTGTGTTGCGATGATATCACATGACGCGTCTTGGCCCAAATCTGCGGAAAATCTGCGGTAATTTTCAAAAATTGAAAAAGCTCCTCAGAATATTGCGGAATTTCTTTGATTTTGCGCTAATTTCTGTGATTGCCAAATCCAGGAGGGAATGTCATTAGATATCTCAGGAAGAGGATCAATTACAGAGGTTATTTTTAATAATTATACATTTTAGGGGTGCCGATAGTTTTATAAATGTTCTGAAAAAATCTCTGCACTACTTATAAAAACTTATGTTTGTGAATATAATTACCAAAAAAAATATTAAGCATCCTTATGTGATTTTTTTTTTCTCGGTGCATGTGATGTTCATTTATATCTTTCATTTTGCTCATTTTTTAAAAGACTAGAAGTAAATCTGGATTCTGCAGTTGACCATATGGCTGAAGACAGAATGCCAGATTGTTAAGCAACTGAACATGAGAGGGAGTGTGTCGCTGAGAACTGATTTGGCCGACAAAAGGGGTGTGTTGCTATGCAATAAAGTAAAATACAAACAAACATTGCTGGAATTTCGTATTAAGCGTATAAGTTACTTATATACAAATTTAAAAAAATTCTAGCTGTAAAGAAGCAAAACAAAGCTGTAGGTTATCACTACGTTTCATGCTAAATGTCTTCTCAATGCATTAATTTTTCCATTTCTGTATTAGATGAAACACAGATTGAATACAGATTGAAACTATGAATACGATTAACAGACTGCTGTTGTGACGCGCTACTGAAGTCTCAGACTGTAAGGGGGATGATAAAGCTATAGACTAAAAGGTGAAATATATTTTCCCCCTGGAATATACAGTATAATACAAGCACAATGCTTTTCAACAGATCAAGTAGTGTGGTCTGATCTTACTGGTATATAAATTCCTAAAATTTTAAGCTCACAATTAAATAAAATTGTTTCATGGGGGAAAAAAACAATAAAAAAAACGCTGAATATAGTGCACATTTTCATCACTGCCCTCAAACACAACTACTCAAATAAATGCCATTCACTCAGGGGCAACTACCAATCAATGTCAGCACAAAGTGCTGTGATTAAGAGGCAAATTATAGATGCTAGAACTGCTCTCGGTTCCTCTGTCAGACAGGCCCTCAGACACACACTGAGGATTCTGTACACCAAAAGATAATGCAGATCACTTGAGTAGAAATGAACGGCAATGATTATAGCAAAAAGCTCTTCTTTAAAGAACTATACATTTAGACCATCATAGAGTCCATCCTCTACAGCATCTTCAACATACGCAGTCTGATTAGCCCTGTGTGTGACGCACTGATCTGCAAGTCTCCTAAACATCTTTGATCTCAAGGGGAAAAAAGATAAAACAAAACAAAAACACAACACATCTGCTTGCAGTATTGAACTGTTCATTAATTCATAGCAGCTAAAGAGAACTCTTTGAAATGCAATTAGTATTTTGTCCTGTGTCTAAGCATTACCTTTAAATTGCATGTGCATATCATTTAATATCCCACTGACCTTTGCATGAGTGTTTCCGTGACATGCATAAAACACAGGCTATCAAAGCACATAATCCATGGCCACTTCACCCTTTTCAATGTAGTTCTAAGGAGCTTGAAAGCCCAAGCTGTTTCTACCACAAATCTTGTGTCCAAAACAGCGACGGAGCCAGGAAATCATTTCAGGGGAAATGAGGATACACCGTATATTAAATAAATTCATCATGTACAATTAAATTGATGCGTGTATTTTAAGTGGTTCACACAGAGTAGAAGCAGTGATGCTTCTTGACATCAACCAATTTTGCCATATTCATAACACAACCATATTCATAATACAACCATCTTCATAACACAACCATATTCATTCAACACAAGTAATCTGCTGTCACCTCGATATCTTTATTCTCAGTGTGTACTTGCACGTTGGTTTGTAGCTTTCAAATGGAAACGGAAAAATGCATAATCCTGTGTACTTAATTCTGGTTCTCAACATAGCATCTGTAGCCAATAAAATGTGATTTTAAAAAATTGAGATGGGCTTATTGTATATTTTAGGCGGTTAAATATAGAATCATAATGATGATTTCTTAACCTATTTTTATTGACCAGTTATTACACAAAACAATGCTATTTGTCATTCACACACATGCACATATGCGTGTATACTCTCTATCTATCTATATAGATATAGATATAGATAAATATACAAAGTAATATAAAAATCCAAAGTAATTTATAATAATTTAGTATTTTAGCATCTTCAAAGTAGACACCCTTTTTGCCTAGAATTTCCAGAAATGTATTCTTGGCTTTTTCTCAACCGATTTCTTGAGGAATCTCCCTGGGATGCTTTTTAAACAGTATTAAAGGAGTTCCCACCTACGCTGGACACTTATTGGCTGCTTTTTGGAATATTTCGCTCCCGGTCATCTGTTTAAAAAAATATTTTTTTGTAAATAAAATGCTAGTTTTCTAATGAAAGAAATGAATATGTTGGCACAATTATATTTCATCTACAACACTGATTTCAAACATTTAATCATACATCTTCAGATCAAAAGGTTTTTAAGATCATGAGAAACATTTCAGTCTCCAAAGTGTCTCCAAATGTTCGACTGGTACTGTATGTAATATATATTACATACACATGTACATACATACATACATAAAAGGGCTGGGCAATAAATCGACACAATATCCATATTGTGATAAATGATTATGCGATGCACTTTTCTGAGATATCATTGTTATGGTGATATACTTTTTTTTTGTTTTTAATAATTACAAATTAAATGGTACTGAACGGATGCTGTTGATTTGACGTAATTTTTGTTAAACTTAATCTTCTTTGTCTTTGTAGGCATTAAAGAAAAGTATCGTCAAACTCAGTTAAACTTTTTTATTTTTTTTAGTTTGCTAACTAAATTATATATTGTGATACACATACACAAAATATTGGGGGGGTTCAAACCCAAAGTACAGCTACACCTGTGTGCGCTCACCTTGTCGGACGGCAGGTAAGAGGAGGTGTGTGGACAGGCTGTGACTGCCTGACTCTCTCTTGTGGTTCAGGGTGGAGATGAAACTGCCATACGAGGAGAAAGGTAGCTTTGTTCCACGATCCAAACTCTGTCAGGGGAACGAACATGAGGCATAAATCCCATTTGAATTGTGACCAAACATGTGTGTCACAAATTAGTATGTGATCTACCGTGAACATTACAATTAGCTGGAAAGCACCAATTTACTTGCAGCACAGACGAGCTCAAAGTCTGAAAATGCTGTGCTGCTGTGTGTAGGATGTGAAAAGTAGTGATTTAATCAGATTCACCGGCCTGTAATCACCGCATCACCAATCATCAGGACAGACCAACAAAGCCATGCTTGAAGCAAACAGAGCAACTGGAAAAGCAAAACCAAACCCATTGCAAAAAATAAAAACCCAGCCCGTCTTCTTATTTGATCTTATCAGAGGCAAATATCTGGACTCTTCTTCTTTTTTTTTTTTTTTTTTTTAAAGAAGAAAAGAAATCAAGTGTTCACCAGATGGTCCCACCCCATTTATTTATTTAATTAATAACATAAGTTTTACTCATCAGAAACGAGGAGTGATGCTTTGGGGTTGTGTGTGATGTATTACATAGACTAATGTTTTGTTTTTTTTTTTGTTTTTTTTAATGTGCAGAACAAATCACGCATGTGTATAAATTTCATCTCAAAGCAACTTGACTGTATAAAAAGCATCTGATTTCAGTGTTTTCTTCTCTTCTGTCCATTAAGATGCAAATGTTCTGTCAGAGTCCCAAATCCACCATTTTCCCAGTGTCGGGAATTTCCATCAGCACTGGGTTTCCCTCAGCTGAAGTGCTCAGATAACAACTAAACTTATCACGACATAGGCTACTTAAAACTTCTTTCTCAGACAAATGCAACTTGTGAGTTTGTAGTAAGAAACCGAAAGAAAAGAAAAAGAAAAAAAACACACCGACTTACAGGGTTTATGATGGGAGGAAGTCTGTCTCTGTCTCTCTCTTCTAGCGGATAATTATTCTCACTCATGTTTAGATGCATGTTTTCCCAAACACGATCACATGGCTTGTTTTGTTTGGAAAAAAAAATGAACCATTTAAAGCAGCGAAGAAGCTGCGGGTCGGTTTCTTTGCCGTTTTCCTCTGAGCAGGAGTGTTTACACTGCTGCTGCTGCTGCTGCTGGAACACTCACTGGGAACGCGCTGTTCCTGACGGCAAGCAGGTGAGTTTTGGAAGTTGTCACGATAACCGAAAAAAAAGAAAAAAGATGCTTTTTTTGCCCTCCAAAGTCGAGTATCAAACTACAGGTTCATGTATGTACACGATAATACAATGACAGAAACGACAAAATAATTCTTTGCGAAGCTGCGTCGGTTCACACGGTTGTGTGAGTTAAGTTAGTGAAGCTGAGCTGAGGCGCGCCGCTGCTGCGCTCCAGCTGCTGCACTCCGCCGCCATGTTGGTGAGGATGAAGCTCGCGAGGAGCAACTTAGTAACGGTCGCTAACGCTACGTCACACCGAGGGCGGGGCTTTCAGTGCTGAGTCAGATTTATCGCACACGGTTTATTTATTTATTTATTTACTTAGCCTAGTATTTATTCATTACATTGCATCATTTAAGGCAATTATATATAGAATAATAATAGAAAAGAATAATAGATATATATAAATAGAATAGAAATAAATAATAGAAATACATATTTTATATACAGTACTGTGCAAAAGTCTTTTTTCTTCTATAAACCTTGTTATAGATTTTTGTTGTTGACATTTTAGATTCCAAAACATTAGTTTTCCAGCACAAAATGAAATCTTACAGCAAAATGTTTGTATGTCAGTAAAGAAAGCAGCATATTATGTAAGAGAACTCTTTTCAGACAAAAAAACAAAAAAAAAACAATGAAGGGTGCTGGGTTTTGCTGCAAAAATAAGAAGCAAGTATGACAGTCAAAGTCTCCTGAAAAGCTGTGGCTGGTTCTGCAAGACGCTCAGTAATACTTATCAGCTAATTTCTTTATAAAACTGCACAAAATGTATGTGAGACTACATTATTATTATTTTTTTAGAGCAAAAAAAATTGGGCGTTGTCACGCCCATTTTTGAAGGCATCTTTGCTGTACGGCATTTCTTTAGAAAGTCATCACAGTAGAAACCATCACGGACATTCAAATGGTTTCCATTACAAATACCATTACAAACCATCAGCTAACCATTAAAACCATTACCATTACCCTTATTAGTCCTTAATGGGATCCACTAAATATAATATGCCACCAGTCAAAGGCAACAAATTGCCAGTAGAGAACATTTAATTTTGTGCTGGAAAATGAATGTTTGGAAATCTAAAATGCTTTTGTACTGACTCAATAATGTAGAAGTCATAAATCTATAACAAAGTTTGTACAAAAACAATAGGATGCCTAAAACTTTTGAACAGTACTGTAGTCCTGATACTTTTGGGATGAACTGGTACACTGTATCCCAGCTCTCCTCAGCAAACCTCACTCTTGTAGTTGAATGAGCACAAATCCCCTCAGCCACGCTCCAGAAGCTAGTGCAGAATCTAGAGCTTCCCAGAAGTTTGGAGCTTATTGTAAGAGAAAAGGGGGACTAAATCTAGAATGTTCAAAAAGCACATATGGTTTGATGGTCAGGTGTCCACAGACTTTTGGCCTTATAGTGTATTTCAAATTGAGACCAATTATATACTCGAGTGTTGTAGCTGAGGTTGAGGAACTGTCAGTAAATTCACACACCATGCTGACAGTGCAATTTAATTTTTTTAAAAAAAGGGGAAAAAAAGAAAGAAAGAAATAACATTGAGGGGAAAAAAACTGTTCAGGCCATACCCACCTTGGGTTTAAATGCAGATACAAATTCAGAGTGTCACTGTTACACCCCTGCTACAAACTTTTATACCCCATGAATGAGGAAATTTTCAGAAAAAACTATCTTAATAGATTTTTGCTCTCTAATAAGCAATTTTAGAAAACCATAAAATGAAAAGCCTAAAAAGAATAGCCTAAAAACTACAATGTGTCACCCTTTTATGAGTGTCACTTAATTGTTTTGTTCTTTCTTTTATAAATCTTTATAGATTCTCTTTCGTCCTTTTTTTTTTTTTTTTTAATTTTCACTATTTGGAATGTCATCTTTTTGTGAACTGATTTATATTGCATTTATTTTTATTTCTAAAAAATGAGGCTAGTGGTGGGAGCACGTTGGTTTAGTGTTTAACACATTCGCTTCACACCTCCAGGGTTCGGGGTTCGATTCCTGTCTGTGTCCCTGTGTCTGCGGAGTTTTCATTTTCTCCCCATGCTGCGAGGGTTTCCTCCTGGTAACCACGCTCCAGGTTCCCCATGACCCAGTAGGATAAGCGGTATAGAAAATGGTTATATGGATGGATGAAGCTTGTGAAAAGTGAAAAGTTTGAATCCATAGTGCGATGTGTTTCTGTGAATCATTACAAAGTTTTTCTGACTGACCACCTTTATCCTACGATAAAACGTGTCCTGATGACAGTTTCCCCATACACAGGGCATGAGGGCTCAATGAATAGTTTGATGAGGATGAAAATGAGGTAAATCATATGACATGGCCTTTGCAGTCACAAAATCTTAAACCAAATGAATATCTTTAGACAGCTGTCTCCTCCAGCACCAGCACCACCATCAAAGCACCAATTGAGAGAACATCTTTTGGAATAATGGTATCTATTACTTAAATACAGTTCCAGACATGTGTATAATATATACCATGGTGCACTGAGGTTGTTCTGGTGGCTTGTGGTGGTGCAACACTATACTAATACACTTTATGTTGTGGGTTTTTCCCCCTTTAATTTGTCACAAAATTATATTGATCAGAATTAGCAGGATTACATTGTAATATCATCACACATTACTACAATGTTGAAGTCTTCCTCTATGGTACATATTCTCCTACCTATTACCTTTTGTTAATCCTCAACATTACCCCAGCCAGTTAAGAGAGCAGTAAATGTGCAGTTTGTCCCACAGGTTTAATCAGAGGCTGAGAAGACTTGCATCAGTCAGCAAAATCTCTGGAACATAGCCACCAAATGCTCTCACTCCTCCATTCACTTTTGTCTCTATTTATCACCCAACAAAACCGGCCTGCATGGAGGAGGTGCTGTGAACAATTATTAAGCTCAGTGTCTATATAAGCCACACTCACAGTCCAGTAACAAACCTCCTGAATCAGCATATATTATTATAGCAGATCTGTTATTTCTGACAGCCTTAGTCAAATTATTCTCTTTGGTTTTCAGATCATTTGCTCTTATCTGCTCCATGAACATGGTAAAACTTTAAGGCATTGAAATAAGTTTTTAAAATATTCTTTTACACCAGGTTTTCCTCAACTATTGACATTTTCTTAAGATTTAAAGTTTTATTTGGGCTATGGATTTGCAGAAGTGCTGTGGTGTAAATGTCTGGTTTAATATATTTAGCTTAGTTTGCATAGTTTGCATATATTGTGTCATACTTTTATTTAGGATTCTGGCTTGAGATTGAGGTTCATTTTATAATTGT
This sequence comes from Ictalurus furcatus, assembly GCF_023375685.1. Classification (NCBI taxonomy): domain Eukaryota; kingdom Metazoa; phylum Chordata; class Actinopteri; order Siluriformes; family Ictaluridae; genus Ictalurus; species Ictalurus furcatus. The sequence continues at coordinate 11,146,676 of NC_071267.1, forward strand.
ATGTAATTTTATTTTCATTTGATTTTTATTTAGTGTATATTTCATCATATTGCATGCCCTGCTCTTATTTTACTCACCTCAGATTAATTTGCCATCATTGTATACCAACATCTGTTGGTCTTAAATCTGGTATATAAATCAACTGCTATAGTTCCTTTGAGATATTTACACTCAACTCCAGAATAATTGTACCAGAATTATCATGTAAAATAAACATTACACACAGTGACTTATTATGAATTATGTTATTGTTTTCTTTCAGGACCTCCCCAGACAGTGAGGAAGGTGGAGAGGAGGTTAAAGTGAAACACAAAGATTGCAGTTTTAGAATAGCATATTATTTATTTGTTTGTTTGTTTGTTTATTTATTGTATTTTATTTTATTTTAATTTTTTTTTTTTTTTGGGGGGCGGGGGGGGGTTCAATCTTCATAATCAATTATCAGATGCACACAGGGCAGAGGCTGGATTTGAACCCCCAGCCCCAGACATAGGGCACATGGTGACTTAGTTGTTAACACATACAACTCACACCTCCAGGGTTAGAGGTTTGATTCCGGCTCTGTGTCTGTGGAGCATGTTCTCCCCATGCAGCGGGGGTTTCCTCTGGGTACTCCGGTTTCCTCCCTCAGTCCAAAGACATGCATGGTAGGCTGATTGGCATGTCTAACGTGTCCGTAGTGTATGTATGGGTATGTGAATGTGATTTCGCCCTGCAATGGATTGGCACCCCGTCCAGGGTGTACCCCGCCTTGTGCCCGATGCTCCCTGGGTTCCCCGTGGCCCAGTAGGATAAGCGATGTAGAAAATGGATTGATGGAGGTGCGAGGCAAACGTGCTAACCACTAAGCCACTGTGCCCCCTATATTATAATATAGTATTTTCTGTATAATATATACCATGTATATAATTATGTAAAGATTGAAGCATATCATAACACTATAGCTCGTACACAGATTTAACCAGCAGGGGGAGAGAGAGACTTCAGTTAGACTTATTTAACCCAATACACTGCTCAACTGCAAAAGTTATTTAACTATATTATACATACTGTATGACAGCTGTATATATTTTAATTAACAAATATTTTCGTGGAAACACACATGCTCAGGTTTGATTAAAATTAAATTCTGTTGATAAATGTAATATACAGATTGAATAGACTATAAGCAATTGCACAGTGATAGTTTTAGTTATAACTACATTATGTGCTATTACATTCACTATAATGAATGTTAATGCTGTTTATACCATATGTGGTAAAAGAATTCAGAAGAGTTTCACAGTACTACAAATGAGACACTGATACTGTATGTGTAGTATAAACCAAGCACACATGACTCCTGGTTGTTTGGGATAAAAGCAATACTGAAGAGATTCTCTTTTAACATCATTATTTAATATAATTTTATATTTAGCATTTTAATAATTTATACACATAGTGTTGCTGTTTCACAGCACCAGGATCTGAATTCAGGTTACAGTTTGTGTAGTTTGAGTTCTCACTGTGTCTATGTAGGTTTCCTCTAGGTTCTCTGGTTTGCTTCCACCTCCCAAAAACACAAAAAAATGCTGAGTGGTTGATTGGTGAAATTCAGTACGTTGATTGGTGAAATCGGTATGTGCCTTGCAACCAGTATTCCTAGGATAGGCTCCAGACCCACCACAACCCTGTCCAGGGTAAACCACTTACTGAAGATGAATGAATGAATAAATGAACATTTATGCATACACATTGTACTGTATATACAGAGTAGTCTGGAGGTTACTGTTAAAAATTCTGCATTATTGCCCCAAGTGTTGGACAAATTAGTATCTGAATAAGTTTGCAGTGTTTTGTGTCAATCTTGTTAACATACGTTGACACACTAATGTACCTTTTGTAAATGTACATCTAATGTACATTTTCTGTTTCAGAATCTCTTATGAAGGCCATGCATGTTAGAATCAAGACTCAAAAGAAAAAAACAGTAAAAAGTTGTTGTTCCTATAGTAAAAAAAAAAAAAAATTCATACACACTGCCAGGGGACACAGTGGCTTAGTGGTTTGCATCGCGCCTCCAGGGTTGGGGGATTGAAACCTGTGTTGTAGGCTGATTGGCATTTCCAAATTGTCTGTGGTGTGTGATCCAGAGTGTTCCCCATCTTGTGCCCCTGTGTTGGATAAGCAGTACGGAATATGGATGGATGGATATACACTGCCAGTCAAAAGATTGGACACATTAGATTGAATATATATTCTTCATTATCTTAAAAACATTTTACTAAAGGCTTTTATGGTAAGTCAATATCGAAGCTAATGTTAATTTATTTCAGAATGAAACAGTATTTTAATAAGTAGCTGTTGCTTAAAACAAGTAGTTTGTTTCCACAACCAATTAGTTTCAAGTTCATTTAGACTTTAGGATAAGCTGCTAACAAATTGTCCAAATTTAGGAACTTTAAAGTTTTGATTAGTTTAACACTTTTCTTGGTCCCTGTGTGTTTTTTCATAGTGTTGAAGTTTTCTTAGGATAAAATACTAAAAATGCTCTGTGAGCAGTTGTTTCCAAAGCTTTGCCTAGTAGTGTACATTTAACATAGTTGCAATATCTTTTTATAATGATGCACCATTAACCTGTTAATTTCGTATACCTTATAATCATAACCACAGCACACATACTGTACAGTACATAAGTAATAAACTATGCAATTATTGTTGGCATAAAAAGTACCAGCATACCTACCGTATTTGCGTGTAAGAAACACTCATATAATTAAACAAATTTATACAAAATACACAAAATATCCAACTCCCAACCCAGTGACAAGTAAAAAAACCAAACAATTGCAGCAGGCCAATAGAAGCACAGTTACTTCACTGGCAGCAAATAAATTACAACAGCCATCAGTGTGCAAAAAAGTGTATAAAAATTTCTGATTTCATAAACATGCTGATACACATACAGTACCAGAAGCAGAATGAGGAGGGATTTTTTGTTAGTATGACTCATTCATAAGGATGTCTTACACATTATGACTGTGTCTTTCACATATCCGTACATATATACGCATGCTCTTACATCACACTTGCCCTGGCTATATCAGTCTGGCAACAACCTCCAAACTGTAACCTGAGCAGGTGTGTACTGTACACAATCATGTGGCCTCAGACAGCATTAGTACCCCTGTACTGCTATATCTTTCTGTCAGTATGGCAGTAATTCTATCTGCAATTATCTAACACCAGGTTGATTATTTGATATGCTTATGTCTTCAGATTACCGAAGAAACTCCTGTCACTACTGCAGCCACATGCTGAAACTGGATCATAACATTTTAATTAATAAGAAAAACGTTTTGAATGAAAGTGTTAAAGTGTTACATTACGGACAAGTTTTGTCCAGAAATCCTGCTTTAATTGGGCTAAACTCTAGAGTGTGTGCAGTACTGGAGCACAGCCAGCCTGTTTCCATGTTCTTGGCTGCAGTGAAATGCAAATGGAGCACTTTGAAAAGTTGTGAGAAGGTCTATCTAATGAGACAGGGGGAAAAGTGACATTATGGGACAAATATAGTTAATCACTGAAAGTTAAACAAAACAAAAGATTTATATGTAATTATAAGATGCATTGTGATTTCTTCAAATAGTTCGGGGACAGCATACAAAACACTACACATTGTAATGACAGTGTTATTATTTTGGCCTGTTGCAGCATGTCTCACATCAACAACTTACCTAACTATATACAGTCTTATTAAAAAATAAGTACACCCCATGGAAACGTCTGATCAGAAGGTTGTGAGTTCAAATCCCAGCACTGCCAATGCCCTTAACCCTCAACTGCTCAGTTGTATAAATGAGATAATTGCAAGTCGCTCTGGATAAGGGTGTCTGCCAAATGCTGTAATGTAATGATACACTCTATCAAATGACATATAAAACTGACAATTTGTAGTAATGTTCACATATCAAATGAACAAAAAACAGATCAGTCATATGGAAAAAGTAAGTATACCCTGACATTTATTATACCTTCAAATCCATAAAATTAGAATCAGGTGTTCAAGATTGGGTGCCAGTTATTAGAACCTGCTTAGGGAGTGCAGGTGGAATCTTTCATATTTATACCCCTCTCATATTTAGTGTCTGGTGTTCCCATTGCTATTGAGGTGTGTGGTGTCATCATGCCAAGATCTAAAGAGGTCTTTAGGCCTTCAGAAAAAAGGTTGTGGGTGCCTATGAATCTGGCAAGGGATTTAAAAAGATCTCCAAATTATTTGAAATACATCATTCCACTGTAGGGAAAATCATCTACAAATGGCGCAGATTTCAAACGATTGCCAATTTGTCCAGGACTGGCCGTCCCAGCAAAAAGACTATCTGATGCAAAAAGCAGTTTCCAAGAACCCCAAAATTTCATCACAGGATCTGCTAGTAAGTCTTGCAACTGATAGTGTCAAAGTGCATGCTTCTTCAATCAGAAAGAGATTGCATAAATTTGACCTGCATGGGAGGCGTGTCAGGAAAAAGCCTTTGCAAGACTACAATTTACCAATGAGCATATAGGCAAAGACCAGGCCTTTTGGAATAATGTTCTCTGGACAGACGAATCAAAGATAGAGTTGTCTGGCCACAGTAACAGCCGACATGTTTGCTGCAGACAAAAGACAGCTTTTCAGAAGAAGCACCTCATACCAACTGTGAAGCAAAGTGGTGAAAATGTTATGGTTTGGGGTTGCTTCGCCGCCTCAGGGACTGGACAGCTTGCATTCATTGATTCAACTATGAATTCTGCATCATATCACAGAGTGTTGAAGATAATGTGATGCCATCTTTCTGAAAGTTGAAGCTGAACCAAAAGTGGAACTTTCAACAGGATAATGATCCTAAGCACACTAGAAAATCCACAAAGCTTCTTACTTTTTCTGCAGAATAACATCTATTGATATTTCTGTTGAATAAATGATTGAAAAAGCTTGTGTGTTTGTTAAAATATATCAACTTTATTAATTGGCACTATTACAAAGATGATCAAATGTTTGCTTGTACAAATATTTCAAAAAAGCCAACAAGTTCCAATTTCTTACACTGATTTCAAGTACTGTATCTTGTACTAATATTAATTCATCCAAAAACCTGATAATAATCAGCAGCTTTGAACACAAAACATTTTCTGTATATTTTCAGTGCATACTAAGTGCATACACAGTGCATACATCAAAAGTGATGATTTTGCTTCCATTGCTTCTGCTGTTTGGAAAATCTCTAACTCATCTCTAATCATAACTCTCTAATCATAACTCTTATACTTCTTTAATATATAAAAAGAAGTGATCGATATCATACTTGATATCAATACTTTATTTTTATCCCAATACCTTTAACTATGCATAACAAAAAAAAAAAATTATTCACACATTTCAAAATCTCCTCATAATGACCAGATTAAATATATTGTGTTTCAAAATAGTTTATTATTTTTGACATCATATTTCTAAAACTATATAACATTATAAAACTATGAAAAACATCCATGTATACACGTGAATAGGTTTAAAAAAAAAAAAAGTGTAATTCAATTCAATTTCAATTCAATTCAATTTTATTTGTATAGCACTTTTTACAATGGTCATTGTCTCAAAGCAGCTTTACAGAAATATATAAACACAGGATACAGATTTTAAATGTGTGATTTTATCCCAATTGAGCAAGCCGGTGGCGACGGTGGCAAGGAAAAACTCCCTAAGATGTTAAGTGGAAGAAACCTTGAGGGGAACCAGACTCAGAAGGGAACACATCCTCATCTGGGTAACAACGGATAGTGTAAAAGTAAAGGAAAGCACACTATGGTTTTATATGAAGTCTGTATGTTGAACTAGTCCACTGTTCAAAGGAGACCCGAGTGCAAAATTGCATGTTGTAATTGCAATAATTTTGATAAACTATGAACTAATGATGAGTTAAGGCATGTACTAATCACAAACGAATGAAGAGCTAACCTTAACTACGACACGAGTCTTATGAATTCATGCATGAATAACGACCGCCTTAAGTACATCAGTACACGTTTGTTAGTTAAGTGTTCTCTCAAACAGTTAGGCGAAAGGACACCTACGTCAACCAGCAATAGCAAGATGATTGAAAGCTGCTGCAGTATGTCTGATGCTAAAGAATATTCATCACCCAAATTCTTCTTGCTGCTTTGGATGTTTGGTAATACAAGATGTTCACAATTCAACAGAATTCTGCTGGATCTTGTGCATTTGTAACCATGTTAGTCATTCATGACCAGTGGGTCAGCAGCCTTCCAGACAGTTTTCTCATGATGTAACATCTATATATAGGTCTGTTTAAAGAACTCCATTTTAACTATTTACACCCAGAATCCACTCAAAGCACAGTTTACAGAGACTTTAGTCTTGCATGAATGAAACCTACTGGTTGATGCAAATGTTGCCAAAAATATTGTAATATAGTATATTTGCTAAGTATAATATACATTTAATAGAGCCATATTATTACATCAAACATATTACTTGATCATAAATATAACTATAAGAATGTGAGAAATATAATTCACACAGCATAAAACATTTGTATCACAAAAGCAGTTTGCTGACATTATTTGATATGTACAGTATATACATTACAAGACCTTATTCTTATTTACAATCCATAGTACAGACGTGTGGAATTTTGTAAATCAGATTACCTATCAACTTATCGGTGTGACTTAGAAACCCAGGTTAGCAGAATTGTCTTAATTCTGGGAAAACTATCAGGTTTAGATATTATACTGATGTATATTCACCCGAAAATTGTGCTTTGTTGTTTGCGCTGCAATGTTAATAAATCCAGTAATGTAATTTGGCTGGAATCATACAGAGTGTTTAGTAGTTTAACTCTGAGTGCACTGAGAAAGGCTCTAACTCTGTAATTACACTGTGTTATTGACAAGAGGTGAGCAAAACCTGCATCTCCCAAAAGAGTAGAAATCTGACAGATATGGTAAATGGCGCACTTATATAGCGCTTTTATCCAAAGCGCTTTACACTGTGTTTCACTCACCCATTCACACACACTCACACACCAATGGTAGCTGCCATGCAAGGCACTAACTTGCCATCAGGAGCAACCTGGGGTTCAGTGTCTTGCCTAAGGATGTGGTATGTGGAGTCATGCGGGCCGGGAATCAAACCGCCAACCCTGGACAACCCTCTCTACCAACTGAGCCACAGCTGCCCCAGGTATACAGGAAGTTACACAGATCAGCATGTTTCACTGTTCATAGATGCTCTAGATTTCGTCACGAAGATTCGTATAACATTAAACTTATGCTTAGATTGAGTTGTAGTTTCAACGCTTCAACTTGCAAATTCAACTCATCAACTTGGGGTAATCTTCTCAACTACCAGTTCCTTCTTTATTTACAGAGTGACATTAAATCAACATGGCCGCTCATACTGTTAGTGTTAAGAATGTGCATCCATTGCTATTTGAAACACCATAAATGCTGCATATAAGTCATCTTCAGGGCTTTTTCGAGCCTCCACAGAGGCTTTGTGTCTCACATACCAGCAAAGCATTTTCATGCTCCACTGTTTAAGCCTCTTCATTTGAACTCTCCCTTCATCCCTCTAAATTCTATAAATAACATGTCATCTCTGAAACGTAATGTCAGCTGACACATTGTCTCATAGCAACAACAACCCTTTCCCATAGCTGAGAAGCCCTGGAGTTCATTTAATATTGAATGTGAGAAGAAAAACTATGACTTATGGTTCTGGCCTTGAACTTGTCTTTGTTAAAGGAAGAATAATTCCACTGGCCACATGACTCAGGACTGACTCTGCCTCAGGATAATATCAATTCCCTTCAAATGAGCTATAATATAGAGATTAACAGACAGTGAAAATTAAGAAAGTATTAAACTTCACATGATCATATTTATGTAGTTTTAAATTGTAAATTTTTTGTATGAATTATAATTCATGTCATCGCATTAAACTTTCCGTATGGGTCCAAAGGAACTTGGAATCAAGAAGAGGTGAATGTTACCTGTTGGAATTTCTGGATTTATGGAAAACGAATCCAAACATCCACCACATTCCTATGCTTTTGCTCATAGCCTTTACACACGTTCCCTTACATAACACAACAGACACCATGCTCTGAGGCACTGACAGGTGTGACCAGTCAGACACTTCAATCACCACTTTGAGGATAATCAAATCACATGAGATATCTTGCAACATTTTGCACAGCTCATTCGTGGCTTGGCTGGCCACCATTACTGCTGCCATGACCCTAACACAGGAAAAGGTTGTAGTTTATTGATCCAATGAGATATGGTTGCTACACACAGTAACAAAATCATTGACAGTGTGTATCACATATGTATACTACTATTTACACATATATAAGATGCAAAAATCAATGCAAAAACAAAATACAGTGGAAAAGATATTGGCAAACTAAATATTATATTGATGGCCAAATATATTGATGGCCAGATGAATACCCAATTGTGCAGCCAAAAGAAAAAAAAAACATACAGTATAGCAGAGCATGGAGTGAACAAGTCCACTAATTCATTTAGTCTTGAATTAAGAATCCAAGTATTTGTATTTGTTTCTTGAATCCAACAAACAAATACACAAATAAGTAAATTAACAATAAAAAATAATTAATTTGTGTGACAAATGAAATGATCTTAAGGTCTTGGGTTACCACGAGCTACCAGCTCTGATGCACTTTGTCATAGATTCTACATGTCTCTGGCACTGTACTGGAGACATGAACACTGTTCTTCCATAAGATATTCAGTCAGTTAGTGTTCTGATGATGGTGAGGGAGACAGATGTTTCCTCTGAGACACATGTAGACAGCCACTGCATCTTTTCAAAATGCTGCTCATGCTACATTATTTCATTTCAGCTACACCAAGCTAGTACACCAGTTTAAAAATGCTTTCACTTGCTTCATACCCAGCTTCACCAGGCTGGAGTACCAGCTCTGACCATTTAAGGCTGGTACTCCAAAAAAACTGTTCAGGATCTAAGCTGGTCTAAGAAGAATTTTCCACCAGTGAATAAAAATGCCATTTGAAGTTAAATGAAAAGATTAATCAATATTGATTAAGAATTAATCAATAATTCTCCCATTCTTATTGTGCATTCAAGTCTTCCTGGGAAGTTCGTATTTACGAGTTGGGAAGTTGTAATTACAACATCATGTGTGTTCAAGTCACATTGGTCGGAGCAAGAAAAAAAAACAGCAAGGTTTATTAACTCTAATTCTAGAAAACGTACAACAAAGAATGCGCATCAGGTGTGTTTTGCTTTTTTATGTTTTCAACCAATTCATGAAGCCACTGTAAACTTTATCGTTACATATTTTATCACAACTGTACAATGCTATCATATTTTGTGCAGGCAATTATCTTGTTTTATTGTAAATAAAAAAGCCTGACTTGTTGCATGTACAGTACCAAACACATAATAACTGAAATCAGCTTCTGAGATAAGTAAACATTCAATCGCAACAAATTTACTGTTAACTGCAGACATTGCATCCATTGATTCTACTATGTTTTCTTACTGACACGCCCCCAACTCGGAAACTTGTAAATACGATAATTCCGACATGACTTGAACGCACGATTAAACAAACAAATACATAAATAAATACATTATCATGCAAATAAATGGGTGTGGCAAATTAAAGGCAAAGCCAGCATACACTAGCTGCGCTAACATGGACAACAATAATCCACTCTTAATCCGATTACGACCATACTTTGATTAAGAAACTACCATGTAAACAGCAATTTTTACTTACCTTAATCTAATTAAGGTCATACTCGAAGTAAGCAATAATCTAATTAAGACAGGTGGAGTACTCCTGTTTTAGTCGCATTATGGACGTGTATTACAGACATGTAAACACCTTAATCACATTATGAACGTCGTGTGGGAGTTTTCACTGCATTTTGCGACAGGACACGATCACACACGGCAGTTTTACGTTTTATGGCAAACAAGAGAGTTCGGCCGTGTCCCAAATCGCATACTTGCCTACTATAGGCCTGTAGTGTGGAAAAATACATGTATCTCGGCTACTATACAGATGGTAATTACGTGATTTGGGACACAGCCCACGGCTTCAAGCAGTTGTTTATTAGCACGTATAGCATGACAAATAATTAACTGCACTTAAAGCGTCCGTAAAAAAAATTCAGTAAAAACACCCAAAACTGTATACGGTACCATAACGAAGACGAACTGTATGTTGATACGTGAAATTCTGGAGGGACGTCGGACGGCGTGGCGTGGTGACGTAATGACGCAGGCTGTTAATCTAATTATGTTCTAGAACATGTAAAACGGGAAAATGACAGGAGTATTCTAAAAACGACTCATGTAAAAACCTTAATCACATTATTATCTTACTCAGATTAAGGTCAATAATTAGATTACTGCTGTCCATGTAAACGTAGTCACTGTCTTACAATGTTGGGTTACCATGAGCTACCAGCTTTCATGCATGTTGTCACTTTGACATGTGAAGCACATACCGTGATTGGCTATTGTTGTCCTGATTGACAGGGGAGAGAGTAAAGCCATCCCTCCCAGCCAGAGAACAAAACCAGTGTCATTTCACATCAAACCAGTGACTACATTTCCCATCCTGCACTGCGGCCTACAAACATGGCCGCCATGGACTACAGTTCAGTAACCCCCTCCCCCCATAAAAGACATTTTGAACACGATGACTTTGTGAAGTATTGAGTGTTATTACTATACCAAGCATTTGTACCCTGTTCCTCATTTTGATTCATGCTCATTGATCGTGCTTCTTCTTCCTTGTCCTCGATTCTTGCCTTGCCTAGTTCATGCCTGTTTACAAATCGCCTGACCCATTGCCTGTTCCTTGATTACGCTATTATCTCATGATTTGGATTTATCTGCCTGCCTCACTTTATTAAAAGCTCTTACCTGCTCTTGCATCCATCCTAACCGTCATTACGTGGAATACGTGACAGAACGTAACAACTAGTTACATTGTCTTGCACTCCCATTCACGGATGGCTGTGGCATCATCAAGATCTTATGATCTCCTGATGATAAGGCAAATTCTTTTCTGTTGCATCACTCAAGAGCCTATAATACTTTAGAAATGGAAAGTCATGTGGTTATTGTTCTTGTCCCTATGTCAAGTCTACTACACAATACATCATCTATTGATGACCTATTGTGATTCTGTGAATCACACAGAACTGTACCTCAAGTACTCAGAGTGATGTTTTTGTTTATTTTAGTTTTTTACTGGAAAATTTCCATGTACAAGATCTCTTGAATTCAGAAAAGTTGCTTCACACTCTTCAGTTCTTACTGAAGGCTAAAAACAGTGAGAAACTGCTAAGTGTCATTTCTGAGCTTGTGTTTGTTTATTCTTTGTAAGGGATAAAGAGCCCTTTGACATACTGCACTCCAGCCAGCTCAGTCTTGGCTGGAATATGTGCCTATGTGTGTGTCTATGTGTCTGTGTGTGTGTGTGTGTGTGTGTGTGTGTGTGTGTGTGTGTGTGTGTGAGTGAGTGCATGGTGAGGATATCATGACAGCACCTCTCTTTTTCTTGGCCATGCAACACAGTCCAAGCAGCTGTAACTAACCTCTTTAACTGTTAGGAAGGATACCAATGACTCTGGCAATGTTTTCCGCTTCCCAGATGTTATTTTCTTTCTTTCTTTCTTTCTTTCCTTTTTCAGAAATAAAAACAACTTTCCACTTTTTCTGCACAGATTTTGGATTCCGAAAATGTTGTGTTTTTTTTGTTTGTTTGTTTGGTTTTTTTTTAAACAATGCAATCTCCTGTATTACCAAATCATTCAGATTTTCTCCCCTGCTGAATTCATTACTATTTACACTGTTGGGTAAACCTATATCCAGTGCGCATTTTCAAAATGTCCTCTGAAGATGCTGTAAGTATATGTATTATTAAAACTTTATTAAAAATGTAATGCATTTTGTCTAAAGGTCTCACTAAAAATACAGCACTGCTGTTTTCCGTGATTAGAACTGCAACCAGAACTTTGAGACTGCAGAGAGGGTAGTTTTACTGGCCCCCATGACCTCTTCCATTCTGTAACATTTCAGCATTTTGTTATCGTTATCATGCAGTATTTTCTTTTAAAGTTGTGGAGCAGACTGCCTCTTTAGGAACCCCATACTGATAATCAGAACATTGAAAAGTTGCATCCTAAAGACAGTAGCAGTAAATGTTCTGCCGCTATTTTCCATCAACTCAGCTAAATCACAAGAAATCAATCTGTTTGGTGGAGTAGATGACTGGAGGTTTTACCGACAGGTTTGGGTCTGAATTTTTTTTTGTACACAATATCCTACTACTAAAACTGCTAAAAACAAACAAATAAATCATACGTATGTTTCTGAAGTGTCAAAACAATAAAATTACAATATGTTTACAGACAGTGTTTGATTGGTGTTCAAGTGAAGCAAGGTATGGTCTGCAGTTTTACTGATATGTCAGTGCAGGTTGCTGTGATTTTCAGTGTGAGAAATGTCAAAGCACTACAAAACAAGCCTGATCTTCAAACTCAAGCTTTGATCTACTGCACACCAAAGTGTTTGTCAGCAGGACCAGAGGAAATGTTTCATCCTCTTTCTGGGCCCCTGAGAGAGTGATGTCATTTTAAATCCACTGACGATCCCATGAGCCCATTGTTAGTTTTTGGATATCCAGAGAAACTAATGATTTATAGGATACAAAAATTGCAAATATTTGAATTATACGTGACAAAAGCTGTAACAATAACAACAATTGTTTACTGTTAGAAAGTTAGCTAAATTAAATGACCAACAGTTGTCAGGCATTGTGGCTTATATACTGTATATTATGCCAAAAAGCATTAATGATGCTCTAGTCAGCGTAAACATTATGATAAATGTCACAATAAGCCCTCTGTGATGCTGCTATAGACTTAAATAAAACTCATAATAAAACTCATATACTTTTATTAAGAAATAATAAATGTCATATCAAATCAAAGTCAGAGAAGATGTAACATTATGTCTAAGCCATGTAGGATCTCTTTAGGAATTCAAAAAACTTTAGCCTTTGAAGAACCATTTTTCTGAAAGACTAGAATTAAATAATTCAGAGGTGAACAAATACCCTCTAGGTCTTTTACTAGTTGTATGTTCAGCTTGGAAAATGTCAAGAAACATACAGAATATATACACATGCCAGCAGTAATGATTAATCAACCCTGCTAATAGCCCTGATTGATTACAGAAATTACTTGGGTACTGGCCTTTGCATTCTTCCTCCTCATGTTTGTTTGACAGTCAAACTCTCAAAGAGCCTCAGGTGAAAATGTGACACATGCTGAACTCAACATTTGTGGAGACATACAAATGAAAGCAGCTGAATAAATAAAGACCTGCAATTACAGCTATTTGAGACATAGTGTCCAGTGTAACCGAGCATCCTGGGTCCAGGATTTTCACTTTCCTCTGCTGCGGCACTGAAGCTACTGTTCTTTTTAGGACACACTGAGGGAGTGACTGATGAAGATAGACTCCAAGAATGGCTTCAAGTCTCCTTTTGTCCAGATGGAAAATAAATTTGGCACGGGTCATGAGGCAAAGACAGAGCTGAAAGAATCTTTGGAAAAAGTGACTGTGTCTTTGGCTGATGTGCTGAGGAGAAATACAGAGGTGTAGCGACTAGCTTAGACATTCTTCTGGTGGAGAGAGGTTTGGTTTTTGCTAGTGCAGAGCTTTTGACTAGCTTTTACAGAGCAGCGCTTCATTCAGAGGATTAATGTAGAGAAAGCAAAGCTGACCACTGACTGTGAGAGCCTCCTTTTTATGTGCTGTGTACTGTGTGACCTTCCTGTCTAGAAAGTGAGAACGGAAGCAGACACACACAGCTATATCCCCTGATCCCCATATTCCCACTCTCATCGGACGCTACAAAAGGACAGTGTGTGTGTGTGTGTGTGTGTGTGTGTGTGTGTGTGTGTGTAAGACAGAGAGAGAGAGAGAGAGAGAGAGAGAGAGAGAGAGAGAGAGAGAGAGAGAGAGAGGACTGGCTTTCCAACAGAACATTTTTTGGCAGCTTTCCCCACCACACAAAAAGCCGAGGCAGCAGAAGGACTTGAAATGTAGATTTAGCGGAGGGGAAATTCTACTCTTGGCAGATAGATCACAGATGAAATCACAGAGAAGATATCAGGTGAAACTATAGCAAGCCTGAAAATTTTGACATAAAATAATTGTCACCAGAGAGGTATGGCTTATATTGCTGTGAGGCTCTGCTCATGTGGCCGTGTGCTTTACATCCAAGTCTCAACCAACACTTATTACCAAATGCCTAATCTTACGTTGTAAAGCATTCTGTAATATTTGACTTTAAAAAAAACAACAGTAAAGTAGTTAGTCATTGAAACTAATTAGCCAGACATGACCACAATATATTCTTCTAAAGTTCATTTACAAATCATTTTGACAGCTTCCTTGGCTCTCCAATAACAGTTTTTGATAATTTAAACATTAATTCACATTAATTAAACTCTGGATAACCACCAGAGGTGGTGAGAATCACATAGAAACATTCTTGTACACGAAAGCACACATACAGAGACCTTCCAACATACAGTAATCATCAACTGACGTATGATGCGTTATCTCCAATAAATACCACTGTCATACAGTCATCTTTCATTGACACTGTCACCAAGTTCTCACCAGGTTTGCACTGGGTCTGAATGACAAGTAACCAAAGCAGATATCCAGGATTCATAAAGCCACAGTCACATATGACATTAATCTTGTAGAATTTAGAAGGTGCCCAGTGATGCCCAAGTAGCTTCATGGAGTGGCATGCCTCTAAGCAATGACTATAAGAAGTAAATGCTCTTCATAGAGCATCATCTCACAGTAGGTCACAGGAGCATCCCCCAGTCTGCATATATGTCATGGAGATGATGTCCACCACATAGTGGACCAGTTATGAGACAATAACAAGTTTCCTGCAAGACAGACGAACAGATGGTCTGAGGATAGGATGGCCTCCGTTCAGTCTAAGTAGCTCTGCAGGTGTAAACACTGGACATAACATATGCTCTCCAGGTTCACCTTCATTGGGTAATATATCCTTGGGCAGAAACCCTGGGTTTTACACTCTACACCCCCACCCCCAACCCTTTCAATCAGTAAAAAAGAATTACTGTATGGTCACAAGACTGTTATAAGTTTAGTCAGGACACTGTTGGGTTTCTGTGTGTAGAGTATCATGACTCTGTGCTTAGCTGCGGGTGAGCAGGGCGAATGAAGAGGGACGGGTGTGAGCCCCATGCTGAGCAAACAATTCACACCTCTCCACAATAACATTGGTACAGAGATAAAACAAACAGCACAACTAAAGCTTTTTTGATATTAAAACACTGTATACAACTGCCACAATAAAATTATAACATTTAAACCTAGAAGGCCATGTAAAAAAATAAAATAAAAGAGGAAGGATATACCTATGAAAAACTGCAAACTCTTAAAGCGCTGAGTGTCTACTTTCATATGAGCCATTACCCACTACTATGGAGTGTGACATCACAAATAAATTCAATTCTGAACACAGGCACCCCCCAAAACACCCCACTGTTTGGCCTCCGGTAAAAAGAGTTAAGTAAATGGTAGGTCTTAGGACCAATGTTTGTCCTCTCACTTGTCTCACAAATGTCTCAAAATATGTCCCTACTGCTGCTTTAGTGTCAGTCATTCTTATGTTTTTGTTTTGTTTTGTTGTAATAGTTTGCCATGTAAAATAAAATAAAAATACAAAAAATATAGTTTTTAAGATTTTTTTTTTTCAAACTATGCCTTTATTAAAAGTTACAGTATAGCTTAAAGTGTAACATAAATTTTACAGTAAATTACAGTTTTTGGGAACCATTTGCCAATAAACAAGTGTTTTTGTACAGTTGCTTACTGTGCAATAGCTACAAATATGCTCAGGTCATTTACTTTATGGCAAATTTCATTTGTAACCAATATGAGTGAAACAACATAAACAACAATGAATGTGGTCTTATTTAGATCTTACAGCTCATAGTTGTTGGTTTTGTTTTTTTATTCAAACAGTTGTGAATCCAAATCACACCACAGAGGTAATTCTACATTCCATCACATGTGTGTATTTAACAAAGCTTCACATTTAGAGTAACTTGCATACAGTGTGTACATGTCTCTAGAGGAATGATATCAGGCACATTGAAAAATAGAATAGATTATCCTAAGCAGAATCTGATGTTGACTAAACATTCAACCACTTCTTTTGAAAAATATTTACAAGTGCTTCTTGTTACAAAAATATACATTGTACATTGCAGCACAAGGACATTTAAAAGATTATTTGATTTAAACATTTATTCAGGTACCACTTTAAACCACTGTTGGATTTTGAAAGTCACTTGTGTTTTTTTATTTATTTATTATTTTTATTTAGGTGTTGTGTTGTTTTTTTGTTGTTTTTTTTTTTGCAAGCATTATAGATATACATACCATACAGAACACACGGTTTCTTAGGCTTTGTTTCAGGTTCGAGTTTGAAAACCAAAAGATGATTTTAGAACAAAAATGCTTTAAAAGAAATTTGCTAAGATGTTCGTATATTAAACGTAAACCTGTGTGTCCAATTCTGTACAATCTGCTGAATTTCCTGCTAAGAAATAACAATAATAAAAGTAAAACAATTGATTTGACTTGTCGGTTAATAAACAGGATTAGACTGAACGTCTGAGCATGAAAAATGCCAAACTAGTCTGGATTCCAGATAGGCAGCACTGGAACAATGCTTCTCATTATTGACTGAAACAATGCCTCCATGTCTGGTTTGCTAGGTACTTTCTATTATAGATAAATGAAAGCCATATTTTTCCCTTAAGTGTTCTTTCAACCTTTTGTGAATTTGATAGCAGAAAGGAAGTGTTATTGAATTTTTCTTGTGTGTGTGCATGCGTGTGTGTGTGTGTGTGTGTGTGTGTGTGTGTGTGTGTGTTTGTGTCTTTGGTGTAATACAAAAAACCTAATAGTAGAATATGGATTATATCTGTAGTACCATCTCTGTACAGTCATGTCAGATACAAAATTGTGGAATCAATTAGTAAACATATTAATTATATCCTTTTGCAGACGGTCGATGTAGATTTGTAGATTTAGCACTTTGTGTCATGACACAGGTCACCAGACTAGAATGGCTAGACAGTGTGTAGAAAACAAACGTGATCTTGATGAAATGGACAGTTCAGAATCAACATCACCTGTAGTTGAATGATTTTTTTTTATTTTTTCATGTCCAAGATAATATTGAGGGACACTCCAAAAACGGAGTGTGTGTAAATACAGAGCTCTCCAATGGAGCCAGGGAGTGTGACTTCATGCAGATGTGGCAAAAAGTGTGCTACTGTATACTGTGTACTGTACTGGTAAAAATGTACATCACTGATACAGTAGATAAAATTGACCAGTGATCTATCTGGGTATTCTGGGTTATGTTTTTTTTTTCTTTTTCTTCTTCTTTGGAGGAGTTTAAGTGCTCCAATAACATCTAGGAGTATTTGTACTTAAATTATTTATGGTTTTAGAAATCATAAGAATGGATTAAAAGAATGGAGGGATGGATTTGCTCCACGTGTAACTATATTTATTTTACTGTGCAAATTTAAATAAATGAAAAACAGGAACTCACTAATTATTTGAATTTCCCTTTTGGTAATTAAGCAAGTGCTTTATCGTAATTAGATCTTTTTTTCTTGATAGAAAAAGTTCAGATCAATTTACACGTGAATTCATTATTCACCAATATGTATTACTTCCATACATATATATTTAAAATAATATAGATATTTTATTTTATACATTTGCAAGCACTTTGAATACATGTGGATTTCCAGGATCCAGATTCACTTTTAAACAAAGCAGCGTTTCATCAGTAAATCTAGTGCAAGATTTCAGTGCTTTTCCTCACTGCTCCTAGTAAGGCTTTTCCTTCTCTGTACAAAGACATTGTTGGAACAAATGTCAGGGGCCACCGTATACCCTGCTGTCCTGTGTGGTTCAGTTAAAGACAGAAAAACAAGTAGCTTATGTGAATAATAACAAAGGATGCTTGGAACTGATAAGACGCCATTGTGTATTTCCTTACTAGCTATGATTTAAAAAAAGGCTGTTGAGATCAGCAAAAACAGGATATTCAGAAAAGGCACTACTTTAACTACTGATACCAAAAAAAAAAAAAAAACAGCTGTCATGATAATTGAACACATTTGTTGAGTAATTATCTCATGTCATGTGAATTTCCTTGGGTCCATAACTTCATGACTGATCATGTCAACAGTTCTTCTGGTAGACCAACTAAATGGAACGAGACACACATGCCAAGCCAGGATGGGATTAAACGCGCGTTCAGACAGCTACAGTCGCAGCTGAGACGAGAAGTCTGTTGAATGAGGAGGTTTTAGAACATATAAGGAAAAACGAAAGAACTCGAACGAATGAAAAACAATGGTGTGATTAAGTCCCTCCTGTGCAGCATGCCCATTCACTGTTCCGTCTTTTGTTGGGCTGAGAAAAGTGCAGGAGCCTCAACCGGTTTAGCCAAAGTCAATACGAGGACGATATTCCAGTACCATTGGGTAGGCCTGAAAAGAGATAAATAAGAGAAATGAGTGTCACTGCAAATCACTGAACATATTTAATAAAATACAGAGTGTGATGAAATTTTGTCACTGTATGAACGGATATACTTTCAAAATTAACTTTGATAAGAATTGGCAGAGACAAGCAACCATAGATCAATGAATATGGAAACAAAAGAGGAACTGCAAATTGCACATAGTTCATAAAGCTTTGTGCTGCGTCCCAATTCACCTACTATCCATCCTAAATAGTGTCTGAGATTAGAATTAGAGTGCCCCAAATCGTAGTATGTTAAAATGCGTATCCTGGATGGTCTACTTTTTCTGGTAGATTTCTGAAGTATGGATCCGTGGACACTTTTTCAGCTAATATTGCCCAGAACTCCTTGCATGACAGAGGAGGAGTTTTGTTATGGTTTGCTTCACCGTATTGAACCTGCAAACATGGCGGACGAGTGTAACGTCAGTGATGCGTCTACGATATTTAGGTATAGTAACTTAAATGTTAAGCACTAAATATAAATATAAATTTAAATAAATCAAGGGAATGGTAAATTAAATTATATAGTATAAATTATATAAGGAATAATGAATGAAGAAAAGCTGAAATGCAATGAGGAGTTTGTTTACGGTGACAGTGTGTGTAACTAGGCAACAATGTTCTCTTCTGTTACATTCCGTGTCCCAGTACTTGAATACACACTCAAAAGTACATACTTTTTCTTCACAAAAAAAGTACATACTTTCGGTGTATAGTATAAGTAGGCGAATTTGGACACAGCATTAATATATATTTTATGTAAACCATTCTGAACTGACAAAGGATATCACATGACATCCTTTTCAGAAGGTCGCTAGCAGCTCAATTAGAGTGATAAAGATTTCAGTGAAATAGTCTTGTATAAATATTCCTTTGTTAGATTTTCAGATGGAAAACATAAATTTAGATTCCATTTCAACAAAAATATATTTTTTTATAATTTTGGAATATATATACAAATACTGTTGTTTGTACCCAGGCAGACTATTTTTAGAGAGAGAGAGAGAGAAGAGAGAGAGAGAGAGAGAGAGAGAGAGAGAGAGAGAGAGCAGAAGTTTTCTGTGTGTTACCAGAAAGGGGGGAAATGAAGTACAGGCCCACACTGACCCAATTCTGTGCCTTTTCAGCCTAATGAGAATTCGGGTAGAATTTCAGGTAGCTGTCACGCCATTCGGTTCGAAGTGTTCAGAAAATAACACCTTTGTGGTACTACTCATTTGTCATCCAGAGTACTTGTTATGTAAAACACCTGTACCACTAGAGTATTGATTTATAAAGCATGTGATGAATGAGGACTGCTTATATTAGTAACAGCTCATTAGTAAACTGCTCCTCAGAACACACATAAAAATGCAAATTTCAAATGGTATCATTTCATAGTGTGTCACTGGTCTGACCCTGAAAAACAAAATCTACTCTACCATAGAAAACAGAATTGCAAATGCACATAACTGTACTGCCAACTGAATGTAGCACTTACATTTGACGTACTTCCAAAAAAAAATTCAACTGGACCAAAATAGATCATGATGTGTAAGCTATCCAAAGAGTGACCAAGCTTTTGTCCCATCATTAAGAAGTCATATTTGAGATATCTGAGAGGGGCAGCTGTTAGACAGACCTCAGCTATTCCCTGTTTGCTTCTCCCCAGACATTTTGGACCTGACCTCTCACCTAAAAGTGGCACTCACAGAGCCAGATTTAGAGCGACAGTGCCAAGATTGTTAAAATGATTAAAGTCAAAGAGTTTATTCCTGTATAGACCAAGCTGTAGGTCAATGCCATGATGCAACCATGACATGATTTTGAGGTTATTGGTGATGTACCTTTAGAAAATAACACCTGACCAAGATGTAGGTCACTGCCATGATGCAACCATGACATGACCTTGCGGTTATTTGGTGACAAGTACCTTTCTTTATTAAGGTTGAGACATGGTAAAATTCTTCCTGGCATTTGAATTGGTTCTAAACCAAAAGCTGCCTTTATAAATACTTGAGGATAGTTTACCTGAGCAATCATTTAAATGACTGGGTTACCCATTCCAAAATAAAGAGCCACTAGCCAAAGTTAGCTCCTTTAATGCTTTGTCAAGTTCAAACCAAATATAAAAACATGAAGTCAGAATGTAAAAAACAGGTCTCAGTCCACAAATTTGCACGGTGTCCCAAAAGTCTCCATACATAGGAGAAATTAACCGTTTTTTAGCAAAATGCCTTCCAAATTTTTCATACTTACTTTATATTGTGTATATATATTTTTTACGATAGCCTGTAATCCATTACACTTTATGTGATTTGACGTTAAAGGAAGAATCCATCTGAATTAGTTTCATAGCAATATTTCTAATCAATAAGTGATCTTGTGCAAAAATATATAGCTTATGATGAAATTCTTTTCATTTTTGAAAACAATTCAAAGTGAGTTAAGAATTGGTTTGGTTCTGGTTTAAACCTTCCTACATCAACAAGTACTCCGACATCTATTTCTATGTTCAGTTTCCTTCCCGTTTAAGCTCACAGAATTTTTTTTCCTTTTATTTTTCATTGTAACCGTGGTAGTAATATCCCCCTGTGACATCAGCATGACACAAAACTTCTAACTTAACAGAAATAGCGAAAAATATAGCATCAACAATCATAAAGCAAACTTTTACTTTAAAGTTCTTATCTATAATTCAAGAGTATATACTGTACATCTAAAAGAGATGTGCAGGAAAAAAAAATATACAGGAATCTTAACCGTTTTTTAAGCCTTTTAAGTTCAAATTTTTATGGATTTCACTGTACTGGAGATCTTTTTGTAAACGTCAACAACTTTGGAAGACATTTGCAAAATGTAGCTGCTTTGAAATTCAAAATCCAAACAAATCTAGACCTTTTACTGTTCCCTGTAAAAACCCGCCCCCTGAAGACATGCATGTGTGACGCCTAGGCTTAAATAAGCGAATGCTGATGTAAGCATGAAAGTTTTCTGATCGGACAAGGAGATGGAGACGGCTCCTTTTCCTGACTGGTTGAATGTTGGTGGTCATAGTTACAGAAACTAGATTTTCTCTTCCGAGTTCTAATGACAGCTGCGACGCCGAGAAGAGAACGTGTGTTCTGATTTAACTATCGCTAACTCAAAGCAAAGGAACATCATATCGAGAGATCATCCATAGAATAATGAAGTTAATTATGAAGAATTATGAGAGGTTTCATCCATAGAATTATGAAGTTAATTATGAAGAATTATGAGAGGTTTCATCCATAGAATTATGAAGGCAGTCTGAGTCCCCTCAGAGGATAATGAGCTTAGAAGCCAATACTGACTCGGGTTAATTCATTATTTATCTTCATTGAGGTGCAGATTTAGTACATGAGGAGAGAATAAGAGACATTAACACATCTTACATTTTCACCTCGAAGCCTCCACCTCGTCATGTATATGAACTCCATGGTGTGATCTTTTCCCATAATCTCGCCATTGCATAGAACGTCTAGCTGTAGAGAAGGCCACATTGCCACAGTGTGAGGAACTGCTAGACTTCAGCTAAGGAGATATATTCTACTGTGTGTTAGCTTAGCAAACTAAATGAAGTTACATCCTGCACTCAAGCTGGGTTTACACTGTGCAATTCTGCTCTGAGAGAATTTTGCTGTTACTGACTCTTTTTAAAATTTTTATTATGAATAAATGATGTAAGAATCACTTATACATCAGGTAGAATTTGTCGCACAGTGTGAGAATGTAAACAATGCCAGATTAAATGTTTGACCAAGCTTTAACAAAAAATTTTATTGTAATTCATCATAAATGAGTTGAGCAGTAATCTGAGTAAATTTCAGTATAAACCCAGTTTTATTCTATTGGTTCGTGCTCTGTGGGTTATACAATCAGGTCCATAAATATTTAAACATTGACAAAGTTATTGTTATTTTAGCTGTCTACCACAGTACAAAGTTTAATTTAAATAATGAATATGCATTGGACTAAAATAATTGGACAAACTAGAATAATCATACATAAATGACAATTTCTAATACAGAAGACGCTGAGTTTCTTCCCTAGTGAAGCTCGGCCTGGTCTGTACTGCAGCTCTCTCTGGCTCCTGCTTGTCCTTTTGGTGTTTTGTCTATGGTTTTGACTTCTTTGTACTTCTTTCCCTTAAATAAGTCTTGGGTCACTTTCGAAAGTATACTTCAGGTCATTGTCCATCTGTATGTTGAAGTGCCATCCAATGAGTTTTGAAGCATTTGACAGAATCTGAGCAAAAAATATAGTCTATACACTTCCGAATTCATCCTGCTGCTTAGGTTAGCAATCACATCATTAATAAATACAAGGGAACCAGTTCCGTTGGCAGATATACATGTCCACACCACAACACTACTTCCACCATGCTTCACAGATGAGGTGATCTGCTTTGGATGGTGAGCAGGTCTGTCCCTTCTCCATACTTTTTCTATCATTCTGGTACAAGATTTTCCAAAACCATACACACTTTTTAAGATTTAATTTTTTTGGCAAACTCTATTCTGGTCTTTCTGATTTTGAGGCTTACCAATGATATATATCTTGTGGTAAACCCTCTGTATTTACTCTGGTGATGGTTTCTTTTGACTGTTGACTTTGACACAGACACACCTACTTCATGGAGGGTGTTCTTCATCTGGCCAATTGTTGTGAACAGGTTTTTCTTCACCAGGGAAAGAATACTTCTGTCATGCATGGCAGTTGTTTTCCATGGTCTTCTGAAGACAGTTGTTTTCCATGTGGCCACACCTATTGTTTTTGCTGTCTCTCTGATGGATTTGTTTTGATTTTTTTTCAGCCTAGTGTTGGCTTGCTTCACTCACAGTGACAGCTCTTTGCACTTCATATTGACTTCATACTGAGAGCTAACACAGAGTTAACACTGAAAGATAATAGAGTTATCTGCTTACTTGTAAGTGAAATAATGAGGGAATAACAGAAAATAACACACACCTGGCCATGGAACAGCTAAGCAACCAAATGTCCAATTACATCTGGTCCCCTAAAAAAAAGGGCGTATGGGGTATGGGGGGCACATATAAAATATGCTGTAATTCCTAAACCGTTCATCTGAATTGGATGTAAATACTTATTTAATTTAAACTCAAATGTACTGTGGTGGACAGCTAAAATAATTCTTTTGTCAATATCCAGGTATGGACCTGATTGTGTAATAACCTGTATAACCCGACTACAGGTTGGCATACACACACACACACACACACACAGTGCACATGTTACCTCATAAGAACTTGGAAGCTTTAACTTTAGACTTAAGAACTTCTTGATTGTTCCTACAGTGACACGAGTTGAGCAGCGAATAAATTTCTTCATTAAGCCCTGAAGAGGGAATAAAATACACAACACACTGTCACAGCTATTCCAACATTACGCTATACAGTGGTGCACTCAATGTTCAGAGTAACCATTACCAGCAATTAGCAGCTTCTCTTCACATTTCACATTAATCTTCCAATTAAAAGTTGCGCAAATGTACTGTAAGGAAGTAGGGTTATAATGCAATCGCCATCCTTGTTGTGAGAGAATATATGAACATATAATTCACAAAAAACCCTAATCAAAGGGTCAAACGTCTCTAGTGGAGTAAAGCTTGAGACCATATATGATAAAATGAGCCATTAAAGCTTGGCAGGAGAAATTAAGAGAGAGGACAACTGGAGAGAGTGTGAATTACTCCCACATTTTTATATTCCAGCAAACAAATGTTTGTTTACTGCATCTGCATAGTGGATGAGTGATTATACATATATATATATATATATATGTGTGTGTGTGTGTGTGTGTGTGTGTGTGCGTGTGTGTGTATAATGGAAGTCTAAGGGCAGTTTTTGGGTCAGGCATTAATGGCTTATGCAAGACATTTTGCAAATCAAGCTCTAAATCGGTATAATTCACCCTTTCAAAGACAGGACTACTTTTTTCAGTGGGAAGAATTTGTGGTGATGCTTAACCAGCATAGTCAATTTCTGCCTGCTCATGCACAGATACCACAAACATTTAGGAAAGGTAGCCAGAATAATTTTTTAGTACTCCAGTGTTGGTAAGACAGTCTCATAATAAGACTCAGTGTGTAAGTTCAGTGTGTTGTAGTTTTGCATTACATTAGGTTGCTGACATATTTTAAAAGTTTAATGACAGAATTCAACACCTGCCCTTAGACTGTTATTAGTGAGTTGTGAGTGAACTGGTTTACAGTGTTTGTTTTTCTCCTTATAGTACAATGTGTTAAATTATATCTATTACTATAGATGCATTGGATAGCGATGCCATTGAAACCAGTCCGTACAGGATTTTGTGGAGGGTTTTTTTCTCCAAAATTTGCGATGCAACTTGTGGAGTGTTTTGTGCGGAAAGCTACTCGAATTGGCGAAGTGCACAAAACTGTTTTGCACGGTTTTTCGCCAATGATATTTGTTAGTAAATGAGACCTTTTTGCTGTACTCATGTTCTACGCATGTGAATCGAAGAGGGTTTTGGCTGAATGCGCATTGTGATGATATCACACGGTGTCTTGGCCAAAATCTGTGGAAAATCTGTGGTAATGTTGAAAAATTGCAAGCTCCTTCGAATATTGCGGAGTTCGACTGGAGCTTGATTTTGCATTAATTTCTTCAATCGACATACTACTTTCAATATTAAACACATAGACAGGAGCTTCAAACTGCTTTTCTTGTCATGTGTAATAAAGATCAGCCTGGCCTTTCACTTGTGATAATTCACTGAAAAAGATTCGATCTTAAAAAGTGACGATATCTTGAATAAAGCTTATCTAAGATTTCTCAATATTTAATTATTATATAACAAATATAAGACAATTAAGCCTATTTCTAGACATGTTTACTGATTTTAAGCTTAAAATGATATTGGCAGATTTTGCTTCATCCTGGGAAAAAAAAATTATTTCAAGCTTGAAATGAGTAAAGAAATATATAGAAATAGGCTTAATCACCTGAAATTTGTTTAGAAATAAATAAAGATACATTATTGAATTTGCCTATATTCAAAATTTATTAACTTGCTAAGATATAATATTTTCTCATAGACACTTGGTGGCAAAGAGAGTATGATCATTATGACGTACATACTAAGAGAGAGACAAAAAAGAGTGAAATACAAATATCAATGTGAAACACCGATAGAGTCTAAGACAGCAAACCTTAACTATGTTCTCTCCTATTGGGCCGTTGTTGCGCAGACAATCCAGGCAGATGGCTATCTGTGGGTCATTCCTGTGGAAGTCCCCATCCCCTCCATCATCAATGTCCTCGTCCATCTTCATCCTCTTACACTCGGGACCGTCATCTGGAATGAGACAGAAGCCCATTAATGACTGTGTATGCATACACCGATGACATCAGCCGTGACATTAAAACCACTGACAGGTGAAGTGAATAACATTGATCATCTCATTACAATGGCACCTGTCAAGAGGTAGGATATATTAGGCAGCAAGTGAACAGTCAGTTCTTGAAGTTGATGTGTTGGAAGCAGGAAAAATGGGCAAGTGTAAGAATCTGAGCGACTTTGACAAGGGCCAAACTTTTATTGCTAGACGACTGGGTCAGAGCATCTCCAAAACAGCAGGTCTTGTGTGGTGTTCCCGGTATTCATTTGGTTAGAAACTACCAAATGTGGTGCAAGGAAGGACAACCAGTGGCAGGGTTATGGGCGCTAACACCTTGGTGCCAGATACCGTAGGACACCTTCAGAGGTCTTGTGGAGTGTTTTGATTGCACAAGGGGGATCTACACAACGTTAGGCAGGCGGTGATGTTTAATGTTATGGTTGATCGGTGTATGCAGCAATACAGACGTGCGTGTAGAAACAGTTCAGTAAAAAAAAACCCAAGGGAATAAATGAAATAGACAAACACATGTAGTATGCATGAGATGCATTGTTTTCACCTCCCCTGAATGAATAACCTCAACATCAAGCGAATCCAAAGCCTGACAATCATTCTGCTGAACTGAACAGATACACTGTTCTTGTAGCGCAGCCGTGTCTTTCACCAATTCTTCCTTTCAAATTAGAATGATGATATACAAGAAGACACACTTGGGGGATATGAAAAGGAAAGTAATTACACAATCATTAAGAATTGCTTACAGCTGCACACTCTTTATAAGCGGTTGTAGAGATTGAAGCCTTCAGGAAATTCTGTGTGGCTGATGCATGATTGGGTAATTCAGTGAGCAAATGGATGGCAGGAACACAAAGCGGCTTTTCTAATGTTCAATCAAAGGCCAAGCCACGTTTCTGCGCAGGCAGTATTTGAATTTTTCAGACCCATGAACCACACAAGGCAGTTTTTGATGTATAAAACGTGATCCTGCGGTACGTCTTCTTACCAGCAGACTCGAGGCTTTATTTAATGTCTGCAGGCTGAACCTGACATCAAACTGGAGCAACATAACTATGGCATTAAACCTCTATCCTGGTCACTTCCATTTATTTCAACAACAAAGACATCTAGTCTCCTAATCTTCCTTGAGACAATCTCAGAAATTGAACAGGCTTTCGCGTGAGAATGCACTTGATGTGTCACTAGAGAACATAAGCTATAGCTTAGTTATTTGTAAGTGACTGATTGCTTTCTTAGCGCACCTTAGTTTGGTGAGATGAAGACAGATATAATCAGAGTTCCTTGGAGAGGGCTGTCAAAGACCAGCTGCCTGCTGTCACCTTTAAAATCGAAATTTAACACTCCCATATGCAGCTACACTGCAGTCTGTCTCAGCTGGCTCTCAGTCTCAGTCTTATCCTTTGACTTATAGTACACAGACATTCACACTATGAACTGCGTAAGACTCACTCTAAAAGCTCTCACTGACATCTCATTGTGTACAGTACTGTATATCAACCATGAGGAGAAGTTTAGGGCTAACTTATACCACTGCATTGTTGAATTATTGAATCTTGATTTGTTTTCTATAAAAGCAGCTCTGGCAATACTGCCAGCTCCATCTAATACATTATTGTTTCTATAGCAACAACTTATATAGGGACTTGTAGAAAGTAGGCCTAATAATAAATAATTAAAAATGTGTTTTTACACATCCATCCATTTTCATACTGCTTATCCTACACAGGGTCGTGGGGGAGTCTGGAGCAAGTTCCCTGGACTGGGGGCCAACCCGTTGCAGGGCACAATCACACACTACGGGCAATTTGGAAATGCCAATCAGCCTACAGCATATGCCTTTGGACTGGGGGATGAAACCGGAGTACCTGGATGAAACCCCTGAAGCACAGGGAGAACATGCAAACTCCCAACCCCAAAGGTACGAGGCAAGCATGCCACTAACCATTAAGCCACTTTGGGACATGCTGTTATATGAAAAGAATCAACTTACCATCATTTTCTTTCAACTTATTCTTTTTCCAGAATTCAATCTCCTGCTGTTGTTCCTCTGAACAGAAACAAGAAAACACAAAGAGAAATAGAAAGTCAAGGATTAAAAAAAAAAAAACATAACTGAGTAATCGGCTCTGTGTTCTGATTCATCAGCAAAACACAAAATTACTGTATTTAAGTTTTCAGTAATTAACTCTATCATCTTAATGGAATACTCCAGCTTTCTTGACCTAATCTCTAATTACTGCATCTGTAGTGTATGTGTGATGAAGAATCTCAACCTGTTTCCCTGTAACGAGAAGCAAATTAAAAACTGTTTTACTGAGGTTTTAATGGTATATATAGTATATAGGCAGTTAAAGTGGCCAATAAGTGTTTGCGCTAAAGATATGCTTTCGAGAAATGTTGAATGAGTCCTTCATTCATAAATTATTTGTAAATTAAGCATTAAATCATAAATGTACTGTCAGATATTGTGCTCCTTTTTTCCGAGGGAATCATTTGTTTGTTTTTGCCTGATCGCACATGGATAAGTCAAAAGTTTAAGAAAACATATAAGTAACTGGACTTCTCCAGTGTTAAGAAAAATACAACGTAATGTGAATATAATGTTTTCACGTTATATAGTCATATATTTGAACTACTGTTGACGGAATTCGACAACTACCCTCATACGTCTCAGGTAAAATGGTTTCTTGTTCTCTTCTCAGTACAGGGAAATGTGTTAACGCTCTTATTAGAGATGTAGTAGACAGTGCTGGAATATTCCTTTAATCGAGAAGAACTCGATTGCACTTACTTTCCCGAAGTCCAGGCACAAGCTTGAATATGATTTCTTCTAATGTGTTGTCCAACCTTTGAAAACAGGACACAGTTAGAGGGTGGACAAAAAAAGGGCAGAAATTTCACAATAAGCCGTAAAAACTACTCCCATAAAAATAACATTTGTGTTGATGTAACTGAGGTCCAGACCAGACACACATACAGAAGCAGTATATTGTGGCTACTATGTTCAGGCTGAGCTACTATGCAGTTCCAGGGCAGGGCTGCACCTGTGTGTGTTGGCTACACTGAGCAGTGCAGCTGTTGGCTGGAATGCATCTCTGCTAATACCAAATTTATTGAATAGCCCACACACACACACACACACATACACACACACACGCACACACACACACACACACACACACACACACACACACACACACTATGGTTCTGCCCAATGGCATGCAGCTACGGCTAGACAACTCAGCGTCAGCTCTGATACATGTGGAGCAATCTATGAGAAATGTTCAGCAGTATTCCCAGTTTGGTGTCAATCTACTTAACTGGGAAATCACAGAACAGTTTATTTAGCTCTGTTTCACAAAGTAGCCCTTTAACATTAACACTAGTTGATTTTGTTATTTGCATTGTAAGAAGATGCTGCAGTCTGCTTTGCTTTGATCATTAATTATGAAATATATCCAGATCTTTGATGTCATTTTGCGTTGTCTGTTCATTAGTGAGACGATGAACAATAGGCTTATGAGTATGAGATGTTGATATTGGAGAATATTTTATAGTACAAAGTACAAGTACAAGTAAATGAGACTGGTGTTGGACTAATAGTAGTAACGTTATTGATGCATCCCTATGCAATCCCAAAATCACCAATTTACCTGACTTACATTTATAAGTCATAAGGCCATGGCTCGTTGGTTGCCATGGCCCTATTCTTATATTCAGCATAAAAACTGTGCCAAAAATCTTCATTTGAAAGTTTTTGTTTGAAAATGACCGTATTGTAGGGCCTTTTGAAGTTAAAGCTTTCCAACAGTTCATTTTGGAACAACACCCTGAACGACTAGCGTTGGTGTTCCCCCTGCAAATTGGCCTACAGCACTTCAGAATGGACTGAAGCTAGACACAGAGGGGGCGGAGCCAACTGGGGGAGTGGAAAAACAGTCCCTCCAGGATTTGGCCATACTGTGATCGCAGAAATTAACGAAAAATCAAGCAAACTCTTATATTCGGAGGCGTTTGCAATTTTTTCAAAATGATCACAGATTTTCCGCAGATTTGGGCCAAGACGTGTCATGTGACATCATCACAACGCGCATTCAGCCAAAGTCCTCTTCGATTCAAGTGTGTCGAACATGAGTACAGATTAAATGTCTCATTTACCAACAAACATCACTGCAAAAGACTCCGATTTCGCCAGTTCAAGTAGTTTTCTGCAAATTTTGAAAAAAGCCGCAGCAAAATCAAGTATTTTTGGCCACAACAATCACAAAAAAAACCTCAGCGAAATACTTTAGGGATTGGAAAAATTTTGAAAATGTTTTCACTGCAATTGCGATTTACTAGACCGGCTACACAGGGCTCTAAATCTTACATACTGCTGCTTTAATATCTTTTATCTTAATGAACTGAAGGTTTAGACGTTTTTATCTTTTCTCACGTAAAGTGCTTGGAAATCTAAACATACAGTGCTGTGCAAAAGTTTTAGGCACCCTAGTCTTTTAGTACAAACATTGTTGATTGTTTATTTTATGACTTCTACATTATCAGGTCAGAACAAAAAACATTTTAGATTCCCAAACACTAGTTTTCCAGCACAAAATGAAATCTTACAGGAGAATGTTTGCATGTCATTAAAGAAAGCAGTGGATTATGTAAGAGACACTTTTCAGACAAAAAAACACAATGAAGGCTGCTGGGTTTTGCTGCAAAAATAAGAAGCGAGTGCGACAGTCAAAGTCTCCAGAAGAACCGTGTCTGGTTCTGTAAGATGCTCAATAAAACTTACAGCTCATTTCCTTATAAAACTGCACAAACTGTACCTAAGACTGTTATTTTTATTTTTATTTTAAAAAAAATTTGTCACACCAAATATTGACTTTGTTCAGTTTATTATGTTTATTTATGGTATTATTTTTTAAAATGTAGAAACATTTCATTTCATTATTTTGAAACCATCTTTGCTTACAGAATTTCTTTGCATATGCCTAAACCTTTTGAACAGTACTATATATAATTAATTAGTTATTTACATATACATACGCATTATAAAACAGTCCTACCTTAACATTTCCAGTGGATTTGTTTCATGGACTTGGATACCACATTTCGGACATTCGTTGCTGTCTTCAAAATGCTGGACGATGCAACTTTTACAAACTATCAAGGGTAGAAACAAGAGAATAAGAATGAGACAATTCACTCAGATGTTTTACAATTCAACAAAGCTGCTACGCACTTATGAAAAAACATTCATAACTCACAAACATTTCCGAATTATTTTTAATCATGCATTCATTAATATGCCAGGACACAAAAAAAAATTCAAACAGCTTTCTGTGGGAAACCTCACCACTTTCTCTAGGCAAACTGATTTCATTGACTGAATGTCTGAATGTCTGCCAAGAGAACATTTGGCTATTTGTGCCATTGGTATAATCTCTTATATTACCCATTTCAGATTTACAGTTTCTGGGAACTTCAGGGTCTGAATCTGGATGACTGATATCTGCATATCTGTGTGGTGTGTAAGTAAAACTAAGCCTGAGGCCTGAAACTGAGATAAAGGACCGAGCTGCATCATATTCACTGAGCCAACTACATTACACACACACACACACACACACACACACACACACACACACACACACTGTACACATCATCTTTTACCACTGTGTCTTACAGCAATGAAGCTGCTTTCAGCTGGACTGTGCATTGAATCGGAATGTTATAAAAATGAACTGGGCTGCTTTTCTCTTAGAACAACCAAAGACACACATTTAACTCTCATTCATCCACAAATCAGTCATGTGAAACCCGCATTAGACACAATTAGGACAGCAATATACAGTATGGTCTGAGAAAAGAGGGAAAACATAGGACTCTTTAGGCCCTTGAGCAAATAGTAAAGTGTGTATTACTTCCTGGCTGTACACTTATGGATAAACCTATACATCATGCATGCCCGTTGGTTACTCTGCTCTCACATACTCCCCCAGAAATAACAATCAGAGTCACACCTGAGCAGATTTATAGGTTAGGCAATAATAGGCAGAGTACAAATAACCCTAGCTGCTGATTCATTCTAATGCATTTCACACTGCTACAGGATAAGCAAGTTGAAGAAAGAGAGAGAGAGAGAGAGAGAGAGAGAGAGAGAACTAAATCATCCTATCAAATGCAAGACTCCACAACCAGGCTTTGTGTTGAAATAGAAGCCTTGTTGTTTGTCTTTCCCCCTTTGGATTACAGTTTGTAGAAAGATAAGAAACTGACTCCTACAAACAAATAATTGGAACACAAAACGCTCATTGAAGGTGGAAAGACATTTGTTGTCATGGTGACTGGGGCTCCAGATATCTCCGTTCACCCTGAGGACTGCAGAAGTGTGTATCTACAAGGGCACTTTCACCTTTACTATTCCATCAAAACATCAAGAGGTGTAAAATAAATACACTGATGGCATGGTGGGTAAAGAAGCACAAACACAAGCAAAAAAATCTTTAGGATCAATTCTATCTGTGGTCCCTTGATTTATATTTTATTTTCATAAGACGTGCCACTATATAAACGAATGTGGCAAAAGAATTGTCCTTAATGACATAATACATGCATCAGTTACATATAATGCATCAAATTCCAAAATTATTGGCACCCTTGAAGTGAACAGGGAAAAGCAAATAAAAAACAATTAAGCACGATGATACAAAGTTCAAATAGATAAACTATTTCATGCTTTTGTTTATCAAGATCATTCTCGTAAGCACTTCTTTAACCCTTTAAGCTCCTGAGACACCTCAGTGACTCCAGAATCTTGTAATTACACCCATTAATAGTTTCCACAAACTACTGCCACAACGTTGGAGGCACACAATTTTATAAAATGTTTTTTTATGCTATAAAAAATAGCATTATAATTTTCCTTTACTGAAACTAAGAGTCCCAAACCTGTTCCAGCATGACAATGCACCTGTGCACAAAGCAAGCTGCAGGAAGACATGGTTTTCGCCATACCACAGGCGAACACTTTTCTGTTTCCAAACACACTGAAATTGAGTTTTATTCATTTTATATATTCATTTTGATAGTTTTTCATAAAGGGTGCCAATAATTCTGGAGTTGCCTGTAATTCCATACTTAATGGTCCATTAATGGAGTTGTCCTCAGGAGGCAGGAGAGTTGTTGGCACTGTAGCAGAAGGTTTTGATAATAACAGAAGTACGAGACTGAAATTCAGTGAAACGTAGCTAACACAGTAACATTCCAATGTTTTCTATCAGATTTCTCCAGCACTACATACCTCGCTTACTTCATTTCCTGACTCAAAAGTACATCTCACTTAGGTCACATTGGTGCCCACTTGCTGCACAAGAGAAGGAGTTTGGAATAACCTGAACAAGAATAATGTAGTACTCTAGTGCAGTTCACCATAGTGGTAGCTTAGCTTGTTTATAGAAAAGAAAGAACTAGAAACAGCGAATCAAATACAATTTTTTACATTTTACTGCTCATACTTAACCCTCTTACCCCTAAGTTCCCACAGTATTATGTCCCATAACCCTATATTCCCCAGAGAAACAGCACGCCAACCCTGAGTTCCTGGGCCAAAATCAACATTTTAATTTTAACATTTTTAGGCCTTGAAACAACTTATAATAATGTATTTGTGTAATATTACTTTGAAAATGAAGCAGTTCAGTGTTTTTACTAAACTTAGAGCACAATTCTTAACTAGAGAAATTACGAAAAAATGCTCGCTAAAATCCTTATACTCATTTAGAAGTACCATACGAGCATCAGCGTGGTCAATGCCTTTGAATAAATTCAAGTAAATAATAAATAAATAAATGCATTTTAGCGCCAAAAGTCAAGTTTCTGGTGATAATCAGACCAGCAGGTAGTGTTTTCACGAATGCACAGAAATGGTCCCGTTATGACTCCAGACCCCTGCAGTGTCAGTCGCACTGGTTGATGCTGATGATGAAGATGGATCAGGGTCTGAATCAGGAGAGTCTGGGTCTCTATCAGTTTCGGTTTCGGTTTCAACATCGCCTGAACTTTCACTGCTGTCACTATCTAGAATCCTCGCTCTCGCCTGTGTAACTGTGTATGTTTTCTTTTTTTTCACTATTTTAGATGTACCTGTGTTCACTGTAGGTGTAACTTTAGCTGGAACACGATTAGCTTTTCGCTTTGGCATTTTTAGTTCACTTCTACTAGTACACCAATATTCAGGCTTGGATCAGCTTCATCGTAATGCCGGCGTAATAACGTAATCACGTCGTGACGTCATGACGTCATCAACCTTCCGGGTCAAAAAATAATAATTAAATAAGTAAGGAATCATAGCAAAGTAATGCCGGTACACTGGCCTTACGGGGATAACGTTTACACTGTAAAGCCGCTATATCGGCTTTACGGGGATTTGGCCTAGACAGCCAAGCCGGTATATCGTCCTTACGGGAATAGATCAAAGATGGGCAAGCCGGTTTTTCGGCCATACGGGGTAAGAGGGTTAAAATACAATCTTTGATTTTTCACTGTTAGATTACAATACCTTCTGGATAAGTTCTACTCCTGAAGTTATGTTGACTAAATCCCTCTCACGCCTCCGTGGGCTCATATAGAAATCTTTATTTGAGCTTATTAAGAATAAGAATGGCCCTACATGTTGATTGGGATCCCTCAAGGGAGAATGATGGGAAGCTGATGAAGGAGTTCTAGCAGTCATGGAACATAGCGTTAGTCTCAGGGTGACAGCAAGCCTGACTTGGCAATTCCTGACTGTGGCTTTAAAAAAAACAAACATGTTTGTTAAGGCAAAGCACTCACAGGTATGCAGGCACTCTGTCACTGTGGTGGGCTTGATCAGGTAGCCTTTACACACATAACAAGTGATGAAGTGGTTGAACTCCTTGACTAAGTGCTTCCTCTGAGTGGCCATTTTCACCTCTTGCCGTCGGACAGGTGGAGGGATATTGGAGATTATGTGTGGGGTGTGGAAGATCTATGGAGTGAACAGCTGAGGGTAGAGCTCAAAGCACGGCTCTGCCGCAGAGCGCCTTGCCCTTACGTCCTGGCATTTTCGGCCTTTGGTGACATCACGCTATGATGTGTGCTGCCTTTTTGTCATCATGCTCCTTTGATATCTGTAAGATACCTGAAAGAAAGAAAGAAATGTTGTACACCAGGAAACTTTTTTTTTAGATTGACATTGACAGGATTTTTGGAAACGGCCCTCATCCCGAGCAGCTGCTAGTCTCTGCTGAAAACATATCCTCATACTCGTACAAATAGACCAGGGGCTAAGAATATCATTAAGCCCAAACCCTGTTAGAGATGAGCTAGTACAGGAATAATAACACAGTACCAGGCAGTTCTTAAACTGTAGCTACACTCATTAGCCATTTTGTCAGGCCTACTATACTACACCTACTATAAAACTTCATTTGTAGTGTACAGTTACTGACTGTGCGCTGTCAGCTGAGGTTTTTAAGCACTGGGTAGTTACTGGCTGCTTTATTAGACATACCTTCCTTGTTATCCAACCTTATAGGGTATGGTTAAATTATTCATTGCCGTGTGAATTAACTGTCTTCTAAACCAGGAGCTTCAAGCACTGTAGTCACGGACCCCTTTAACTATTAACAAAAAAAATCACAGTAGTGAATTCCTATCAGTACAGATTTATTTTACAAACAAACAAAAAATATACAGATAATTTAAATGATTTCTTAATTTTTTTTTAAATACTTTCCATTTTAATAATAATTTACAAATATTAAATATTTATTAGAATTTTCTTTTCTGAATTTCTACCCATAGAAGCCAATTTTATTAAAACTGTCATTAAAATCCAGTTAACATTATTTATATAACATATAATTTATATATTTAATTTATATAAATGTAATAACTTTGATAATGGTCAAATCAAGAAATAGATGAGCTATAGTCAGTAACTGTATAGCTACAAAGTGCATCTTTCGCCCTATTCAGATGGGATTCAATTTACATGGGGTCCTGGAGTAATTTCCTATTTTACAGGTGCTAATCTGTGATTATTTTCCATCCAGATCGGCCATGTCAATATTTTCTTTCATCATTCTCTAAGAAAATTACAGGCCAAATTTCCTACCTACTGTTTTTTTCCCTAAACTCAGCAGTCGTCTGATAATTTTAAGTCCAGTTCAAATACACGTCTATGATTTTTATGCAGACGTCAACTTGTGTTAGAAAAAAAAAAGATGTTTCGGCAGCTGCTACTTGCTATATTTAGTCTCATAAAACATGTATCAGTAACCCTCCCCCAGATATTAAACACTTTCCCAAATCGTGAAATCAAAAATGGATGCTTTAGAAATGACACTCAAGCACATGCTTGGTCTGGGAGGTCACAATCTTATGGTTATAGATTTCTATACACATAATGATTAGTTGTATCACTGCCAGTTCCTTAAGTACCTAATGTTAAATGCTGAAGAATTAATACTGTAAATTATTTCAATATTTCAAAACTGCTAACCAATTGCAGCTTTTAATTTATTTAATATTAGATATTTAAGGATTTGACCATGTGATGCAAACATCCAGCTTCATAGAAATTACATTCCACTAGAAACTTGCACCTCCTGTGTTAATTTTATTGATGTCCAGGTATGAGAGTTTTATCACTGAGCAGAAGTTTAAAAAAATCTATTATTTTCCCCCCTCTTTCTGCTCTCGTTTTGGGCTTGCCAAAGAGGATCACCCGTCTGCATATTGATTCTGTTTCTGGCCAGATGCCCTTCCGGATGCAACCCTGCCCATTTCCCAGGCTTGGGACCCGCAGTGAGAGAGCACAAGCAACCCTCCAGTGACTGGGGTTGGTCCCTTGACCAGGAATTGAACCCAGGCCTTGGCGATGAGCGCACCGCATGCTAGCCACTAGTCCACCAGGGAACCAAAAAAATGTATTAAGTTACGCTCAATTTTTCTTAACTTTGTTAAGACTAGATATGGGCGTGTCCTCGCTGGACACGCCCATATCAAGTCATCAACACACGCTGTCGTTCATGTCGGCAGAAGTTGTCAGTTCTCTTTGAAAATTAATGTCCTCCAGTCGCTTTGTCGCTGCGAGTCTGTATGTGTGAATACACCTTTTCATATGTCGCTCAGATAAACTTATCCAAGCGAACAGGGCTTACATTAGACCTGATAGAGTGGCCAAAAAAACACTTTATTTATTTATTTATTTATTTTATGCAAAATGATCATTTCTGCAAGTAATGTCATTTACAAACTAGCTACACTGGGGGAGCTTATTTGCCATGCGCGCAGGTGCGTGTCGTGTTAAGCCCCGCCCCCTCGTACAAAGCGAAAGCGATATGCCTTCTTCTTCTTCTTCTCGACTCTCAGCGCCTTTAGCGGGAAGAGCACCAACAGCACACACTACTAGCCTGCTACACAGTACACAGAAATAGTGCGCTGAAAAAGTACACACCACAGGTGCCTCCGTAAGCGGCGTACTATTTTAACATACTATTTAGTACAGTAGCACTAGTGTTGTTATTGTTGTTGTTGTTGTTGTTTTTTACGTAACCTATGACACTTTACAAACCGCCGATATAGGCTATTTTACACATCTAGAACCTTCTGTTTTGAGAAAAAAAAAGCATGGGCGTGAACAAGTGCCTAGCTTTCCTCTAAACTTCCAGGAAGCCTGTGTAAGAGTAGAGTAAGTGGCTCCATGGAGCTGAAGAGAGAGTGGTGTGTTGTTTTTACAGTTTGACATGTTTGGTATGTTTGTTATCTCGGCCTGTCATCTTTAAGCATAACGCACCAAAGTTTAAGGCTCTGTGCGGTCAGGAAAGCTGAAAGTTGATCAAAAGCCCATTGTAACTCGCCGGAAATCATTTTAGTTGTAGATACTGTATCAATATGATCAAAGCGGATTGATACATCACATCACATCACATGGCTGGACTTGCTAAGCTGTTACAGTCTAATATCAGCACCATCACATCAACACTGCCTGTCTGTTTATTTTATTTCATTCTCTATCACCCCTGTCCGAAATAACCCACGTCCAATAACGTCCTCATTTCAGTTCACTAGCGTGTGTGTGTGTGTGTGTGTGTGAGAGAGAGAGAGAGAGAGAGAGAGAGAGAGGCAGAATGAAGCCCTGACTAGTTAAAGTGCTGTCCGTGAAGCTGTCACCTCACACCGGGAGCTACACATGCCCTGGAAACTCTAGACACACTGTATGACACCCGATCGCGTCGCCATCCCAACTGAAACTTTACTACACCAGGCACCTTGTAAGAGGTAACCGAAAGGCGATCGTCATGGCTCCGTGAGTTTAATAACAAGCCCCTGTCCCTTACCTTGTGAAATCACGAGTCCTCCTTCATGGTGCTGCGCAATCATTTGGCGAGCGTGTGCTGTGAATGTGACATGCGGAAAAGTCGGCGGGGAGAAGGCGGAACTGCTGCTCTCAGTGTGTGTGTGTGTGTGTGTGTGTGTGTGGACGCGGATGATGATGGGGATGATGAAGGGCGGGGCGGAAGACTCGTGTTTACGCCGAGCTGCTTCAGCGCTGAGACTCTGATTGGAGCCAAAGTGGGGCGCAGCTGCTGTCGTAACGGCGGGCGATACGAGGCACAAAAAAAACCCTCTAAACCTGTTTGTCAGTACACATTAAAAAGCCAGAGCCTGAAATATGTCGATTCATGATAATTTACACATGTGTCTCTCTTTTTTTTTTTTTTTTGCTAATCCCTCTCTCTTTTTTCTAGCTGGAATATTGGTAGAGGCTAGGTGAGGATTGACACTACATACATAACAAATAATAGAACATAAAATGCATCAGTAGAGCAATACACTGTTTTAAGAAACTGAATTTAATGCAAAACACTGTATGTGGACAGGGTAAAATAAGTACTCTTACTGTACCTCCCACCTCTGGGGTTGTGGGTTCGAATCCCGCCTCCACCTCTCCACCCAGTGCGCATGGAGCTTGCATGCTCCCCACCCCTGTGCCTCAGAGGTTCCTCTAGTTTCTCCATTGTAGGCTGATTGGCATCTCTAAATTGTCCGTAGTATGCGAGTGTGTGGGTAGTTGTGCCCTGCGATGCGTTATAGCACCCGGTCCCGGGTGTCCCCTGCCTTGTGCCCCATGATCCCTGGGATGGGCTCCAGGCTCCCCCATGACTGTGTGTAGGCTAAGCGATATTAAAAAAAAATAGATGGAAGCATATCTCAATTAATCTTTTGCCACTGGATAGCTGAGAATATTTTTTTTTATCTGTTGGAATGTTTTCAAAAAATTTGCATCTATTCATGCAAATGAGGCTTCGTGTGATTAAATATGCGTACATTTGCATACTTTATAAATCCAAAAAAAATCTTTGGACGATGTTAGAATTACAAATGTTTATTCCACTGAAGTGAAGGCGCTCTGAAGAGATAGACTTGCAAACCAGTTTACTGGAAAATCATTTCTTTTGTTGCTTAAGCAAAACTAATAATAATAATAATAATAATAATAATAATAATAATAATAATAATAATAATCATGGACTATTGTAAAAACTGTTTTAATACCATTTTCTGTGGGAAATCTATCTTACATCTAAGTAACATTTTGAGAAATGTCTCTGTATTAAGCTTTTAGACAGTAACAGGAATGCCTATGTAAAAATTCATGAATGCAGCTCATCTACAAAATTGGATTTTTGCTTTTGAACAAATTAAAATCTGATTTTAAGAAAAGTTTTGAGTTTAAAGCACATTATTTCATGTATTGCCACATTAGCAATTGTGGTTTTGTAGAGTTTATAAAAGAAAATAGAATGGATATCATAATGACATGGAGATGTGGCATCATGTGGTTGTGGCGAGCTTTCAACTTTTTAACTTTCAGATAATGTGTTGGACAAAAACAGTACATTCAACAGATTACTGTCAAGTTTTGAGAAGAGAAGACATGTAGATTGTATGACATATAGACATGTACATCCAAAAATGTGAAAAATGATTGATGTGTCTTGCCTTAAAAGTACTTTACATTACACCACTTTCACCAACGTGGACTGTTGACACAAGGCAGGTTGGGTCCATGGATTCATGCTGTTGGCGTCAAATTCTGACTCTACCATCTGTGTACCTCAGCAGAAATTGAGATTCATCAGACCAGGCTACATTTTTCCAGTCTTGAACGTTACAGTTTTGGTGAGTCTGTGCCCACTGCAGCCTCAGCTTTCTGTTCTTGGCTGACAGAAGTGGAACCCAATGAGGTCTTCTGCTGTTGTAGTCCATCTGCCTCAAGGTCTGACTTGTTTGCATTCTGAGATGCTTTTCAGCTCACCACAATTGTACAGAGCGGTTATCTGAGTTACTGAAGTCTTTCTGTCAGCTCGAATCAGTGTGAAACTCTGCAGAGACAGTAACCCAAGCTCAGGCTCTAACCTGGGACCCTAGAGCTGTGAGGCCAGAACCCTTCCCTTTGCATTTAAGTGCACAGTCACAATTAATCTCCATAGCACATATTGGAAAATGGAAGTGTTGTACTGCAAGACAATAGGTACATTTTCTTCTTTGAACCAAATATTTCTTATGATAAGAAACATTCCTTATCCAGTTCTGTACTTTTCAATCTTATTTTTTTAAAACAGTGAGTTTTAATCCAATGACTACTGCTGTTAAAATCAATTGCATACTGCCTCACTTGTAAGTCTGCCAAATGCTTAAAAAGTACATTTCTAATTATAGATCTATTTCTTTTCATAGTCTTCTTATCATGGCTTTGCAATAATTATTTAAATTATCTTACACATCTGCTACAGATGCAGTAGATAGAGATCCGGTTGAGAAAAATGTTGGACTATTCCTCTAAGAGCTCTAAAACGTTTATTACATGCTACATCTTTATTATCAAATAAGCCAAATATATTAGAATTATAACAATAAAGCCTTAATAGTATACACATATGCATATTGCAGTAACAGTTAAAATAGAAATTATTAGGCTTCATTTACATTTGCATTTACATTTATGGTATTTGTCAGACGTCCTTATCCAGAGAGACTTACAGAAGTGCATTAAAGTCTCTATGAACAAACACACCCTCATATTGATTCACTAGATACGTGTATATATAATGGATACGTGGGGCACATGGTGGCTTAGTGGTTAACACGTTCGCCTCACACCTCCAGGGTCCAGGGTCTCGCTGGGGCCATGTGTGTGCGAAGTTTGCATGTTCTCCCCATGCTGCGGGGGTTTCCTCCGGGTACTCTGGTTTCCTCCCCCAGTCCAAAGACATGCATGGTAGGCTGATTGACGCGTCTAAAAATGTCCGTAGTGTGTGCGATGGATTGGCGATGGATTGGCACCCTGTCCGGGGTGTACCCCGCCTTGTGCCTGATGCTCCCTGGGTCTCCAGGTTCCCCGTGACCCTGAAAAGGAGTAAGCGGTAGAAGATGGATGGATGGATGGATAATGGATACGTGTGTGTATGTATTACCTCATATTTATACCCCTGTGAAACAGGAAGTCATGGTTGAACAATTTCCTGTTCCTAGTCACTCAGGTGTACTTTAAAAAATGTAAAATATCAATGGGAATGTACTTCAAATATATTTTTCTCATATCAATTCATAGGGTTACCAATAATTGTTGCACACCTATATTTAACAAAGATTTTTTTTTTATTTTTATAAACCTGTGTTTTGTTTGCAGTTGTTTGCTATCCATGAGAGCAGAGTATTTTTGTGAATTTTTTGAACAATAGCTCAAAAGGTTAAACAATAAATCTAATTTTTCACAGCGTTCTTTGCTCATATTTACCAAGGGTGACAATATCAGTGGAGGTCACTGTATAAATTATATATAGACGCCCACTTCTGCTCAGTTACTTTAAATCAAAGACAATAGCAACAGTGATGATTAGAGTCATGTCCAAATCAGACTTTTTAATGAATCACCACAAGTGGTGCTTGAAAAGCACAGCACACAGGACATGGTCTTCATTCCTCTAATGTGTTTGTTGGGTGGGACCGGGACTGTGGGGGAACAGGCTGAAAGCGAGATATGGTTACCCCTTAGCAGCTGTGAGAAACACTCTTTTTTAGAAATCTAAGCATAAATTCAGATGTCTTTACGGGAATAAAAATAGAAACTGCAACTCAGCATACAATTTTATAATTATTTTCATACTAATATAATCGTATCCTGCATAATAGACCTTTCATGGGAAGTAAAG
The DNA here is from genome assembly GCF_023375685.1 of Ictalurus furcatus. Taxonomy (NCBI): domain Eukaryota; kingdom Metazoa; phylum Chordata; class Actinopteri; order Siluriformes; family Ictaluridae; genus Ictalurus; species Ictalurus furcatus. The sequence continues at coordinate 11,189,058 of NC_071267.1, forward strand.
AGGCATCATAATTCTGACAAATTGGATAGGATCCCTTAAAATAACACTGAATAGCAAGGATAATTTGTTGCACATCATCTTTTTTTACATGTATTCAGATTTACTATTTCTATGTCAGCTAGGTTTTGGGTTCAAAAATTATTTAAAACAACATTAAAAACTAGAGCAGATTAAAAAAAAAGTTATTAATCACCACACCTAGCTGCACTTCCCTTTGACAGCACTGATGATAAATGAGGATCAGCAAGTTCAAGATTCACACAGCTTGTGTCAAGGCTAAAAAAAAGTGCTGCCTCAAAGATTTGGTGGGTGGGAGAGAATCTGACTCACAGATGCAAGGACATCACCATAAGTGCCTGTGCTTTCAGTGTGTGTGTGAGCCACATTACAGACCTTGGTAAAACCCAAGAGAAAAAACATCACAGCATACAGCTTGCTTCACTGAAGGGGCATTTTCACGATCTTTGAGCTTTTAAGGTAAGCAATGCTTGAAATATAACATCATGTAAAAATCAATCTATTCGATTTAGCATTAACACTGCATGCACAAAGTGAACAAGAAAGTAGAATAAGGGCGTAGTACAGTGCAGCCCATTAGTAACTGCACTGTGATGTAATTATTTTGTCTCAGTAGCCTACTCAAGCCAATTTGACAAAACAATGGGCACTGTGTTTATGTGCAGATTACCTTCATTATATTATATACATATTATTTTATATATATATTTATATGGGTAATGGTAATGGATCATAATGGCTGCACACTGTATCATTAGTTCATACATAAGAGAGCCGGCAAAAGTAGTACAGTTGTTTTCTAAATGTCACTTATGCATGTGTCGCTGTTCTGAAAATTATTAACCAAAGAAATCAATTCCATTAAAGTTGTGTTATCATATACATACTTTTTGTTCATCTGGGTGATGCCTTTAAACAAGTGAAGCAGCACTAGTAATATTCAAGCTTCTGATCATTAGTACTGAACCTTAAACACTGCCCTGATAGTGAAAATATAACTAAATATTACAATAAACTGACAGTCCCAAACCATTAAGTGTGTTAAAAATCTACTGTTTGGTACATTGTGTAGAAGCAGTGATGCACTGGTGAGCTTAGAAATAGAAAACAACTGAACCAATCATAGTAGACTATCAATGAACAGTATAACTGGTGAAGACAATCTGGAGTGAAGGAATACATTTAACAGGAAGACCTAAACACCTCAAGAATACTAAGGTCATATTCGTTTGTAAAAATGCACATAGTGATGTGCCTAACATAAAGCTCAAACTAATCACTCAAACATGGTGCATTGGTGACAACATTTCTACCAGTTAGAATGATTTTAACTTTACAATGCTTTTGGGAAACTGGGTCAAGATCTAACTAAATGCCTTAGTATCATTAGGCTGCATTTTTACCCTACAATCTGACACCTTGAACAGCTTTCTGCCTTCACTTTCACCTCATAGTAGTTTTCTTTGTTTTTTCTTTAATATAAAACTACCCAATATGATAAAGCTCAGATCCAAAAACTGACCATGTTTAATTACTGACACATTGCCACATGCCAAGCTTTCACTATTAGTTATAAATGTAACAGATCTGTAGGCCTATGTGACTTTAATTATCATAATATCACCGTCCTGAATCATCACAATATAAAATAAATGATGTATTATTGTAAAATAATACTTCATTCCTTCCAAAAATGCTTATGATGTAGTAATCAAGTAAAAATAAATAAATAAATACAATTTTTTAAACAGTTTGTCAGTTTGCATGTGAACTAATTCCTACTGTAATCTGTTTCAATTTCCATTTTCCCCTGGATGCTACACATTGCATATGATGTACAAGTTTGCATATGAAAATGAAATGGCTGATCCAAGCATTTCTTGTGTATCTGTACTTTGCAACAGGAGCCCTTATGCGCGTCACTGATATTCCGTGTGCTCTGGAATAAATGAATAAACCTGTTGTAGAAATGATGGGCACATTTGTCTTCTAAGCAATTCCCTCATTAATAAACATAACCACACATAGCAGCACCTCTGCTGTGTGCCCTCCAGTGAGCTTAACTCAAGTGGGATTATGTGAATCATATTAAATATGCAAAAATTTGGATTATTAACAAAAGCAGCTGAAAAGGTAAATCTGCAATCCTGAAATATGCTCAGAAAAAAACAAACAAAACAACAAAAAAAACAATGAAAAGTGTTACAATGAAAAAGTAAAACAGTTTTACACTGATAGTTGTTTACACTGTATTATGTGGCTTCTATCTTAATGTTATGCAGTAGAACTAATGTTTTGTCGATTTTCAGGTGTGACAGGTCTGGGACACTGATGGAACGCCACTCCTTGGCTTTATTTTCTGGTAAAGACAATGAGCTGGATTTTGTTAAGGTAAGTCATATGACAAGGGAATTCTTTGTGAAGGACTGGCATTTATGAAGTGTATAGATTTTTGAGAGGCTGTTAAATTCATGTTAATGTGTTGCTACTGAGAAATATTGTTTTCCTATTAAGCCGTACAATGCTGAATTGAATTCATTAGTATCCACTGAGTGACTCTCTTCCAAAGTTTAATCTCACTACACTCCAGCAGCTCATTAAGACATCAGCTCTTTGCTTGCTAATAATGAAAAAGAGTCTGGCCGGTGAATAAATTAAATGAATAAACGAGGAGACAGCAGCAGCAGTTACTCTCATTAGTGTTGAAAGGGAGGTTTGACACTAATCACTGACAGTTGTCAGCTATGATAACCTCTCCATAGGCCCCAAGCGCATGCTAATGGTCAGCTCACTGAAACCAACGGGTTTGTAAAGATAATTGATTTATATATATATATATATATATATATATATATATATATATATATATATATATATATATATATATATATATATATAGACACACACACACCTACACACACCTATATGTGCTTTGATAAAAACTTCACTAATGGTCTTGGTGTGTTTCCTCTGCCATGTCAGCACCTCTACCTGTATCCATATTCCATATTAATCTTGAGAAAGGCATGCTGAAGCAGCTCTGTGTGGCGACAGATTCAGGGCTCACATGTGCCTTTCACTGGATAAATCAGTAAGAAAACACCTCACCGAATCTTCTCAGCAGGAGCCTCCAAATGTTCTGCACTCCACATCACACACTCTCACACTCTCTCTCTCTCGCTCTCTCTCTCTCTCTCTCACACACACACACACACACACACAGGCACACACACACACACACACACACACACACACACACACACACACAAACACACACACGGCTGCAGCTGTCCGAGGCATGAGAACAGCCCACAGAGGTGTCTCACACACAGAACCTTAAACATCTTGTGTTTTGCATTTGCTGCTTCCCTTCACAGCAAACCTGTGTATCAGTACGTAGCACAGCAGGAGGAGGAAGCAGCTGCAAATGATCAGCAGCATAATGACGATTATTGCTGCCACTCTCAGGGTCAGGCAAACAAAATATTCAGAGCAAAGCAAAAACAAAATGCTGTTTTTCCCCAAGAAGAATCTCATTCAGAACAAGGACATTAAAAAGTGCTTGGCCTAAAAAAGTGCTCCAACATTCATTTAAAATACAAATCTTCATGAAGACAAATTAATTCAAAGCAGTATATAGCAATCAATAGCTACTGATAATATAAATATTGTTCAAAGACATTTATATATATATATATATATATATATATAAATATATATATATATATATATATATAGAGAGAGAGAGAGAGAGAGAGAGAGAGAGAGAGAGAGAGAGAGAGATCATTATACTGTATATATAATAACCTATATTGATAAAAAGATACAGATGAGAAGAAAAAAGGAAACACTTCACAGTGATGCTCAATAACTCATACTAGCTGTGCAGGGACTTAGCAGGAAGGAATAGTACTCTCTAACACCTACTATTAACCACTAGTGCATGAAGACAGACTAATTCCTCAGTATGGTTTGGTAGTTCGTCATGAAGTAAGCAATAATAAATAAGTATTTCCTGGAGAACTACTAGCTAAGTAGTAATTAGTAATGAGCAGGGGTGGACAAAGCACTGAAAAATTATAATTAAGTATAGATGATATGTGTAGATATGTATATGTATAGATAAAAGTGGAAGTATCCAGCCAAAATGTCACTCAAGTCAAAGTTTAAAATAAAATTGCTACTTTTAATTGTATTCATTATTACTAAGTCAAAACTAAATGTATTTAACTGATAAAAAATTAAATGAGTCATGATTTTACTTCTGAAAGTCTCTTTTTATACCCAATCCCATTACTGACCTGTTGCCAATTAACCTCCAGCTGTTTCTTTTTAGTAACACTTACTTTTCCAGCCTTTTGTTGCCCCTGTCCCAACTTTTTTGAGATGTGCTGCAGCCATCAAATTCAAAATTACCTTATTTTTTCCCTTAAAAAGGTCCATTTCCTCAGTTTAGACATTTGATATGTTTTCTATGTTCTATTATGAATAACATATGGGTTTATGAAATTTGCAAATCATTGCATTCTGTTTTCATTTATATTTTACACAGCGTCCAAACATTTTTGGAATTTTGATTGTAGGTTTACAATAAACTATAAATATGGCAAATTAATACTTAGTAACAAAATGCAATTACCGATTAACAGCCTTAACTCCTGAGGAAGGACACACAAACACTTCAGTCATTACCTAACATATACAAATTACTGACTCGTTTGGTAAAATTGGAAAAGATACAGTATTTCAAAGACTATGTACATTAAACATATACACAGAGTGATATATTCATGTGAGCATATTCATCTCTTTGTGATTGTAATTACTCAGAAGGAACACAGACACACTTACATCTGCAGAAAAGAAAAATGTGATGAAAGAAATTCTATTAGACACTAGCAGAGTCTCCTTGTGGGATTGATGTGCAGATTGGCTCATACAACCACATACAAGTTTCAAAGAGAGTTGAAATGGATCAGCTGTGAACACAGAGGTATGCTGACCTCTGGCTCCTTGGAGCATGCTTTTTTATGTTTGGAACTACAAAAGGTCAAAGAAAATTAAATTGTAGTTACTTATGTTAGGCTACTTTGCATCAGCTAGTAGTTCTTCAGTAAGACAGCATTTGAGGAGTTGAAGTGATTACTGGTTAATGCATAGTTAGAGATTTATATGACTTGATAGTTCATAATAAACATAATGAACCAGTAGTTTATTATTACTTACTGAGTAATTACCCAGTATTTCATTAGTAGTCAATATGAGTGACTTAGGTGTTAATATTGTACTACTCACTCATTACTGCTTGGTCCTTGTATAGTTATTTATGAGTTATTGAACAATACTGGAACGTGTTACAAAAAAACAACAACCCTAAATCGTTATTTTTTCCAGTGACTGTAATACAAAATACCATTAAATACACTTTTTCATTGGATTTCACCCCATTTCATACCAGAAACAGATAGTTATGCACACGTGTTGTGTTTTTCAAAGCATTGTGATGGTCTGTGAATGAAATAAATTATGCCCTTAACATTTATTATTAATGCTTTGACACAGCTTGACCTATCCAAACTGTCTCTTGCATTCAAAATAGTATGTAAAACAATGGCATTAGTCAGAAGTGTAGAGATTTAACAAAGTTAACTGTAAGTGTATGTAAGTGAATCTGTTATGGCATACAGAGTTTTTATACCACTAGGATGGAAAATATTGTTATTCTTTGAGATTTTCACATGAAACATTCAATAAAAAGCTACATTTGAAAATTTGAAAAGACAAACAAACAAAAAACAAACAAACCTGTGATTGAATAGAGATGTGTATCACTTTATGACAAAGCATCAGAATACTGTACCAACAAATATATATACAAATAATGCAATAGATATTTAGGAATTAGAAAATAATATAGCTGCAAAAGAAAAATTCTGTTATGATAAAATATGCAGTGGCTATTTAATATATTAATACTTTTATCATGGATTTGGAATAACAATGCAGAAACCTGAAAACACGAAGATTAACATAAAATGGCTTCCTTATTGGTTATGGTTACTTATTATGATAATACTATTTAGTTTCCTGTTAAATTAATTTGAATGATTTATGTAATAGTGATCTTACTGCACCTGCATCAGTAAGAATGAAGATTTTTATTGTATTTATTTTTTGCATCAGTTGTAGACTCAAAAGCATCATACAAAGGTGTCTTCAATATTACTGATTACACTAAAAGGCTCCAGGAGAAGAATGAAATGGCTGTGTCATGCCTGTAAGGGTTAAATTAAAAGGTGTATGTTGTGTGCTGTGTGGTGCCTGAGAGCTCATAAGTGACTACAAGTGGAATGGAAACAAAGTCAGGGAGACAAGACTATCACTCCCTTGGGTTGAGTGTGAATGAGAAAGCAACACACTCACAGTCCCATTTCCAAACATCAGTGTTGTTTTCAATGCCATTCTTCAGAAACAAAATATCAAGTTTAATGGTTATAATGTATCTCAATATTGTGACATTGAAAGTTTATGGTACTGAATATGAAGTTATCTCAGATGTGATTTGTATGCTGTTTGATATCCACTTCATTAATCCAAACTGTTTATCATTGCATTTCATTCCGTTATTGGGTAAGGCCTTCACATGCCCACATGCTCATTTTAGACTGCAGTACAGCATGTACTTGTAAAAACGGCATATGACACTGTCACGTAATGGAGGCTGAGACGGATGCAAGTGGTGCAAGGGACAGTGGTGGCTTGACGGTTAAGGCTCTGGGTTACTGATCGGAAGGTCGGGGGCTCAAGCTGCCAAGCTGCCACTGTTGGGCCCTTGAGGAAGACCCTTAAACCTTTCTGCTCCAGGTGTGTCATGCCTGACCCTGCGCTCTGACCTCAACTTCCTAACATGCTGGGACATGCAAAGAAAAGAATTTAACTGTGCTGTAATGTATGTGACCAATAAAGATAATATCATTATCAAGAGCAGATAAGAGCTTTATTAAAGATAGGCAGACAAATCCAAAACATGAGACATAGGCGTGGTCAAACAGGCAAATGGTCAGGTGATCACAAAGGGCATAAAAGAGACAAAACAGAATCGAAAAGTGAGGACGAGAACAGGATCAAAACTATGCCGCATGGAACTAGTGATGGACGCTTTCAAAACACTGCTTCATGAAGTTTCAAAACCTTTTGCGCATCTTTTGTTTCGAATAAGTGGTTCAGCGTGTGTATCAAACTGTGCAAGTCACGTGATTTCAGCAAACGAGGCTTCGTTACGTCATTACTGTTTCGAAATTTCCATGGTTCGCCGCTAGGGGGTGTTGATCTCCAGGTGAACCAATGAACCAGTGTTAAATAAATAATTTGAACTGTTCTCTGGTCGGTTTTATTATGTAGGTTTAGAAAACTGAATTGATTCGATAGTGTTTATGCTGATCCATGGTCAGTGCTCGCCTCAGGAAGCCTAGTTAATCAGCTGACGTGAAATCCCATCAAATTTCCTGATAAAAATAAAGACGACATGGCCAGATGTTATTACATAGGCGAGAGAGATTTTTTTTGCATTTATTAATCTTCATTTTCATGACCAAAATAACCTAGTTATTCACAATGAGGTGTACAAAATCAAGCTCGTGTAGTTGTCAGACAAATGTTAAAAACTCAACTCATTAAAAAAAACAACAATAAAAAAAACCCACTAATTTTTAACAATGTAGACAGGCACACTTCACCCAGGATTCGAACCCAAGACAGCAGTGCACCAGTCGACGCTTGTCTAAATCGTTTTTCAAGGTTGTTTCAGAGCAACACCTGCAAGTGACCACTAGCTGTAGGGTGTCGGATTGTTTCGAAGCCTCGACACAATACGGCACATTTGCTTCAACTGCTTCAGTGTTCCACGAAGCCTCGCGCTGCCCACCACTACACGGCCCAAATGCGTGTCACAGTGATAACACTCAGTACTTCGCAACACATAGAGACACACGAGGGATTTAAATAACAAACGTAATCAGGAGTGAAACACAAAACAGCTGAAAACAATGATGTGTCATACAGGAAACAACCAATGACAATAGAGGGGCAGAGACAGGACAGAAATCATAACAAATGCACACGTGTTAAAAGTAAACAAAAAGTCAATGTCACTGTCAAACCCTGAAAGCATATGCTCACGCATCGAGCTTCGGAGTGAGCTGCGTGCTCCTGCACTAGTGTGAGGGGAAATCGTAACAGACACAAAGGTTAAGCACACCTGTGACTCGTTAAGTCCTAGATAATTCACTGCTGACTCAATCCAAATAGGCTACAAGTAACCTTTTTTTTTATCGCCGCTACTAGCCTAGTAGTAAGGCAAGACAAGAAACCAAAGAAGTAAACAAGCATGTAAAATAAGATTCATTTTGAGTAGGGAAAGACAGGACCGAATTCATATAGTATATATATATATATATATATATATATATATATATATATATATATATATATATATATATGAGGTTCCATGCTTGAACACACACAGCAGCTTATGTGACTCAGGGGCAATCAATAGTTCATTAGACTTACATTCTTACTAGATAGCACACATGGGAGTGTCAGATGTTCTAGAGGTAGGTGCATGAGAGCTATTTACCACTGCTAAAGCAACTAAAGATTCAGAAATAACCAGTTTTACATTTCATGTTTTCACTGTGTAGACTTTTCGATTTGATGTTACTGATTAGCATGCTCATTAACATGCTGAAATCTTCTTGACTAATTGAGATCTTAAATCCTGCAGTCCAAGCAGTCTCTGAAAGAAACAATGCATCAAGAATTCAAATGACTGAACATCTGCTCTGGCTTGATTGCACATTTATGATCTGATCTGAAGTGTCAAGATATAATAATTGAAGCAATTATATTTAAATTATTGAAGCAATAATCTCCACTGCCTCCATTTGCGTACATTGAAAATGACATGTATCCAAACCTATCCAATTTCAAGGTGTTTTTTTTTTAAGGTTGCTGGCAAAAGTTTTGGCATCAACGAAGGAGTTGACGCTTTAAAACGGGAATGTCTATCAGGTGAATATGAGAAATCCATCTGCCAAGAAAGAAAAGATGAGTTGAGGATCAACAGTAAGCTTGACAGTGACTATGAAATCTCAACGGTATGTCGAAACGTCAAAATCCATTAGGAATATTGATTTAAAATGAAGTCATTGAGGCACCAATCACCTCTCATACTGTATATACAGTAGTAAAGGAAAATCTGATGAAATTTTACATTTCATTTGCTTGCTTTTGCAGTCAAACAAAGTGAACCAACTAAACCATGACTTCCAGAAGATTTTGGAAGTGAGGCAGAGGAGGAAAATGAGTCAGATCTCTGAGCACAAACGACAGCCAGCACCTGAGATAGTGGTGGGAACTTATAGTACATCTATAATTGCAATTGATCTTAGTAAAACCTTCATTAAAGTTTGATTATTATTCCCACAGTCTGATATTGTTGATGAAGATGACTTTCTGAAAGCAGTAGTGGACAACAAATTACCAATGGTTGAGAGTTATCTCGCCAGGCGTGCGGACCCAAACACATGTGATAGTGTGGGTGCTGAAACAAACCCCGCATTTCATTCAGACTGTTCAGCGTTTCGGACTCCTGCAGAGATGATCATCACACTCTGTCTCTTTTTTTGTAGTTCAAGTGCACAGTTCTTCACAGAGCGTGCTCTCAGGGGAATGTGGAGATTGTGAGGAGACTGTTGGAAACTGGGGCTTTAATTGAAAACAAGGATAAGGTACAATTCAAATCTGATGTTAAAAAATATGTCTCAACATTGTTGGTGTTTTAGTTGGTGATTCCAAATTTGGTGTCACAAAAATGACAGTATTTCATGATGGAATGAATAAGTTAATTGGATTCTGAATTAGAATGAATTCAATAAAAAACAGGTCATCTCCATTTTTTCCCCTAAGTGGAAAAATTCATAAATGTTTATACACGACACACTGCACAATTTCAAATGCTTAGCACATTGCTATTCAAGGCCTGTCATTTTCACTGTGCTGTTACTTGGTGTGATAACAGCTTAGGTGTTAGTGGGAAGAAAAAAAAAAAAAAAAAAACGGTTCTCCAGAAAGCAAATGCATTTCCCATCTATCCATTACTACCTCTAATCTTTTATCATTTAAATAGTCATTTAAAAACAAGTATTTATATGCCACTTTTCATTTTTGAGCTATGCATATAAAAAAATAAGAAGGTCAGAACATGTACAGCTGATTAATTACATCTAAATTAATTACTACAAATCTTGAAACATATACTGACAAAAATTACCCAATAACAATGAATAGGTCAAGTTGAATACAAAGGACATTTTTACTCTGAATTTAAAGACTTCTATAGTCTCTAGGGTTGCAAAAATGTCCTTAACTGTAGCTTTTGGTTTTACAAAATAGCCCTCAAACTGTAGGGTGAAATCAGCAACCTTAGTTTGAGCAGACTTGGTATCCAACATCAATATTTCTGTTTTATTAAAACTTTCTTTTCATCAAAACTCTCAGTTCTTTGACAAGGTCTATTTTCATGGCTGTGCTGCTGAATCTGGACAAATTCAAGTGGACAAGTGTGAATCATTATTGTAGACTGAAATGCTGACATTTTATATGATTTACATGTGACAGGAGCTGTGTATTAAGAGAGAAAAATAAGGAGTGATGGTGCAAAAAATTATTTTGGGACACTCATTTAGACTCTGATACAAAAAACTGGTAACCATCTGTGAAGTAAAACTTAAATCTAAGGCAAGATCTGTCCATTAGAATGCTATGGTCAATTAGATCCAATAGTACCAAAAACAGCAACATATCCGCTGTCCAGTCCAAGTAGTAGGTCAGCAATCACTTTTGCTAGAACATATTCAGTACTATGATATATCCAGGAAACAGACTCAATTACACAATGCTTGTTATTCCTACTTCCTACTTTTACGGAGTGTTGGGTATCATGTATATCCAAAAACTTGGATAGGAAAGATGTGATGGTGAATGCATGGTAATTGGAAAGCTCAGAGGGGTGAAGATGTTGTTTCTTAAAGAGAGGTTTATCAACCGCAAGTAAAAAAAAAAAAAAAAAAAACCAGTAGAGAATTTATGTTTAGTAAAGGCTCCACAATCACCCATAATTCAAATGGTAACTTAGACCAAGGGTTCACAGACTTTTTGTAGCCAGGGACCCCTTTAAGTGTAAAAGAAATTCAATGGGTACAAAGTTATTTCATTAATATGATTGAATAATAATATTATGGCTTGTTATTAGAGTCATGGAGCTTTTTAATTCTGACTTTCCACTGATAGAACACATTAGATACAAGCTGATTTTATGTATTGGCCTACTTGTTTTTGAGTTATTGGGGTTTGGATTAAACTCACGCAGTACAAGTTACGTCAAAACGGCAAATAACTGTAAGAACTAAACTATAAATATAATCACTTAGATAATGGTAGGTTGTGAGTTTCATGAACGTAACTACATTAATCACAGACCCTTGAGGGTTCCTAGACCCTGCTTAGAAAACCACAGCCTTAGACAGCATTGGGTCAAGTACACATAGTTGGCCTAGGGGTTATAGTATTAAGCTATACAGCTTGTTCTAGTCAATGAGTCTAAACAACAAGTCTATGCCACCTTCTGTTTGTTTATCATTACAACACATTTTAACACATAATTAACTGCTGACAAACTGTGGCTAAATTTAAACCCCCTGTTCTCTATTTCTGTACTGAAGAAGTCTGAGAAATTATTGCTGAAGGAATTTGAAAGTCACATTTGTTTGTTAATTTAGATATTGTGTTAAATATGCACCTAATAGTTTTATAGCTTCTTTTAATTTAGTTGTTTTTGCTCTTGTTTTGGGGAGCTTCCCCATTTGACACATATGCAGCTGTTTACTGGCTCTTTTTTGTTGTTTGTTTGTTTGTTTTTTACATATGAGATGGTACTAGATTATCAATAGTTCTGTTTCTATGCAGCTTGACGCGACAGCTGTTCACTGGGCCTGCCGTGGAGGAAGCCTGCCTGTTCTCGAGCTGCTCCTCAACCACAAAGGCAACATCCATGCCAAAGACAAGGTTCAATTACACACGGCAGGAACATCATTCATAATCTGTCACTTAACTGCCATCTTCTGAAATGTAACACTGATCTATATACATTTCAGCTCCAGAGTACTCCTCTTCATGTGGCAGTGAGGACAGGTCACTATGAATGTGCTGAACATCTCATTCACTGTGGTGCCGACATCAACGCAAAAGACAGAGTAAGACAGTCTGTGCCATAATTACCATTTCTGTAAAGTCATTATAATAGTTGCCAATGTAGACACAATGTATGTTTATGTTCTCTTGCTTTTTAGGAGGGAGATACGCCAATGCATGATGCCGTACGGCTGAACAGATTCAAATTTATCCAGCTGCTACTGTTGCATGGGGCCAATCTGAAACTGAAGAACTATGTAAGTTTATTAAAAAGGTCTTCTTCCACAGATTCAAAAATGATATGAAGTTCTAAGTGTGCAGGAAATTCTCTCTCTATTGATGTCACTAGATCGTGTCTAAATATTATATGTCCCAAGAAAAGGTTTACTCTATATTTGGAAGCCTTATTTGGTTTTTCACATTATTATATGTGTTTTTTATTTGTATTTATTATTTGTAAAAAAAAAAAAATAATAATAATAATAATAATAAATTATTGATTGTGGGTGGCTTTAGTGGTTAGCACGTTTGCCTCGCAACCCCAGGATTGGGGGTTCAAGTCCTGTCTCTGCCCTCTATACATGAAGTTTACATGTTCTCCCCATGCTTTGGGGGTTTACTCCAGTTTTCTCCCCCTGTCCAAAGACATGCATTGTAGACTGACTGGCATTTCTAAATTGTCCATAGTGTGTGCGATCGTGCTCTGTGATGGGTTGGCACGGTCCACCTTGTACCCTGAGTTCCCTGGGATAGGCTCTAGGCTCCCCTGCAACCCTGTGTAGGATAAGTGGTATGAAATATGGATGTATTGATTGTAATCCAAGTCTAAAACGCAACCAAAAGACTCTGGTCCTGGCTGCATATTTGTGTCTGTGTTCGCAGATTTGGTTTAGGATGCACACAGTGCCATCTACTGACATTTGGGTGAACATAATCTATTGCACTGTGTCAGAGCTGTTTCAGTAATGATGACCTCATTACAAGACATGCCACAGGAGTTTTCATTTAAATATTCTGAAGTTTTTAAAAGAGAAACTCTCACAGGCGTTCTGTTAATGTAATATTGGACAATTACATTTACATTCATAGCGTCTGGCAGACACCTTTATGCAGGGTGAATTATATTTATCTCATTTATACATCTGAGTAGTTGACGGTTAAGGTCCTTGTTCCAGGGCCCAGCAGTGACAGCTTAGTGGTGCTGGAATTTGAATTCATAACCTTTTGATCAGTAGTCCAATGTCTCAACCACTGAGCTACCACTGCACACAATGGTGAGGCTTCTGTGCTGGCTATGGAACAGTTGCGAGCCCTTAACCTCGGTTGCTCACCTACATGCTTTGATTAGCTTCTGCCTCATTTCTAAGTTTCCTGAGATAAATCTCTCTGCCAAATGAATAAAGTTAAATGTTTTTCCTTACTCTGACACTTGTTTTCTGCAGGAGGGTAAATCACCCATGGACAGCGTTTTGCAGTGGCAGAATGGAGCTAAAACTATCCTAGACAACTATAAGCACAATAAAAACGAACAGTAAACGGGAGACGCAGCAACAAGCTGTACAACATTGTTGAGCAGAAACTGATCTCCATACATGAACAGAAAGTGATACTTTTAGGTGGGCTGGTGATATACAAGTTGGGATGGTAAGCAAACTTGTTGAAGGAAATAAGTGAAAATATGAAATATTTTATAAGGGTATTGGAAAGCAGTGAAATATAATGACTTATTATTCGACTAATAGTTGCAGGCAGACTGAAAAGAAATGCTATAGAAATATATTGTTTGCAGTACAGTTTTTTTTTTTTGGCAGTATGCCTGACTACAAGTTAATGGCATTTTTAATTGCTGAGGATTTCTCTAAAGCCTAACAAACCAAAATTGGACTTAGAATGTGTGCCTTTTTGATAGTGCCATATATACATCCTGTCCACTTTAATAGGAATACCTGTACACTTGCTCATTTATGCAGCTATCCAAAAGCCAATAATGTGGCAGCAGCACAATGCATAAAATCATGCAGATACAGGTCAAGAGCTTCAGTGAATGTTCACATCAAACATCAGAATGAAGACAAAATGTGATCTTGAAGGTGAAAGTGCTAAAGCATTCACTCAGTCACTGGACAGCTGAAGACTGGATTGACAGGTGATCCCCCCCTCCCTTTTCAGCTGTCCTGTTTGGGTGGGTCTGTACCCATGATAGCCTCAGATTCTCGTTCTTTGCTGACAGGAGTGGAACCCAATGTGGTCTTCTGCTGTTGTAGCTCACCCACCTCAAGATTCGATGTTTTGTGGATGCTGAGATTCTTTTCTGCTCACCACAGTTGTAAAGAGTGATTATACAGTATGAGTTACCATTTTTCTGTCACCACTTTAATCAACAGGGCATTTTGACAAACAGAACTGTTGCTCACTGAACTTTCTTTTTTTTTTTTTGCTGTTCGCTCCATTCTGTGCAAACTCTAGAGACTGATGCGTGAAATTCCCAGGAGATCAACAGTTTCTAAAATACTCAAACCAGCCTATCTGGCACCAACAAGCATGTTATGGTTAAAGTCACACCCAAACAGGACAGCTGAAAAGGGGGGGGGGATCACCTGTCAATCCAGTCTTCAGCTGTCCAGTGACTGAGTGAATGCTTTAGCACTTTCACCTTCAAGATCACATTTTGTTCCTCATTCTGATGTTTGACATGAACATTTATTGAAGCTCTTGACCTGTATCTGCATGATTTTATGCATTGTGCCGCTGCCATACAATTGGCTAATTGGAAACCTGCATAAATGACCAGGTGTTCCTATTAAAGTGGACAGTGCATGTATTTTCAATAATGATTTAATAATTTTCACATCATGACTTGCATTGTCTTTTGATTTTTTATAAATGGCTAAGTTGATCTGTAAATATGACTTATTTTGGCAAAACTGTACTGAATAAACCTTTTTACTGGCATGCTTTGCTGTTTTATTAACAAGCTTATGAAATGAGAAAGTCTGCAGTAGGAGTTCCATGACATTTATTGATAATTGACCAAAAATACAGCTTGTAAACTAAGACACCATCAGTTCCATCATTATCTTTTTCAAGGTATTAAGATAAGTAATTCATGAACAGATACTGATCCTCATAATGATCAGGCTGACTCTTTGCAAACTGCTGCTAAGATTTGACAAATATTGCAGGACTAATGACATAATTTAAATCTATTTGATATGC
Source organism: Ictalurus furcatus (assembly GCF_023375685.1). Taxonomy (NCBI): domain Eukaryota; kingdom Metazoa; phylum Chordata; class Actinopteri; order Siluriformes; family Ictaluridae; genus Ictalurus; species Ictalurus furcatus. The sequence goes on from NC_071267.1 coordinate 11,204,541, forward strand.
TCAAAATCATTGTTGTGTGTCATTGTCCCACAAGCATTAAACACATCAGTGGATCAGAAATGATGTCAAATCTGAATCAATACAGAGCCAGCAGTTCAGGCAAAAAACATCCTGATCCCGAAAACTGAAAACCAGTGTCTGGATGAATACTGTAACTCAATTGGCAGACTAAACAAAAATGAACCGCTATTATTTATGTCCAACTTGAAATCTGAACTAAAGTGTTTCAGTTTTGGCCCTCTTTACAGCTGGAGTTTCTTCCTCTGGCTGCTCGATGGGTGGTTGGCTCTTCTTCTTCTTCATCATGTGAATAATACCCAACGCTGTCATACGGGTCTCTGTATTGGAAAAGCACAAAAAACCCCACACATTTTTCTTATAAATGTTTAGAAAATAGTATGCATTTGTTTGACATTACAACGGAAACATGACAGGAGTAAAAATCTTTAATAAATGTAAACGAATAGTTTACTAGCAATATAAAAACAAAGTAAAACTACAAGTAATTCAGGTATTTTAACACATACTACCACAGCACAGTTGAACACTTGAATCAAACCGGTCAGAAGGTGTCGATTAATTTTCTATAACAGCATCTGACAGCAGAGCCAGTTACAGGGTGTTTATGCTGGACATAATGTATTACTGATTTAATCTAAACCTAATACATAATAATAACAGAATTAAATGTGTTAAAAATTAACAAATTAAAATCAATCATTGTTGATATGTTGAAGCTTTCCCTAAGGTGACATTTGTTTACCATTTATGGAAGGAGTTTCTGGTGTCAGCACTTTCTAACGGTCTGCTGAACGTTGCACTTTGAGGTTTCACGGTAACAAGCAGCATTTTACAACATACACTGATCACAACATTAAAACCACCTGCCTAATATTGTGTAGGTTCCCCTGTGCCACCAAAACAGCTCTGACTCATCAAGGCATGAACTCTACAAGTCCTCTGAAGGTGTGCTGTGGTATCTGGCACCAATACGTTAGCAGCATATCCTTTAAATCCTGGAAGCTGCGATGTAGGACCTCCATGGATCAGACTTGTTTGTTCAGTACATCCCATAGATGCTCAATCAGATTGAGATCTGGGGAATTTGGAGGCCAAATCAACACCCTGAACTCTTTCTCATGTTGCTCAAACCATTCCTGAACATGTTTTGCAGTGTTTCAGGGCTCATTATCCTGCTGAAAGAGGCCACTGCCATTAGGGAATACCGTTACCATGAAGGGGTGTATGTGGTCTGCAACAATGTTTTGATAGGTGGTACATATCAAAGTAACATCCACATAAATACAAGACCCAAGGTTTCCCAGCAGAACATTGCCCAGAGCCTCTGCAGCTTCCCCTCCTTCCCATAGTGCATCTTGGGGCCATCTCTTTCCCAAGGTAAGCGATGCACATGCACCTGGCCGTCCACATGATAATATGATTAATCAGACCAGGCCACCTTCTTCCATTGCGCCATGGTGCAGTTCTGATGCTCACGTGTCCACTGTAGGTGCTTTCGACATTGGACGGGGGTCAGCATGGGCACTCAGACCAATCTGTGGCTACATAGCAAGCTGCGATGCACTGTGTGTTCTGACATCTTTCTATCATAGCCAGGATTAACTTTTTCAGCAATTTGTGCTGCATTAGCTCTTCCGTGGGATCGGACCAGACTGGCAAGCCTTCACTCCTTATGCACATCAAGGAGTCTTGGGAACCCACGACCCCGTCGCCGGTTCACCGGTTGTCCTTCCTTGGACTACTTTTGGTAGGTACTAACCACTGCATATGTCGTTTAGCAATCACAATTTGTCAAAGTCTCTGGCAAAGACAAAGGACAATCTGCCCTTGTCAAATTCGTTCAGATTCTTATGCTTGCGCATTTTCTTGCTTGCAACACATCAACTTCGAGAACTGACTGTTCACTTGCTGCCTAATTTATCCCACCCCTTGACAGGTGCCACTGTAACGAAATAATCAATATTGTTCACTTCACCTGTCAGTGGTTTTAATGTTATGGCTGATCAGTGCATCACTTCCAGAGAACTAACTTGTTTCATAAATGCTCCACAACATTAAATGTTACTATGAACTGATACAAGGTACGATGTGATTTTCAATAAATAGAAAAATTGAAAACTGCTGTCAAATCACTGTGGTATAAAGGAATAAAACTCTTCGGGAGGTGCTGTAACAGGAAAATAACCAATTTTGAGGAGGTAACAGACATGTGCTTTGCATAGGGCCACATTACACCACCCCTGGTGGTTATTTTGATTATTTAACTATAACAGCACACCAGCAATATTTTATTCCATACATAAATGGATGTTAGTGAGGGTGCAAATAATTTTACCTCCATGCAGTATAACGGATCGGCAGTTTGTGGAGACTGCAGCTTTCGCGTCCCCTTCAGAGAGACCGAACACTAGCCCACTATATTCTGAATTAAGGACCAAGCCAAATACATAAAGGACTTCAAATACCATACAACTCTAACTGTACGTTCACACATGCAGCGGTTCGATCGGTGCAAGTCGCCAGTTGCTGTACTATGAAGCTGCCACTGGGCATTACTACTGGTTGCTATAGAGACGTTTATCAGTGGGTGGCGCAACTAGCATTCCACATGGGACAACAAATCAGTTTCCCTGCCGCTAAAATGAAACATTCTGGAGGTAGAGCGTTTGTATATAAAGTTCACCAGTGTATACATATGCATCTTATCCATCAAGACAGGTCAGAAGCAGTGTGTGTTCTTTGCGATTGTCGCAGTCTATCTGTACAAGAGCTGCGGTTGGATGAGGTATGTCCAAACTTTTGACTGGTACTATAGCTATATGTTTAAAATGCATTATTTTAGGATTTAATCAGCCAAATCTGATTGTCTATCTAGGTTACTCAGCTAATCATGGGTATGGTATGCTATTTGTCATGTCACACATGGTTGATATGGTCCATAATTAAAAGCTAATATTCCAGGCTATTGAATGCTTTACTCAACTTAATTGGAATTCCCATGATGTCGGGTTAGGTTTTTCCACACATCGTTAACACAAGCCCCCTCCCCTTCCCCCTAGGGGCCAATTGCGAAATTTTTCCTCCATCTTTTCTGCACTACAGTATTGGGCAGGAGACGGCTCACATGCGCTCTACTGTCTTCACTCTCATTGGAAGTCGCCTCACCAAGTCACTCCATATTTGCATAAAGTTAAACTTTTCACAACTTCGACGCGTCAAGTCCCCAGTGGTCGTTGTCGCTCATGCCACCAGCTCTCATTGAAAACCAGTGGCCTCCTGACGCCTTGCCGCTGCGAGTCGCTGTATGTATGAATGTACTTTAACAACTGTAAAGGATACAGATTGGCGATGTCATATGGTCCACGCAACTCAAGGGGCTAAAATGCAAAAATCAAGGAGAGCGTCTGAGAATTAAAAAGGACTCTTAATATGCTTAGTCTATTTCACACCGCATGTACAGTAACATTTCAATAAAGAAGTAATGCTCTTACATTCTCCACTCCACTTGTCAGAATGACATTCTGAGAAGGCGAAAATACCAAAGTTACTTCAACACTGAACTCAACACTGAATATCATAGTTGTGTCTTACTGCAAGATAATCACCTTTCCCTTGCACACATCCACTAGGTTGATGGCATTTGCGATTGTGTATTTCTTCATGGTGGAGTCTCTGATGGCCGCTGTGTAGCTTATCTCAAAAAACACCCCCCTTTCGATTGCCTTGAAGAATCAATGTTCACAGTGAAGCGAGTACAATTAGGGAATTATAAGCCTCCTGAATTTTATTGTATTTATCTCTTTGTATAATATTGCTTATCTATTACTCTTATTATTGTTAAATAGATGCTGAGTGTTATAAATAAAACTGTGTAAGAGCACAACTAAACAACAGTCAGTGGTAGAGCTACAATTTCAACGAACCCCATTTACTGGTGACCTTTTGCAATAGAAAGGCTGTTTTTCAGTCGTTGCTATGGAGATGATGTCCACGTCATATGTCATGCAGGCAGCCTGTTTCAACAAGAGATGTACAGAGTTAAACTACTTCACTGCATGAAAATCTAATGTGTAAAGAAAACATTTACAAAGAGAATAATTACAGAGTCAAGATTTATTTACATTCTAATGTGACAAATTTTACCAGCATGTCAATATCCCTAGATGAGAGAAAACTATTTTAGATTTTGTTAACAGAAACATCTGAGGAACCAACAAAGCTGCACTTGATTCTTTACCCAGCATACAGAAAAATCCTCAAGGAAGCTGTCGCAGGAATTCAGTCAAGTGTGGTATTTGGAAACTAAGATCTCTTTTGGACAGGACAGTGTAGTACAGCATGGTGTGCTGTTTCCAAGGTTCATACACATTTTTACCAATAAACTTCCATGACTTTTCAGGCAAATGTTTATGACCATACATTACCTGAAACGTCTATGTATACGTGTAAAATAAGAATAAAAATTCATGTCAAAATTTACCACAGCACATCTTAACTGAAATTAAACCAAAATAACGAGTAAGGTCAGTGTGTATTGAAGAATGTTTACACAGCTATACTATAAAAGCAGTCCATACTACACAAAGGACACTTGAAGAATCGTTTTTATAGTGCACCTTTAAAGCTCATGATCACTATCATCTGCCATTTTATGGAATGAAGCTGTAATAAAGTGGAAAATATCTCCTTTTATGCTATGAAAATGAACAAAATTTGGGTTTGGAATGACAAAGGGAAGTAAATGATAACAGAATTTTCATTTTTAGGTGAACTATCGCTTTAACTTTTTCAGCACAGACCTGATATGGTCATACAGACTCGTATAAAATACAGTGGTTGCAGACACTTGGGGGTTTATTGTCCAGAAAGGAGAATTAAAGGATTAAAGAAAATAGTTAAAGATCTAGATTTGCAAATAATATATTTTTATTTTAATAAATGGCTTTTTCCTAACCACAACCTAAAAACACACGAGTCAAAACCACACGTTTCGCCATGTTCTAGGTTAAGTCTGAGGATGATAACTTTGAGATTTAGGAATCATTTTCTTAGATAAGTGAATTTACTGAAAGGCTACCAGTAAAGCCGGGTAACCACGTTCATTACATTCATTCGCAACATGCACACATTCGTTCGTCATTTTCTGCCTAATATAATGAAAACAGCTCCGTTAATTTTTCTCGTCTCGTCACATTGACAATAACACATTACATTACATAAATCACGTAAATGTTTGCATCCCTGGATATTACTGTCGGTCGTTTAACGTTTCTATTGTGAAACAGTCGTCAAATTTAAAACTTGAGCTACTTAGCTTACATTTTACCTCACGCTCTTTAAAACTGAAGTATCTCGCTGCTTCTGTGAACAGTAAAGCCCCGCCTTCTTTCATTTGATTAGCCAAACATTTTTGACACTGACGAGCGCTGTTAGACGGCCCAGGCAGAGCACTCTAAACATGTTCTGGGTTTATTTATTTTTCTAAAATCTCCAGGCCTGGAACTTGCTATTTTAAAATTCCATGACTTCCAGGTCTTTCATGACCATACAAACCCTGTGTTTCTAAAACCAAAAGTACCTGTATCCTAGGTCGGTTTCATATCACAGTAACCACTAAAGTTCTCTGAAGGTTGTTATACAGCCAAATATGATCAGTACAATACTACTCAAAATCTGCTCCTGAACAGCAGCAAAACAAAGTATGTAGTTGTGGCATAAATGCTAATACAGATCAGCAGCTCCAAAGTAGATGGACAGAAAAATGCTAAGGTTCTAGGTGTTCACTAAACAGACCTCGCCTGATTACACAGCAACATAGAAACGTGATTGCTTTACAGATGGAAGGTTGTGAGTTTGAATCCCGACAATGTCACAGTTATCCGTGGCCAGGCGTTGAAGAGAGAAAAACTGGCCGTGCTCTCTGGGTGGGAGGGATGTTATTACTCTCTCTCCCTTGTCAATCTGAGTGACACTAGCCAATCATTGCCGTCTGTGAGCTCATGTATTCAGAAGATGGCAGAAAGCCCTTTCCTTTAAGTGTTCTCAGCTGGCTGGGATCAAAAAGATGCGATGGCTGGCTTCATGTGACTCCAAACACACGTGTGTTAGCCTTCACCCTCTCTAGCGGGTAGCAGTCGAGTGATAAAGAAAAGCTAGCTAGAGGGCGGGCCTGGCCAAATTACTAAACTGTACTACCTGTGAAGGCTAAGGAAATGGATACTGCCAACTGGGATTCTCAGTGTTAAGTAGGAATAATACTGTACTGTGCTATCTTCTTCTAAGGCCAAAAGTTTGTGGACACCTGACCATCACACCCATATGTGGTTCTTCCCCAAACTGTTGCCACAAAGTTTGAAGCAAAGAATTGTACATCTTCGTATGCTAGTACAGCATTTTTTTTTGTTGTTCATTGTATAGCATTTCAAATCCCTCTTTATTGGAACTAAGGGTCCTAAACATGTTCCAGCATGACAGTGACCCTGTGCGCAAAGCAAGCAAGAAGTGGTTTGCCATGGTTGATGTGAAAGAACCCTGACCTCAACCCCACTGAACACCTTTGGGATGAACTGGAACTCCATCTAAGCACCAGGCCTCCTCTCCTGAAAAACTCTAGTGTACAAACTTCCCAGAAGAGTGGAGGTTATTATAACCAGTCCATACAGGATTTTACAGGGGTTGTTTTTGTGATTGTTGCAATAAAAATGCTTGATTTTGCTGGGGCTTTTATCAAAACTTGCAGAAATCTATTTGACTTGGTGAAGTTGCAACAGCACGAAATTGTTTTGCACGAATTTCACAGTGATGTTTGTTGGTAAATGAGACCTTTTAACTGAACTTGTGTTCGGCGCACATGAATCAAAGAGGGCTTTGGCTGAATGATGTGTCTTGGCCTAAATCTGCGGCAATTTTGAAAAATTGAAAGCTCCTCAGAATATCAAGGAGTTTGCTTGATTTTGCCTTCATTTCTGCCATTGCAAAATCCTGGAGGAACTGTATAGCAGACACTGGGGAATCAACCTGGAACAAGATCTTCAACAAGCACATATGGATGACAGTCATGTGTCCACAAACTTTTGCCCATATAGCGTATAACAATAAAGAACTTGACAGAAACTTACATGGAAGAGTTTCTCAGTTTTGGGATACACGGCCAAAATGTCAAAGTTCTTGTATTCACTGGACGGCCTCTAAAGCGAAAGTCACAAAATAGTATGAGATTAGGAATCGTTATTATGAATGATTTTTTGTTTATATCATGATCGACATTTTGACATTCCATATGAACTTACAAAGTGAGAGGCTTCTGTGGCCACCACCGTCAACCGGTTCAGCACTTTAATTGGTCTGGATTTACCCTGTGTGTGTAGGACAGAAACCAGGAATCAGAAGACTTGCCCTGCTTATTAACATCATCACCCAGATAACAAATTATAACAAATACATCACCTGTACTATGGGGAGTTTCTCACACAACTCTGAAGCAGACAATGGCTTAGGAATTTGCTGCAACAGATACATTATCAAAATTAAAAGGACATTATTAAATGATCAAAATTCAAGTACTCAGTCAGCAGGAATGGAACACTATAATACCTGTTTCTTCTGCTGGGGTTCCACTACATAATTTATTGCAACTGTGGAGTAACCAACTGAAAAATAATATAATTGATATTTGATTAAGTGTGAACATCATACATATACATACATATGTAATATGGGCATGGCTTGAGGCGCCTGGAGTAAAGTTAGTTTATTTTATTTATTTTTTTAACTTTGCTTATAGAGCTATCAACCTAAAACTTACGGTGAGCAGCTGTCTCTATAATGTTTTGCAGCCTTTTCTTGTCGCCGATGGCGATTATGTTTAAATCCATATATACAGACATTTTCGTTTTGAAACTTTGCCGAAAACGCCCAGTTCCACATATAAATAAATATATATATTTTTACAAAAATAAAATTAAACCTATTCTCTCACTTAAAGCTATTTAACGTGCTCTCGTGACACTGCAACGCTTAAAAAGACATACACATCCAGAGCGCTGAGGCATGGGCGCCATATAAAAACGTGGTTTAACGTTCAACAGTTGGTGCTCTTGGGAAATGTAGTTTATATGCGACAGATGTTTCGTTAAGACGTCAAGAACGACACGCTGGTATAAACTACAACACTGCGCTTCCGCTACCAAGAGCCTTTTCGGCTCGACGGAACAATCCGATTGGCGGAATTTAAACAGAAGCCCGCGGACGATGTAAATGCGGAGTTGGTGTGGTTTTTTTTGTTTGTTTGTTAGGTTAAAGTAACAACGGTTAGATAGCACAGCTAGCTAGTACATAATTACAACCAGGGAGAAGAAATAAAAGAGGGGGAAAGAAAATAAGGTTTACATCGAATGTATATCACGCAGGAATAATTGTATGTTTTTCTCACCGTAGTTTAAGAGAAGGTATGAGTTGAAGCTAGTTTTAAGCTATAAGCTACCGTTAGTGCTAACAGACAGGAAGACATCTGTCCTAACTGGTGTTATTAAGTGGCGTAAACATCAGCGATGATTTATTATTATTATTATTATTATTATTATTATTATTATTATGAACAACAGTTAGATAACAATAACCTCTTTATTCATATGTTGTATTGCATCTAATTTAACTCACTTGACTTGTGCTTTAACACGACAGTTTGTTTATTTCTCAGAACCATGGAGTCCTGCTTGAATTACAAACCCGAGAGAGTGGGCTCTGTAACTGTGGAAGATCTACGAAAAGATCTTTTTACGGAATTCTCCAAAATACCTGCATCTCAGGTAACACTGCATCCATGATCATAATCCCGTCAGCTAGACCAGCCTCAGGGTTAAAGTGTTCTTTATTTATTTATTTACCTTGGCATTTACACGGTCATGACACACGCAATAAATTTAAGAAATCAATCATATCTCACTGTCCCTGCAGGAACCTGGATCTGTGGAGAAGGAACACTTGCAGGTCTACTTGCGGATCCGTCCTTTGACCTCCACAGAGAGTGAATTTGGTGAATCACAGGTGTGTACAGTTCACAAGGCTGAAGGGTTTCATGTCTTCAGGCTTTTTGAAGCAGATTAGTCTAGGGATGCTCAGATCAGGAATTTTGCAGCCGACACGATTACCGATTTCTTGTCATCATGATTGGCCGATCCTGATCATTCACGCTTTATATAAGTGATATGTAAGCTTTCTGTTGACCGTCACTGTTAAACATTTTTATTTTTTTGCCCCTCAGATAAAGTAATACCACAGATGTTGCTTTGGTTATATTATTTACAGTAATTTTAGAGATTGTTGTTTTAATTGAGAATCAAATAAATAAGCGCAACAAATATTAATTTTACAGTGAACATTTTAATAGGCCTTTTAAAAATACACGGCAAATGGCGAATTTTTCATTGTATCTTGAGACCTTGTAGTAATTCCACACCGGTGATGACATAACAGCAGCGCTAAAGCTTAATGTTTTCATATGTTTTACGTCATCAAATTGCGATCGGTTCGTGAGATCAGCCAAATTTAGAGACTCTTAGAATTTGATTATTGGTCGAGACCGATTGGCGGCCAATCAATCGGTGCACCCCTAGATTAGTCAGATGGATGGATGAATGCAGCATCGGTGTCAAACGTAATAGAAATGTTTTAACCATTTTCTCACTTCACAGGATTACGTTTCCGTTCAGCCCCCGGACACTGTGGTTTTGAAGGCCCCTAGATTATCACTGCCAGCTAGACAAAGTGAAAAACTAGGACCCCAACTTGCACAGCGATTCCAGTTTTCAAAGGTGCTTTATTATTTTGTTTTTATTGTTGAGCCTGGTTGAAAATACATCTCATAATAGATTTTATCACATTTATGTTCACATGAGATTAATTTTCCAGGTTTATGGGCCGGAAACAACGCAAAGGCACATATTTGATGGAACAACAAAAGCCCTCGTGAAGGATGTCCTAGGAGGAGAAAATTCTTTAGTCTTCACTTACGGTGTAACTAATGCCGGGAAGACGTTCACGTTTTTAGGTGAGATTGTCTTACAGGACTATTTGCTTATGGACATTACACAGCTCTTCTGCAGTGAAGATGCATGATGTGTATTCACTCTGATTTTTAAGGCCCTGAAAGTGATGGAGGAATTCTGCCCAGGTCACTGAACGTGATCTTTAACAGCATTGTGGGACGAGTCTATACGCAGAACAACATTAAGCCCCACCGCTGTGTCGACTTCACAAGACTGACTAAGGACCAGCAGGAGGAGGAAGCCAAGATTAAGAAAAACCTTCTAAGAAGATTTAAAGAGGTTCAGTATAATACAGAAAGTGTTTCGTATTTTTGCAAAGATTGTAATTAATATAATATTGGTATAATCAGCTTTTCAAAAATGTTTGAAAATCTCTTTCTCCTCTAGACCGATTTGCAGAAAAACAGCTCGAACATATCAAATTCGGGTTGCAGCACCTTACTTGAGGGCAAGTATTAAATACTTCTCGATGTATTTATATATTTATTTGTTTTATGGGTTGTTTCATTGGAGGTAGCGGGAGTTATTTGCAGAATTACTCCCACATGAGTAAAAATGAGCCAAAATGAACAACACCTCCATAAAGTAACAGCACTAAGCTTCTTCCTGTAACGTATAACAAGGCTGACTACATTTATTATTTTGTCTTCTGAGAAACATGTAAATATTTTATGTAGCTTGTGGAGGGCAGTACTAAAGAGGATCTTAAATAACAAAATAATAACAATTTACACCATTTATCCTGTCCCCCCCTCCCCCCCAACCTTATGATCATCCAGGTAACAGCACATGGTATTAAGAATCAATCGAATGGAAACCTTACAACTGGTTTATTTGTGTAAATTCAGTTATTATTGTTTTGTAGATTGTATGTAAACATCTGTTGTGTTAAATAGCTTATTTAAGGCAGTACTAAATAATAATAATAATAATAATAATAACGTGTGTGTTTTGTACAATTCAGCAACTTTCTGTCTATTTTGTGTTGAAAGCCTTGGTTTTCTCCATAGTGATGGGCAACAAAGGAACTTTCCATATGTGCAACATCATGCATGGTGAAATACAAGACTTTTTACAGACAGAGAATAGATTGCTTGAATAAATTATTATTAAATATTCATCACCAGTGACAACACTATAAATGTACAATAATATAAAGATCTTTTAAAGGTAAAATAAATAAATAAAACATTTTCTCAGAGAAGATGATCTGCTTTTATATGAGTGGAAGATTTTAAATATGTTGCATAATGTTTTTTGTTTTTCTTTGGGGTTTTTTTTTTTTTTTTTACAGTCGTTTTTGACCATTTCCAATTTTCCTTGCTTTAGGTTCGAGCTATGGTGAGTTAGATGAAGATAGTTTTTGTTTGGAGGAAGATTCCCACATGAAGTTCTCAGTGTGGGTCTCCTTCTGTGAGATCTACAATGAAAACATCCACGATCTGCTCGACTTTGTCTCAAATACGTCCCACAAAAGGAACGTGCTACGACTGTGTCAAGATGTCAAAGGCAATACATTTGTCAAAGGTAACTAGTTGTGGTCATCTGCTCCTGGTTTTCATATTGTTTATATAAAAAATTGTACTATTGTTCAATTAATTTGCTTACCAGCAGGATGATGATGATGTATTTGACAGGGAGAGGAAAAACCACACTACAAAGTGCAATGGCAAGAAATTCTAACCATATTGAACATTATATTAAATATTATTTAAATATTTTTCACAGATCTGACATGGGTCCAGGTAAACAGTGCAGATGAAGCCTACAAAGTTCTGAAGATTGGAAGGAAAAACCAGAGCTTCTCTTCAACAAAGCTCAATAGTGCTTCAAGCAGAAGGTACAATTTTTGTATTATTATTACGCTGACCTTTTCAGCTTCAAGGTGCACTTGCAGTCATTGCTTTTTATAGAACTCTATAATGTATTACTCAAACATGTGCTCTTTTCAGCCATAGTATTTTCTCCATCCGAATCCTGAGAATTGAAGACATGGGTGTTCCTCGAGTCCAGACAATAAGCGAGTGAGAATTATCTTTATTTGTACTCGAGTCAATCTAGATCCTGTTTAGTAATTATGTGTCTTTTCTGAATTGATCATGGTTTTTATTACACGAAAACCATGCAACTAAGTCTTATTCTTCATTATGATGATGACTCTTTTCTTCGTCCAGGTTGTCTCTGTGTGATCTTGCCGGATCAGAACGATGTGCCAAAACCCAGAACAGAGGAGACCGCTTAAAAGAAGCAGGGAATATTAACACATCGTTGTTAACTTTAGGAAAATGCATGAACGCCTTGAGATTGAGTCAGACACAGTCAAAGTGAGTCTGGAATCTCCTAGTTCTTATATTCATATTAGAAGTGACATAGAAGGATATTCTTTGAAGAAAAATCTTGTATTCAAAATTTGTTTGCTCCTGTTAGGTTCCAGCAGCATATCCCCTTCAGAGAGAGCAAACTCACTCACTACCTGCAGGGCTTCTTCTGCGGCCGTGGGAAAGCCTGCATGATCGTTAACATCAACCAGTGTGCTTCCATGTATGATGAAACGCTGAACGTCCTCAAGTTCTCAGCAGTGGCTCAGAAGGTCAGTCATGCTCGAAGTTTCTCCTCCCCTGCTCCTTTTTCACCACTCACCTAATGCAATTTCTTACTTGAAATGCCAGCTTCACATAAGTGTCTACAAAACGAGAGGAAAATAATGAAACGCAATGTCTTTGGCATCTAATATGATTCAGAAATAAATATTATACAGCTAATTAATATTGTTTGAATGCATCCAGTGATTAAGAGGTTAGAAATGTTCAGGATATGCCACTCTTAACCATTCACTGGCTATATGGTTATTTATTGGTTTTAATCTGACAAAAGTGTGAGCTTTCTCTCACTCATGATGAAAGTGAGACATCCATATCAGGTTCAAGTTCATTGTTTTAGAAATCAGTCAGGGAAACCTTTGATAACCTTTGATGCTACAGTGCTGTGAAAAAGTATTGGACCTCATCCTGATTTCTTCTGTTTTTGTGTATCTCTCATACTAAATTGTTTCAGAAATTAAAACAAAATCTAAGATAAAACACAGGTAACCTGAGTAAACAAAATACTGTTTAAATGATAATGTTATTTATTGAAGCAAAAAAGTTATCCTATGTCAACTGGGCCTGTGTGAAAATGTATTTGCCCCATAGTTACTAATTCTGCCAATCTATGAAACTGCATTCATAATGGGCTTCAGCTGGACCAGACGCAACAGGCCTGATTACTGCAAACCCTGTTCAATAACATCAACACTTAAATAGAACTTTTTCAACATCATGAAGTTGGTTAAGTGTGTGAATGTGTATGTGAGTGTGCCCTGCGATGGATTGGCACCCTGTCCAGGGTGTACCCCGCCTTGTGCCCGATGCTCCCTGGGATAGGCTCCAGGTTTCCCCGTGACCCTGAAGGTAGGATAAGCGGTATAGAAGATGGATGAAGTTGGTTAAAAGTTCTCAACCAGTAACACACTATGCCAAAGTTGAAGGAAATTCCAGAAATTATGAGGAAGAAAGTGATGGAAATACATCAGTGTGGGAAGGGTTACAAAGCTATTTCAAAGGCTCTGGAGCTCCAAAGAACCACAACGAGAGCCATTATCTCCAAATGGAAAAACTCTGCAGAGTAATGAACCTATCCAGAAGTATCCGACCTTCCAAAATTACTCCAAGAGCACAGCAAAGACTCATCCAGCAAGTCACAAAAGAGCCAAGGACAACATCAAAGGACCTACAGACCTCTCTTGCATCAATAAAGGTCACTGTTCATGACTCCACTATCAGACACTGGGCAAAAATGGCATCCATGGAAAAGCAGCGAGGCGAAAACCACTGCTAACCCAGAAGAACATTAAGGCTCATCTGAATTTTGCCAAAGCACACCTTGATGATCCTCAAACCTTTTGGGAGAACGTTCTGTGTATTGATGAGTCGAAAGTGGAACTGTTTGGAAGACAGGGTTCCCATTACATCTGGCATAAACCAAACACAGAATTCCACAAAAAAAATAAGTGGAAGTGTGATGGTGTGGGGATGTTTTGCTGCTTCAGGGCCTGGGCAACTTGCAATAATTGAGTGAAACATGAATTCTGCTCTCTACCAGAAAATCCTAAAGGAGAATGTCCGTTCTTCAGTCAGTAAGTTGAAACTCAAGCGCAACTGGATTATGCAGCAAAACAATGCTCCAAAGTCCTAGTCCTAGAAGTAAGTGAAAGACTGATCTCCAGTTATTGGAAGCATCTGCTTGCAGTAATTGCTGCTAAATGTGGCACAACCCGATTAAGTTTAAAGGGGCAATTAGTTTTTCACATGGGTGATAGGTGTTTGATAACTTTTTTTGCTTCAATAAAATAAATAAATATTGTAATGTGTGTTTACTCAGGTTGCCTTTGTTTTATGTTGTCTTTTGTTTGATGATCTAAAACTATTTAGTATGAGATATAAACAAAAACAGAAGACATCAGGAAAGGCAAATATTCACAGCACTGTATGTGAAAATAACATACAGGCTACAAGAGTACTTTTTATTGTACTGATCTCAGAATGCTTCAAAGATCTGCATACTTGCTGTTGTCCACCTGCTGTGTAGGTTGTGGTCTTGAACCCCAAACCAGTCTTAAGTGTTGTGCCCAAGAAATCTGCCAGAGAAGTCTCCATGATGATCAACAATGTGGACAGGAGAGAGTTTACTCGGAGAAGCACTTTGATTGGGTGGGAGACAAGCTTGGAGGACGTTCAAGAGGATGATGATGATGAAGATGATGAAGATGATATGGAGGTAGATGAGGAGGAAGAAGAGGAAAGTTGTGAGGAAAGCATGGTGGAAAACACAGTGCTCGAAGCTGCAGAAGATCAAGAGCTGGGTGAGGTACGGTGTTTCTGATATTGTCTAAACTCCATTTATAAGGCAGCATACATTCAAAGCAGAGCTCACATTCTGCCAGCCTCTATGGCTCTCCAGGTTTTATAAACAAGAAAAAACAAATGATGTGGACCTCCAACTAATCAGGTCAAAGAGGTGTCTCTGCTTGCCTGTTGGTTTAGAAAGCTTACTCCTTTGCACTTGTGTTCAGATTTAACAGTTCTGTGCAGCCCTGGATATGTATATAGAGGTGTGGCTTTAGAAAAAATACTAAATTATTCAGAATTTCCAAACTTGCCAATGCTTTGAATAAATAAGACTGAGAATATATCAGGTTATGTTATGATCAATTAAATTGTTCGAAAACGTTACCATAAAATTTACCTTGCCTTACCAGTTTGTGTGTGTGTGTGTGTGTGTGTGTGTGTGAGAGAGAGAGAGAGAGAAAGAGAGAAAGAGAGAGAGAGTGCAGCAAAATCAAGCAGTTTTGGCCACAACAGCATTTTAAAAAATTTGCAATGCAAGTTTTTTGTGCCTTTTTTTTTTTTTTTTTTTTTTTTTTAACGGAAAACTACTACTGAATTGGTGCAATTGCATTAAATAGCACAATCTTTCACAGTGATGTTTGATGGTAAATGAGACCCTTTAGCTGTACTCCTGATCGACGCACGTGAATCGAAGAGGGCTTTAGCTGAATGCGTGATGTGATGACGTCATATGACGCGTCTTGGTCCAAATCTGCGGAAAATCGGCTGTAATTTTGAAAAGTTGCCAGCTCCTCCGAATATTTTCAGGAGTCTGCTTGATTTTTGCGTTCATTTCTGCAAGTTTAACGCAGCGGTCCCACTCGATTTGCAAATTTATTTGCCGGGGTGGAGTAAAATCAGGTGGTTATGGGCAGTCCTGTTGTGAGTTTGTTTCCTGAACTGTTCCTCATTTGTTGCTTGTGAGTACTAAGACGAAAAGCTTCTTACCATAGCAAAATGATAAACAACTCCTCTGTGTTGAGTTTTCCAGATAGATGTGACTGCACTTATTTTTTATTGGCCCACAGTTCAAGGATTGGCAAAATTTGCAGGTTTGAAGTCTAGATGAATGCTCTGTGACGTGAAATCAGAATAGATAGAGCCGAGTTAATCTCTGCCAATAGCAAATGCCTTTTTTACGTACTGCGTCCTCTTTCATGCAGTTGAACAGGCTTTTTTTTTTTTTTACTAGGCTGAATTTATTCACATCCAGTGTAACTGTTGCTTAATGGCTGAGCTGTATCTTGTGCCTTTTTGATGTACTGTCTTCCTTTCTGTGTTCACTTCAGCTACAGCAGAAGATTAAAGAGCTTAAAGAAGAACTCTCCAAGGAACAATCTGAAAAACTGGCCATGGAATCTCGAGTCCGGGAAGAAGTTACCACTGAGTTCATGGAGCTGTTTTCCAATATGGAAAAGGATTACAAGTAAGACCGTAGTTGGTTTTTACATCACAGAAGTTTATTAACCCGGCCCAAAACTTAACGAGTTCTTGTCTTTCTAGTGAACGTCTACAGAGAGAGAAGGAAATAGCTGAAGAAAGAGCTGAGAGGAGATTGGAAATACTTAAGAATTTAGTCAACAATAATGGAACTGAGACTGGAACCATGAATTCTGCTGAGGATGGAACTAAGGTATAACATGCATTTTCATCCTGGGTGTTTTTCATGAGCAGATATTTTGCTTCGCATCATTTTCGTTTTTACGCAGGCCTACAAAACAGTATGAAGTAGGTTCTTCTCTTGTTCAGGAGACTAGAGTGACGTTCTTGGACGGGATGATTGAAGAGATGCAAAATGATGTGGCTAAGATAAAGAGAGATGCCGAGGCAGCACAGTCATGTCTGGAGAACAGGGGTCATTGTCCGGGAGCTGTCAACAAGCTGAGGACACAGCTGGATGAGATGGCGGATGAGATGGCAGAAGAGCTTCTTAAAAATCGGCAGCTCCTGGATATCAAAACTAAGGGTGAGTTTACCCACTTATTCGTGTTGTTATTTGACATGGCAGGGATCAGTGCTTTGTCCCTCAAACTGTGTCGCTAATTTCTTTACAGAACTGGAAGAACTGCAGGTTTGTTTACAAAATTCCAATGACCAGCTGCTGGAGGCTAACAAGGTTGGTTTTATTTACGGCACTCTTTGTTTTACACTGTTAGGTTATTTACAAATATTAAAAGCATCATTTACTTGGTCCAATAGAATTCTGAAAATCAGAAACTGAGGAATCAGCAACTTATGGAAATCTGCCAAGATAAAGATGAAATGATCTCCAAAATTCAGACTGCTTTGGATCAAAATGTTGAAGTAGCTAATGAAGATGTAAGTTTCAATGAGCATGACGCTATAAAAGTGACATAAATAGTGTGAAAGAAGTAAACCTGCACTGATTATATTACTGTGGTTTTCTCCAGAGGGCCTATATCGACACCATTAAAGAAGAAATCTTACACTACCGAAATAACTGCAAGTGTATGCTCAATGATGATGAAGAAAGGACCAAAGACCAGGAAATTCAGCAGTTTGCAGAAACTTTAAAAGAGAAAAATGATTTATTGGCTGAGCTCAAGCACGAACGGAATTCTCTTGATCAAAAGGTGAAGGATCTCACTGAAGATCTAAAAAAACAAGCTCGTGCATGTGAAGCTGCTTTCTCTTTGCTTGAAGCAGAAAAAGCAGTGACCACCAAACTAATAAATGAGAACAGCGCACTTGCCTGTGAGCTCAGTGATTTCCAGGAAGCAGCCAATGACATGAAGTCCAGGCTTACAGCCATGGAAACTGAATTAAGCATTAAGACAACGGAGGCAGCCAAGCTTTCTGAGGAGCTCCAAAAAGCCCAAGCTTTTCTCTGGAAGCATGAAGAAGAGGCTACTGAGCAATCTCAGACAATCAAATCCCTGAAGCTGGAGACTGAGAACTTGCAGCAGAAGCTCAGTGCCCAGGAGCTTTCGGAAGAACAAACAAGCAAGTGTGTCTTCCAAGAAACCATTGCAGCTCTCCGTAGAGAATGTGAGACAGTAATGTCCACTTCCCAGGAGAAAAGTAGAAGGATCATGGCCCTGGAGCAGGAAGTCAATCAGATAAGAGAGGAAATGTGCCGGAAGCAGACCCTGTGCAATCAGCTTGAGCAAGAGCGAGGAGCTCAGAGAGAGGAAAACCAACACCTGCTCAGCCGCTATGAAGCCGAGAGACTGATTGTGGAGCAGATGAAGAGACGTCACTCTGAGCTGGAGACAGAGCTTCATGGTCTGAGACAGCAGTTGTTAGTCCTGGAGGAGCGACAGCAGGCCTTTACACACAGCTCTGAGAAAGTTGGAGAGCTAGGGAAGAAGCTTGGTGAGAAAGAGGCTCTTTGTGCCGATCTGGAGCAGAGACTCCTGCAGACCCAGAGCAAACTGGACCAGGTGGTGGAGAGTGATAGACATGTGGAGAGCTCTCTAAAACAGAAGACAAAGGAAGTGGAGGATAACCTTGTTCATAAAAATGCAGAATTGGAGATTAAAGCTCAGGAACTATTACAGTAAGTTGCTTCAACCAGTGCACAAAGTACTGGAACCTTTGGCACCAGAACACTAAGATTTGTGAACCAGTCTAGTACCAAAGGATGTAGTTGTATAACTTTTAGTATAAATTAAGTGTTTTGTTGGTGCTATATTTGTACTGTGAAAGGCAACATTATTTTACTTCTTTTAGTCTTTACTAGAACACAATGATTTTTTATGATTGTGTGGAGTGTGACTTTACAAGGGTTTTTGGTGCATTGGAGATAACTTTATAATATTTACAGTTTTAAACTTCTTTGTCAACAAACCTTTTCTGCAGTACTTTTGTGGCAAAAAATCAAAGGAACATTGGTTATTCAAATGCTTCTTCTATGATCAGTGTGTATAAGGTGGTGCTGTGCGAGCCATGATTGTGATTATTCTCAACTTTGCTGTCGCCACTGTCAACAATTGGTGGGAAAGGATTTGGACCAATAGAACTTGGACTTGGATGTCCATGTTTGGGCCTGCTGTTATTTCTGAATGTACAGCATATAAAATGGTTATCATATTAACACTGGGTTTCTTTTTGAAATACTCTGTGTAACCAAAAGTATGTGGACAACTGACCATCGCACCCATATGAGGGTCTTCCTGAAACAGTTGCCACAAAGTTTGAAGCACATAATTGTCTAGAATGTCTTTGTATTGCTGTAGCATTAAGAATTTGCCTTCACATGACAATACGCCTGTGCACAAAGTGAGGTCTGTGAAGACATGGTTTGCCCAGTTTGGTGTGGAAGAACTCATGTGGCCTGCACAGAGCCCTGACATCAACCCCACTAAACACTTTTGGGATGAACTGGAATGCCGAATACACCAATATCACTAATGCTCTTGTGGCTGAATGGGCAAATCCCCACAGGCATGCTTCAAAATCTAGTGGAAAGCCTTCCCAGAAGAGTGCAGGTTATTATAGCAGCAAAAGGGGGACTAAGTCTAGAATGGGGTTTTCAACATGCACAAATGAGTATGATTGGTCAGGTGTCCACATACTTTTGGTCATACCGTATATATTGTTACAGACCTGTTCAGTATCTACATCTGAACCAAAAATATAAAGAAATGGTATCAGCTCTGAAGTACTGATTCTCTCTCTCTCTCTTTTTTTACAGATCTAGAAAACAGGTGAATGATGGTCTGGGCACCATTAAGAGGTTAAGTCTTGATCTGGAACAGAAGGAGAAACTCATCTCTGATCTACTTTCTCAGCTGACTGAGAGCAATGCTCAAACTGAGCAGATGCAAAAAGAGGTTAGTCTGTGTATCTTGTGGTAAATTATCAGAATGATTTTGCTTATTAAAACTTACGTAAAATCATTGTTTTCTCTGTAAGATTGCATTCTTGTCTGAAGAAGTCAGAACGCTGCAACAGAAGCTGTGCGACATGGAGAAAGACAGGGATCAAGCTCTGAGTGCCGTCGCCAATAAAGAGAAGATTATCGAACAACTGAAGACTGTGAGCAACTATCTGCAGTCTCATTGGTTTAGAGCTTTTATCTCCGTTTTATTAAGGCTGTTTACTTAGTCTTTTTTTCTCTTATATTTGACAGGACCAAGCTAACAAAGCTCAATCACAGCAGGACCATGAAACCTGTCAAGGTAATCCTTTAAAACAAGCAACTCACAGGCTAACATTTAGAGCACTGTGGTATTTTTTTATTATTTTTATTTTATTTATTTTTTTAAAAGAAATGGTTATCACATCTGGTGTTGATTTAACCTTCCTAATCCAATGGTATTACATCGAATGCTTAATATGTAAAATAAGTAAAGAAATCCTCAGATAGCATTTGATTTACGCTTGCAGAGCTTCTGGCCAAGGACAGGCTCATTGAGGAAATGCGTCTCACCCTGTCAGATGAAAAGAGGTCACGGAAAGAACAAGAGCGACTTCTGGAGGCTAGACTCAATGAGATTGAATTGATGAATGGAGGTGATAGGACTGTGTCCTGTTTTTTGCTCTCATAGACCATTTAATGTGCTATTTATTTATTTAATTATTTCATATGACTGACATTTAATGATTTCTCCCAGAGCTTCTGAAGCTAAAGGAGAGCTGTCAGAGAAAGAGTGGGACTGAGTCTGGACCTGATTATTCACACCAGGAGGAGCAAAAAATAGGAAAAACTCCAGGACTTTTGACAGTAGGTGTAACAGGCTTTAGATACACTGTGGTTTTATATTCAGCTTATGCCTCTTTAGTCAAGCTACATTTTTAATAGTATTGTAGTAATGGAAGAAATCAATCCCCTGCACTATCCATACTGTTTATAAGCGACCCTGGATAAAACCCCAAGACCAGTGGGGAAGGACAGAGCCACACAGGTTACTACTATATCACCAACAGAGAAGGTTGTGTTTTTGGCAAAGAATTTAACTTCGAATAGTAGGCATAAGCAAAGGCCCTCTTAAACAGTAATGAATGTTGAATATTCATTAAATGGCTTAGTTAATAATGTGGAAAACCTTAGGTATTTTAGACGTGCTGTCTGGTTGCCCTTCTTAAATTTGCTTACAATGCAACATGACTTGGTTACTGCTTTTAAAACTAGGATTATTGAAAAGATTTAAAAGCATATGGAAAGGAAAGGAAAGGAACAGAGAAAAGGAAACCGATATAGTCTGATGCACAGTCATATCTTAATTAGCCTGACTGATAATGCCAAAACATCCGGGTTCAGTAATTCTGTCTTCATTTTTTTACTGCACAAATGTGTAAATCTAACCCTAGAGATTCCTGTGTGGAACTTGGCAGACTGAAAATGCTGACAGGATTATGTGAATCTATCATCTGCTAATAAATATTACGTGGCTCTGATCCCAGATCAACACTCGTATTCTAAAAAACACACTGAAACGTGCAGTGTTGGATCTGTTTGTCCTCAAGTCCCTGTGTGATTATTTTTCAGCAGACTTCAGTGCACGAGGCCTCAGTGCTCTCCACCGAGAGCGAGAGAGAAAAGCGCTTCCCCAAACCCGAGCTGGAGATCAGCTTCACCCCTCTCAAACCTGACCGTCTGAACGTCCGCAGGCCAGGAGACGACGAGTCGGTCACAGTCAAAATCAAACGCACAGCCAGGAAGAGGAAGAGTGCTGAGATGGAGGTCTGTGTCGAAGATTAGGGGAAAAAATTCCTAATATAAAAAGTTTCTTTCTTGTAGTCATTACTTGCCTTTGGCTGTTAATTGTTGCACACTGGTATTAACTTGCAGTCTGGTTTTTCTTTTTTTCTGTTCACTAGAATTCAGTGGAGTCCGAGAACAGGAAGAACATGCGACTTAGAGGAAACTCCAGGGCTAATATACAACATGTAGAGGTATATAGGTGCTAAATTTTGCTTGTACCTATGGCTTCATGATCATCTCGAACAATACCATTATTTTGTTCATTTTGATTAGTACATATTCATAAGTAAATATACGTAACCAGAAACACTTAAGGTTTGTCATAAAGGAAAAAATTCACCCAGAAATACTATTTTATAATTATAATATAACAGAATTTCATTACATTGGTTTATTTGGTTTCAACATGTTGGTCTGTTTTTACTTTGGTTAACGATTTCCTACATTATTCATGATGCCTTTAAAGTGATGAGAGCTCTGTTCATCTATATTTAAAGAGACTGATGCAGCAGTGCTTTAATCCTATAGGCTGTGAAGCTCTGTCACTTCATCTGTACGCACTGCTCCTACAGATCAGGTTTCAAAGTTTTATTAGCATCAAAGTTGGAACAAAGTTGGAACAAAGTTGGAACCAGCACCATTGTGTCAGTCATCTCCTAGAGCACTAACTAGCCATATTTTGCATGCCTGCTAACTTGCCCCAAAGCTGCATATTAAATGCTTTCTCCTGAAAAGTGGTGTGAGAAAAGAAGCTCTTGTTTTTTTGCTTTGTTTTTAGGAGCTAACAGTGAAACCTGACCGTTATCTCTCATGTTTGAGATACTCCAATTAAACACTATTTTAACTGTGCTAGCCTGTGACATCAGAGTGGCAGACAATCATATCTTGCAGGAACAGCGAAAATACAAAACCAACCAACAAATTAACACTAGCATAGCTGGTGAGACACTTAAATATGTTTGTGTCTCAGAGTGGATCTTTCCTTGAAAGTGAACAAGATCAGTTCTGGTACAAAAAACATTGATGTTGCTTATCAGTGATTTGTAAATATTGAGAATGTTGGAGCAGTATTGGATCCAGACTGCCACATTAAGCTTTTTTTTTCAGCTGTGAGAGTCCATTCACAATTCATCCATGTATCAATTCTTCTCCCGTAAGTCCCCCACAGTGCTGGCTAAAAAGGCCAATCAATTGAAGCAAAAAGATTCTCCTGTTAGTCTGAAAGGCAAGAAAGACAGAACCCTGCAGAAGATTGGTGACTTCATCCAAAGTTCTCCAACCCTCCTAGGAAGCAAAGGTTAGTACTGGCTGACTGTATGCTCCATCGACACTATTGTGCAATTGCTCATACCTTCACATGTGCTGATATTCGTTCTCCACAGCTAAAAAGATCATGGCAAAGGTTGCTTTGAAATCACCGGAGCCAGAGAACAACACTGAGACGAGCAACAAACCCAAGAGATCAAAACGCAAGCTGTTTAAGACGCAAATCTCCTCCCCTCTCGACATACCTTCACATCCGGTCAGTAGCACTTTATGATGCACTGAATGATTTACAGTCAGCTCCAGAATTATTGGCACCTTTATGTGAAAATAAATAATATGCAAGGTGTGATATTCTGAGCAAAGATGTAATATACATACCTGCAAACTACTGAATCAAAATGCGTCATTTATGAGAATCGTGTAAATCCGAAAAGGGGGTGTCGTGATACATTTTTACCTAACGTTACCCCATCAAACTTTTCCCAACCTGTCGGTAAGCTTGTTAGAACGTAAGCTAATGTCAGTCAGTTCAGCCTGAATCGGAATACTTTTGCTGGGTTTAAGATTAACTCCCACTGCGTCCGTATTTCTGTCTGTTTTTAACGTCTGTCATTATCGAAAGTTAGAAGGGAAATAAAACCGAACACGTAATGAAACAAGACCCACCGTGTTTTAATGAGTGATCGTGTAGACCATGGTTACATCTTGTTTGCTAATGTATTCAATTTAGATGTCAAATGTAGTGAAGTGTTTTTTTCTTCAGTTTTAAGTTTCAAAGTCGCAAAACAACAGTTGGGTTTTCAGACGTCCCAACTCTCCCGCACGTTCCGGGAGTCTCCCGCATTCTGATAGTGGCTCCCTGATGCCCGCAAATTATATACAATATCCCGGAAACCTTTTTTTTTCTTCTTTTTTTCCCTTTTCTGTTCTGTGGTCATTTTTAATGGTAGATGGGCTCTCTACAAACCAAGAGAGCGAGTGACAGACCTTGTTAGAGAGTGACAGAGCACGTCTCCTGATTGGTCTCTGTTACGAAACAGGGACTTGGAGACCGGAAGTAAGTGCAGGAGAGCTGTCTTTATTGTGCCACTTGACTAAACACATGAGGAGGCAGGAAACTAGATCCACACATAAAACTCTAACCTAGAGCATGGACACTTCATGTACCTAGAGTATGAACACTCAATTTAACTAGAGCAGGAACCTCCCATTAAACTAGAGCAGGAACATCTCATAACTAGGACTGGATACAAACACTCAACTACGACAGGGTATCAACTAAAGGACAGGAAAACAGACAGAGCATGGCAATATCACAACCTGGCACCATTATACATTCTGTCGTCTTCTCTGTTAGTCCTTTCTCTGCTTGTCTTGGATTTACGTTGCTTTACTACAACTCTTTTTTTACAATGTGTAAGGTTTGGAACATACAGTATATTCATACACACGTTTTATTTTTCCCACAGATCATCGGAATGGATCAAGACGACAAAGAAAGCGATCATCTCATCATTAAAAGAAAACTTAGAACAAGAACTGTCAAAAGATGATTTCGGCCATAAGCCGGTGCATGGTAGAGTACTGTTAATTAGCATGTGGTGAACTTGTACTGAACGTTTTAGCAGAGTAGGACAGCTGATGTAAGAAATTTTGTGCATATTTTGTGTAAATAGCTTGGATATTGCACTTAGGCATTACAAAATTGCTTTCTATTTTTCTTTGTATCTGTGTTTTTTTTTTTTTTAATGCAATAATGTGGAAAAATACAATTGTATTTTAAAAATGTCAATGTTGGTTGTGTTTTTCTGGGTAATTCTGTAATAATCAGACTCTGCTCAGGCCGTAATAAGGTAGGTAAAGGCTGACTGCTAAGGTTCGGTGTGCTGTGTGATGGTCATTTGTTTCTACTGTCAGTGGACGGAGGTGGTTGTCATCTTGGAAGAGTAAGTAATAGATTTGAGGAGGCACCCCTTCTCAAGGTCACAGATGTTTTCGCCTGCACACAACTATCTACTAAAACATGCAGTGAAAAAAGTGCAGTTCAAAAGCAAGTCAACAGTTTAACTGAATGAATCCAGCAATGTTGGTTTTGCACTTCTTTATTAGAGGTGTCTAAGAGTATCCATGTGTAATAAATCTTTGTTACTTTCATAACTTTGCATTAGTTTTTACTTTACAGGTCTATGACCATATGGTATATGGTATACATAATATATATTATATACTATATATTTTATAATTTTTTTAAAAAAAGCTATTTTCTCATGTATTTGAACGTGAGACACTTATTGCTCATCTACATGATGAGGGGACATGTAGTCTTGCCTCTCTCACTGTCTGATAGATTGATTGACATCATCTTTGTGTCATGGCTGCTCATCAGCCAATTGCTGTGGACAGTCAGGGGGCGTCCCAAGAGCTGCTGTGGCCACGGCTGTGTTATGTGGATTACCGAGCGGTGAATGAGTGCCATTGTGCTGTCATTTGTAGGACAATGTGTGAAGAGTATCTACATTTAAAAAATAAAAGCTTGGGAAAATAATGCATGTACCTTGATGGTTAGCTGCAATAGGTGGTGTTTAAGTTCAATTTCTTATTACTGAAATCTGGAAGCCTTGTGGCTGTGTTTAGAGCATTTATTTAGTGAGCTTGAACAGTGGTGCAGATTAACTTTTTTTTTTTTTAACTTTCTGGTTTTCTTCCTGTTTTTCCTCAATTCCTGCTCCACTTTGTTCATGCTAGTTAAAAAAAGGTGGGGGGGTTGATTGTGTGGGTTCTCCTCATTATTTAAATAATATTTAAATAATGCAAAATAAATGTACTGCACTAAAAATGTATTTGAAATAGAACCTAGCATCTCTGAATTGGATTCATTCCATTATACTATACTGTAGTTTTTCAGGAAAAACAACTTAAGCAAATGCACCAAATTTTGCATACATTAGATAAATTATTATATTTGCAATGCAAGTCAAATGGATAAGCTGATGAAATACAAATACATCAGTGATATATTCGACCTACTTTTTCCTCACACACCCTACTGGTTTTTAATACTAACTTTATTAAAAATGAATCCTTGTATGTTGCTGTATAAATATTACAATATATTCATCAATGGTAGTCCTGGTTTGGAAGTTTATTACAGGGTTGTGGTTTAAAATTGGTCTGGTTTTAGTGAACAGTGGTCTGGTTTTAGTGAACTTGCCAACCCTGTGTAACATGGCACATAGCAGGAATATTACACATCAAAGCCTTAATACTTTGTAAGATATTCATAATATATAGAGCATATTCTAGAGGAGTTTTGAATATGGCATTTGGTTAAGTAAAATGGCACATGAGATTAAATTTTTCAAAGACATGCTGTCGTGTGAAATTTTTGGCAATAATAAACACTGACTGATTGGCATCACACACACACACACAAGCTGTCACCTTGTCAGGTCTTTACAGTGAACATAGTTTAAATAGAAATGAAAATGTTTTATAAAGGGTCAGTGATGTCAACCTATAAAGTGAATCAGGTCAGTTTCAGGTAAAGAAAGATCCAATTACAAGACATAAACAATAATTACTCAGTCTGCAGCTGCCATTACTCCATGTCCTCTAAATCATTTTTGCACTAATGAAGTCACTGTTATTATTATGATCATCTGAATGGTGCATCCAGAAAATCAACTTGTGTGTGCGCATAGCTGGACCTGAAGTAAATACGCAGAACTTTCCCTGTGTAAAAATTTACGTAAATTTTGGACTTAATTAGGCAACTCTGAATACACTTGTTAAAGAGACTTTGTGTTTCATTTATGCTCTGTGGCTCTCACTTTAATTTTCATTTAAATCTTATCTTTGTTCATCCAAATGTTTTAAAGTCATCCATGAAATATGTGCTAGCTTAGTGCAAATGAAACCCTGTTTCTTGCAGTCTGGGTGTGTTAGCCAAGACCAGAGCCTGATGAAGAGCTTTACTGAAATACCACAGTGAACAAACTGCAGCTTCATCAACGCCTCAGCTCGCACACCACACTGACATCCCAGCTGTTGTTGTTTTTCCATCTCATGAAGAAAATCTCAAGAATATGTGAGGAGTATGTATAACATTACCGATGATGAGTCATTTATGAATCTTCAGTATGGATGGCTGTCATTTAATTTCTATTATGCTAGGATAATTTACCAGAATAAGGCATGATGTATTCTAACCTAATTCTTATTAGAATGGACAAACCTGTTGTTTTGGGGTATACACTGTATATATTTTTTGCACCATTCTGTGTAAACTCTAGAGACTGCTGTGTGTGAAAATCAGCAGTTTCTGAAATACTCCCCCAGGAGGTCAGCAGTTTCTGAAATACTCAAACCAGCCCTTCCGGCACCAACATCTATGGAATGATCAAAGTCACAGAGATCACAGTTTTTCTTCATTCTGATTTTTGATGTGAACATTAACTGAAGCTCTTGAACCGTATATGCATGGTTTTTTTTTTGTATTGTGCTGCTGCCACATGATTGGATTAATAGATAACTGCATGAATGTGCAAGTATACAGATGTTGCTAATAAAGTGGTGTGTATGTGTGTGTGTGTGTGTGTGTATTACACTGTTAGCTGTTAGCCATATCATTAGGAATGGAGCATGCTGAGAGGCCATCTCACACATCCCACAGCATACTCTGGGACTACAGTAAAACTATACTAAAGATATGAACTCAATCGCAAAAGCCCGCTCTGTTACACCCCACACAGGTGGACAATTATAATCTTATTGCAGGAGCAGAGGAACGTCTTTGGATAAAGTCAAGGACTGTGACATTTAAATATACAACATGTACCCAAATGTACACATCTGCCTAAAGAAAAGGACCAATTAATGTGCTTGTGCAAGCTCAATGTCAGAGATCCTATTGTGTGTACTAATAATACGTTCTCCTTTCCTCTAGTGTCTTCTGGAAGCTTCCTTCAGGACTTGCTGATTTATTAGCTTAGAGAATATTTGGTTTCAGAGGTGGCAGAGCTTCAGACATGTTTGCCTGTGAGCGGATACTGTGTGGAACGACACTGGAGTTTGTGAAGTGTATAACAGAGGGTCAATAACAAGAGAAGCTGCTATGCACATGTAAGGCACAAATACAGGTTTACTGTAAATTCAGTGTTGAGGTTCAGCATAGGAACAGATTGTTCTCGTCCATTCATTCATGCAGCCTCAAGACCAAAGGTGAAGTGCATGCCTCTTTGATTTACCTGACAATCTAGGCTATCTTAAAATTTTTATTCAGCTTATTCACACTTAGCTGCTCAGAAAGAATCATTTACCAGCTTTAGCTAAACAACCACTAGTTTGATGTAGAGAGTGAAACTGAGCACAAGGTGATTTGCGAGGACTTTATTGTTACAAGTGGGCTACAAGTGTTTTGAATATGTATATAGAAAATACTGATTATATTATTGTCTAATCTGTCATATTAGAACATCATTAATCAGAGTATTAATTAGTCAGTAATAACAAGTTGCTAAGACTTTTCACTCTAGCTATCATTATGTTGGTACTGTCTAATATCCAGCTGTACAGATTCATGTGACATCTAAATAGCAAGGCATTAAGCATTATCTCCACTAATTCCACGTTAAACGTAGTAACTACATCTTCATCATTAGCTTCTCAGTTCTGTTTATCAGACACAAGCTAACAATATTTTTCCTTCACTGTTGAAGGTATTTTTTTTTAATTGGTACCTACATCCAAAATGGAGGCAAAGGTATATGTTAATACTGAGCAGAGTCACCAATTCTTGTTCGTCCACTACTGTCAATGTGCCTTAAAAGTATCTGATTTACTCACAAGACTTTGTCCTACTTATGGCACTAGATATCAATCCAAAAGGCTTGGGACACAGCTGGCCATTTTCCAACTGTGTATGTACTCGATTGCTCACCTCCATGACCACAGCTTTGGGATGATTGATTTCACCTGCCATCTCACACTCATCCCCATTTCTTGATTAAATTTGTTCACCTATTTCTATTCACCTTAGCTTTATAGCCTGTTGATGAATAATTTCTTGCCAAATGAATTTTGCAAGGGAGTTCTTACAGTGTTCATAGGGCTACATAAGCCCATCCTGACAACTGACAAAAACCTAAAGAAACATTTACCAAAAAAAGCCTTAAGACGGCTTCTGTCAATTTTGATGTCAGGTTGATATATCACTTGAGATTTTATTTTAATCTAAAGTTTGATGACATTTTCAGGGGTGACCTAAGTAAGAATGTCATCACAGCTGACTAGCTCTGAGTACTCCTGGTATGTCACAGACACTCGATGTGGTAACAGCTTGCTAAATCAGATTAACTAGAAGAACAAACAAAAGAGAACACATCCAAAAGATGCCTTGCAGCATCTCCTAAACTCTGCATTTGGAGGTTACGTTGTAATGAAAATCTGTTATATTGAAGCTTACAACAGTTACACTGTAACAACAGAGCTGCTATAACAGCACATTACAAAATGTTTTATTCTTTTTATACCACAAAGCCTAGAATTTTTAGTGTATTAATTAACAGCATGTCATGCCTTTTAAATGTTTAGTTATATTTAAACTTATTACAATGTAAGCTGACACTAGAGATCAATGTTAAATGCCTCCTTACAATAAAACCTCACCATAATCAATGATTATATATTTGTCTTCTTTTAAATACTTTTTATCCATTTATTATTGGTGTTAGATCATGTAGATCGGTGGTCACCAACCCTCTTCCTTGAGATCTACTTTCCTGCAGATTTCATGTCCAACTAAAATCTAACACACCTGTGTAAGCTGATCATGAACTTCTTAAGGCAATGGTTAGATGGTCAGACGGGCATGATTATGGTTGGAGCTAAAGTCTTCAGGAAGGTAGATCTCCAGGAACAGGGTTGGTATCTGTTGAATTGCAGCCAGTGTCAGAGCCTGATACTGACCAATCAGAATTGGGTGTTCAACAGTGCTGTGGTATAAATATGTATATTTTCTCAGGCCTTTTAATAAAGAGTTTTTCATTTAGCTAATTATACAGTATGAGTTCCATGGCAAATGTACAACACTGTCATAACAAAGTTATGCATATTTTAATTTCATTTTACAGTTGCATTATTTATTTTGATGAAAACCTATAACAATTTCATGACACTATAATTCCAAAGTTAGCTATATTTTCTCTAAACCCAAATTAGAAGTAGTTAGGTTTGTTTCTTTAACATAACATCATTGCCATTATGTGACTCTGATATCCCAGAGGTTGCAGAGAGATATGAAGTCAGTTGTCATTATATAAAGAAAAAAAAAAGTACAGTAAGTCAGCCTGGAATGTGTTATATCACAACAATATTTCAAGAAAAATCACGTCACATGATTCAGATGTTGTTTTGCTGATTTAACATTACAACAAAAAAATGTTTATGGCAGCTGTATAGAAGATGATGCCTGTTGGAATAAAATATGTAGTTTAATGTCATGTGCCAGATAGGTCTTATGTAGGTATAAAGTATCCCATTAAACACTGTACAGTTTCACAAGTTATAATACGCCCATTCACCTAATCTTTCATCTTTAACCCTATAATTGACCTGCAATTCAATACGTCTGATGCTATATAATCACCTCATCACCTTACTTTTAGCATTTGTTCTATAAATATTATCAAGTAATACATTAAATATATACATACACCCATATGCACTGCATACTAATGTCAATTCTTATGGAAGCATCGGGTGTCCAAGAATACAAGCAGTTTCAAGGCTGAGTAGAATTGTAACAAACCTGAGCTTTAGCTTGCTGACAAAATAGAATGAACATCATATCCTTTAATCTCCCCTACCTTTCTCACAGCTACAAGACAATTAAAGCCTTGCTTCTAATAATAATACTCATCCCTAATTATGAGACAAGCTTAGCTTGCGGCCCCGTTAGAAGTGACAGACCAATTAATTGCCACTTAGAGGGCAGACAAAGCAAGACCACTTTGCACAAGAAGACATTAATGTGTGTCTCGTCATAAACCCTGATACAGAAAGAAACAAGAGTCTTGCAAGATTATTAGCTGGGAATAAAATATTGATATTTATACTGTCACAAGCGCAAATTCATTGTTACACTGTTATATTATTTGATCATCTTGTACTACTGGTATTGAGGTACAATACTTTAAATTGTTTAAGTCAAAAATTTTGTACTTAAAATCTAGGAGAAACTCTGCATCACTAATGTCTACTATATAGTCACACTAATAAGGTGTTAAGCCATGACTCTGCTTCATTAAATGTTTGTGCCAGTAGTGAATGAGTTTTGACTGGTGCAATAATGCAACACTTCTGAATCCTTTGAACAAAATGTTTTCAGCTGATGTTTACTATCTAGAAATAACACCTCTGAGAGCAGTGAACCCATCAACAAGCTTCTGAATATCTTCTGAGCCTCACATCACCCCAGTGCTATTCAGTAAAATCAATTCTCAACATCTTATCTATATCTCTACATCATGTCTGGGTTCGCAGTTTTAGTGCTTCATGCATGCTAGCTGTTACGAGCTTGTGGTTGAATTTTCTGTAAATGAGGTTCTGGTAGGTGGTCCTGAGGTCTCGGTTGAAGAAAGTGTTTATAAAGGGGTTAATGAGAGAGTTGGCATAGCCCAGCCACAGCAGGGTTCTCTCCACCCACAAGGGCACGCAACTGCAGCGCACACCACAGACAAATGGCCTTGTGGTGGAGAGCAGAAAGAAAGGCATCCAGCACACACTGAACGCCCCCACCATAACCCCCAATGTAGTTGCTGCCTTCTGCTCACGCTTGAACATGGACATGTTCCTGTGCTCATTCCTCAGAAGTCGTGCAAATCTAGTGCACTCCTTCACCTCCCTCTGCAGTTTCAGCACAGCAGACACATAGTTCACACCATCATCAGCTCTCGGGGGGAATGTGATGGCGTGCTTGGCCACACTGACTTTGACAGCTCGGTATATCCGGTAGTACATGATCAGCATCACACACATGGGGATGTAGAAGGCCACAGCTGTGGAGTAAATGGTGTAGCCCAGGTCCTGGCTGATCAGGCATAAATTATCGTCATTGACATTCTGAGCCCAGCCAAACAACGGGGGCAGAGTGATGGAAGCAGAAAGCAGCCACACAAGCAACACTATTTTTGCCATGCACTTTCCACTTCGCCTCACAGGATAGGTCAGCGGCTTCGATATGCCAAGATACCTGTAACAACAAACACAACAGAAACTAATGTAAGCAGAGTATCTTAGATGTGAAGCAACACTTTTGCATAGTAACCTTGGTTCTTCTCCCAGTCTCAAGGACATGTTCAAGGACCTCATGTTTTACCTCCTATTGCAATTAATAAGCATGAAAGTGAAGAGAAATTTAGGCAACACAATATTTATTTCTATTTTCTTATGAATTTGTTTTTACATTCTCTGGTACTTATGTCTCAGTGGATGCACATTACTCCCACACTAAAGTACCACACTGCATAACCATCCATCTCTTTCATCATTGTTTGACAATTATTAGTCACAGCAAGTACTTATTAGTGCTTAATTGAATACAGATTTGCTTCTCATATTTTTAGCTTGATATTATTCTTACACCCTGACCTATTTTTAACAGCATGAGGACACATTTTTGAAGGTTTAAATGTAAATGTAATGTCTCGTTTTCAGAGGAACCTGGCATGTTTTTCAGTAAATGAAAAACCTAAGGAGAAATTAGAACCGATTTCAACATTATACAGGAAATGGAATTAAAAGTACAATGCATAATAAAAAACTTAAAACACTAAAAAGGGAATACACAATACATACACAATTGTTTTTGTTTATTCATCAAGTTATATTTCATAATTACAATAAGTAAATATTTAATAATTATATACTGCATGTAGGCTATTTAAAAAATTTTTTGTTTGTTTGTTTTTTTGGAGATGAGAATGAGAGAGAATGAGAGAGCATACAAGTGAGTTACAAATTAATTTCACCATTTTTAGACGTGTGTCTTACCTGAAAATTGTGTCTAGAAATATTTTCAGTTAATTTTTTCATACAGAGGCTTGCTGTCCAAAAATTCAGTCAGTGCCATTATTTCATGTGACACTACACCATCAGAAATAATTGTACAAAACTGTACTATTCTTTGTCACTGGAGTGGTACACTCTAGGGTCTACTTTTTTTGTACAATTTATATGTATTATTTACCTAGAAAAGTTCATGTTGTGTACCTTTTAAAGCTTTAATCTAAAAGGCAATCACATTCCTATACAATTATGTACATCGAAAGTACAATATATCCATCGATATCTCAGAGTAAAAGATTTTGAAATAACAATGGGCTAATAATAAAGGTAGGCTACAAAAGCAACAAGGTTATGTACAGTTTAGTAACGTGTAAAGAAGCTGAACTGAGAGAGAAAGAGTTTAAAGTAAAGTAGAAGTAAGAAAGATTGACCTGTCTATACTGATCACACACAGAGTGAGGATTGATGCTGTACAGCACATCACATCCATGGCGATGAAAACATTGCAGAAGAGCTGACCAAACATCCAGTGTCCTCCTATTAGGTCAGTGATGCTAACGAAAGGCATGACAGCCACAGCCACGGTCAGGTCCGCTACAGCCAAAGACACAATCAGGTAATTAGAGGGCTGCTTCAGTTTCTTCACCAAACACACCGACAGGACCAGCAATAAATTCCCACAAATGGTGGAAACAGTGAGTATGATAAGCACTCCTCCGATTAGCACTTTCTCAGGATTCCCATAGCGCAGAAGATGCTCAGCACAGCTGCTCTTATTGCCCATGAGACTCGAAGTGGATGGAGTTGTTGGTTGTACTTGGTTCTTCATTAAACGCAGCTCCAGCATCTCAGAGCTCCAGCTGGACATCACAAGTTCCTGCAGGTTTTCCTCACTCTTACTGACCTTTCATTATTGACGCAGAGGAAACTACTCCTGCAAGCCATCAAGGCAGTTTACAGTGATTATAGATTTCGAATAAAGTTGCATCTTGTTTGTAGTACTTCATGCACTCCTCGGACATCATAAAGTATTCTCCCCTGTGCACGTGCGCGCGCGTGTGTACCGGTGTTGGAGAGAGACACGCGCTGAGACGCTTTTATATGGAGAGTGACGTAATTTCTCAGGGTGGACAATGTGTTTTCACCTCGGCCACGCGCTGAATCCCTGTTATTAACACAGTAATAAAGTAACCCATGACGGAAACGTGTCACTGGATATAATGACCACATTTTGGTGTATAGCAAAATCGCCAATGTTGAACCCCTAAAGCAGGGATGTCAGACATATTGATCCACCTAGAAATAACAGGTAAAGGTTCTACTCAGAGCCACCAGATGAATTTTGAATCCGTGCTGTAAATCCCAGGGGGCACAAGGCGTAAGGGTACACCCTGGACAGGGTGCCAATCCATCGAAGGGTACAATCACATACACATTCACACACCCATTCATACACAACGGACACTTTGGACATGCCAATCAGCCTACACGCATGTCTTTGGACTGGGGGAGGAAACCGGAGTACCCGGAGGAATCCCCCGCAGCACCTGGGAGAACATGCAAACTCCGCACACACAGGGCCGTGGCAGGAATCGAACCCCCAACCCTGGAGGTGTGAAGCGAACGTGCTACAAACTCAACAGCTGAAAAATGTTCTAATGGAATGTTAGTGTGAGGAAACTGTTAATAAGAAGACACCCCCCGGAAACTGTTAATAAGAAGACACCCCCCATATTATTTTGGTTATTGGTATTGACAGTAATCAGAAAGACTGGAGGCCTGTAATTTTTGTTGTTATAATTATTGAACAATTACCGTTGAAATATTAGTCGTGATGAGAGCTAGAAAGAATATTTGGTACTTATACCATTAGAGGGCGCTGATGACTAGTGGAAGGGAAAAAATACCCACGAACGCACATAGCTAGAACATCACTGATCGGTGTGTTGAGCTGCACTGTCGCAGCGTGTATGTTCTCTAACGATTAATATGTTTTGTAATTAATTGCAGAACATAAAGACAACGGTGAGCAAATAAAGAAGCTATATTACCCCATACATGCGTTACTCGTTTTAATGTGTGCAACATTAGCAATCGAAAACATTTAATCTGTAACCAGATCTCTTTCCATCATAACAAATTTAGGGGTTTCAGCAAAACTTGTGAAATCAAAACCCACGTTTTCTTCAGTATTATGGACAATTGTATGTAGATTCGTGATATATAGGCTAACCGCAATGAAATCGATTTCAGTTCCTGGCTACAAATGTGGAAAAGTGCAATTCATACAATTGTTTTGAATTGTTTCCTTTTGTGATAAATGTGAGGCGGGAGGCGCGGCAGCTTATAGGTTAGCATGCTTGCCTTGCACCTCTGGGGTTGGGGGCTCAATTCTGTGGATTTAAATTTGTGCCAAAAGTACCAAACATAACTTTCCAAGCAACTAACAAAAATATACAACAAGAAAGAATTAAAACAGTGAACTCAGTGGCAAAAATGTAACATGGTCTTCAAATATACAGCATTCTTTGCTAACAGTTTTCGTTCTTGCTAATAATGGTTAATGAATGCGCTGCCAGAGTTTTATGCTTTCAAACTTTTCATTTACACTCCACAAGTTCACCCTGGCCATTCTGGCACAAATCTCACGTGTGAGCAGGTTAACAGTGTTTTACTCCCATTGGCTAGTGAGATTTGGATTGACAGAGACGAGCTCTCAGGAGCGATATGGAACGTTGTCGTCATCACCAACGTCATCCTCCCCCTCCTCCTCCTCAGCTGGACCCTCGAGCTGTCGATCCAAATCTCTCTAGCCAATGAGAGTAAACCGCTGTTAAGCCCCGCTCACATGTAAGATTTGTGCCAGAATCTTCGATAAGGCACTCACTTTTAGACATCTCTGCAGGAGGGAGACTCTCTATACAGTATTTTCAGTTGAAATGGTAGCACAGATTTAGCACATGATTATACTGCCATCACATGGCATCCTTACACAATCACATATAGATGCAGTCTTTACTTCTTGCTGTGGTATGTAAAGAAAAAGCACAGAAATATTTTTATTGTCATCACAGGTACAAGTACCTCACTTCCAGCCCATGAAGCCTTTTTAATGCATAAATTCTAGACATCGACTGTAATATTAAAAAATCGCCTTTAATATAAAAAAAAATGTATAAAAATGACCAGATTACCAAAGCATGTCAAAATCTAGACCATCTTTTCCATCTGGTAAATTATTTCCTCCAGCTTCCCTATTACTTGAGATAATTAATTAAGAAATTTGAGATTTTCTAGTTACCTTGAATTGTGTTGTGATCCTTTTTTAATAATAACTTATCTATGATGTTGTATTAGTAACATAAATCAGAAACTGTTTCCTTTTCTACCAGCACATAGGTGGCAAAGATGCTGTACCAGTTTGATCAGTTTAGCCTGTGTACAAATTTGAACAGTGATTTTAAATATAGGTTTACATGCACTTCTCTGTTGAGCATTGCATGTCTAGTCTAACCTCTGAGATTACATTAGAAATTAAAATACCTCAATATTTTATTAAAAAAAAAAAAAAAGTAAGTACCAATTCATGGTATGTCATTTGGCCTAAATTACTACTGAAATTGCTGTTTACTAAAATCTAAAAATATGCTGTCCTCAAGTTTTCATATCAGTACTGAAAAATCTCTCTCCACTAAATATGTTCGATGATTGTGCTACACCCTTAAACAATGTGACCAGGAAGATTTGTAAAACCTTTTCCATCGTCTGACCCACATACCAAGAAAATAAAGGTACTAAACTGTACCACTCCTTGTCACTGGTCTGGTAGCCTCAAGGGTGCTTCTTTTGTGTATTGTGAATGTAGTGTACCTATAAAAATTATTTAAGGTACATAATTGTGTGTGTGTGTGTGTGTGTGTGTGTATGTATATATATATATATATATATATATATATATATATATATATATATATATATATACATACATACATACATACATACATACATACATATTTTATATTTTATATAAATTTTTACTATTTACTCTTTATAAGTTTCACAGATCTTTATTGGAAAGGGTTTAAACAATGTTTTTCATGCTTGTTCAATAAACCATAAACAATTATTGCACATGCACCTGTGGAACAGTCCTTAAAACACTATCAGTTTATAGGTGGTAGGCAATTACGGTCACAGTTACAATAACCTAGGACATTAAAGAGACCTTTCTACTGACTCTGAAAAACACCAGAAGAAAGATGCCTAGGGTTCCTGCTCACCTATGTGAACATGCCATAGGCCTGCTGCAGGGAGGCATGAGGACTGCAGATGTGGCCAGAGCAATAAACTGCAATGTCTGTAACGTAAGACGCCTAAGACAGTGCTACAGGGAGAAAGGAAAGACAGCTGATCGTACTTGCAGTGGAAAATTACATGTAACCATGTGTCGTCACCCCCCCCCCCCCCCCATTATTCCATTTCTGTTCGTCAAATGTCTGTGAAACTTCTTCAGTTTATGTCTCAGTTGTTGAATCTTAAATATTTATGCACGTTAAGAAATTTCTGGAAATAAAAGCAGTTAAATGTGAGAGGATGTTTCTTTTTTTGCTGAGTATATAGATATATAAACCTATAAACTTATAAATGAGTACTTAAAATGGTTTGAAATGTCACAGCTGAACCAGTCAAAACCAACATTTAGGTCACTACCAAAATGTTGGTACTACTAAACATTTGGGGGGTTTTTTGTATTGAAATGCATGTTTCTGTATTGACTTTGAGTTATCAATTCACATTCTATATAAACCTATGTGCAGTGTACATAACATTATAATATCATATTGTTATTGAAACACAGGTGTTACCAGAACACACATCTTTTTAGGAAAAATTCAAAAGAGCAAAATTATGTTTAAATTTTCAGGCTAATTCTAAAATGTGTATGTAGTTGTATTACTGTATTTTCTTTTGACTTTTGACATTTACCTAAAAAAAAAAAAAACTAGATTGATTTTGATTTATTGTACATACATTAAAGAATAATAGGGGCTAAGAAAAATTATGAAAAACTAAATCATCCCCACAAAATAGATTTTTTTAAAAAATTCTGTTAACAAGAATTAAAAATAATATCCAACTGTCTATTTGTTCTTGTATTTCTGTCATATTTTAAAAGTATTTAATTAATTATATTTTTTATGAAAAATTACATTTAGAGTTGTGTAAAATTGTGAAAAGACTGAATGCATTTAGTGTCTGATTAGTTACTATCCACCACAAAGGTAAAATCATTTTATTCTTGTTTCTTTTTTGTTTTTTTTTTTGTTTTTTTTGCTTTATTTGCATAGAACAACAAGTGACCCAGACAACATAACTGACCCAAGCTCAGGGTCAAAATGGCAACCCAGAGATACTCAGAGAGATTTGTCCATTTTCTCTGTAGTTTGTCAAGTCAAATTTGTTAATTTGTTTTAATACAAAGAGTATGTTAAAATAGTTTATATCATCAACTTTTTTGTGCTGTTTTTATGTGAAATAAAAGGTGGGATGGTGTGTCTGTAGGCCTACTGTATATTATCTACTAAAAATAGTGCATGTAAATACCACTATTACGTTGCCATTTTGACTATAATTACTACACTCACTAAACACTTATGTAACTCATTGTTTATTCTTGGATACTAGGAGGAGGTCAGATAACACCTGTGAAAAAGCTTTTGGAATTTTGAATGAAATGTATTACAATGGATGACGAATTTCACAAAGATTTACTCTAATGAGCAAGGTGACTTCTACATTTTAGGAATGAATGAGACCCAACAACTCGTACATGCCAGCACAATAAGGGACAGGAAGAACTTCTTCCAAACTGCACCCACCCTCTAATTACCCCAGGCTCTCTAACTCCATTTGCCCCAAGAACCCCAAATAACACACAAGGGCTAGAACTGGACCCAAACCTGAACCCTCACACCACTGTAACACTGTGTGCACTATAACCCACATCCACCCTGACCTTATTTACTTTCAGCACTACACCCTGCAGTGGGAGACAGGTCAATGAACTTACCTGAATTTACTAACTGTTCAACATTTCTCTCAGGGCAATAATTTTTAAACTAGAATGCAAATACAGAAATACACTGGAATGTCCTTATTTAATGTCTTTATTTCATCTGCAATATAGTAAAGCCTTATATGCTTGCAATGACTACTTCTTTAAACAACATTATCTCTCTATTACTTACAACATTATGTGCAGTAATGTAGCAATATAAGCACAATATTCCTGGTAAGAAGTGCAATACACACAATCTACATATTTTAGATTCTTTTATACAATGCTTTTTTCATTCAGTATCTTATTCATATACAGTATCTGTATTTATTTATTTTAAATGAACAGTGTTTGTACTGTTATTAGTGTCTCTCTCTCTGGATTGTATAACAGAAGGCCACTAAGATTAATTTTCTTGTACTTGTACACTGACAGTCAGCTATAGAAACTATAGAAAGCCTCTACTGCTGCTACACCAGCATATATCTCTCCCTCAAAAGAAGACTACAAAAATAACCCTGGAATTTTTATTTCGTCCAGTAGCAAAGTAAACTAAAAATAAAATAGCACAGAAACACATATACCAACTGTATGATGGAGTGATTACTCTCTGACTTTTTCCACGATAAATTTGAAAACAATAGACAATTTTCTTTTTACAGGATCAATTTAAAGTCAGACAATGTGCATTGGTAATTCCTCAGAGTACTCCAGTTTCCTCCCCCAGTCCAAAGACATGCGTTGTAGACTGATTGGCATTTCCAAATTGTCTGTAGTATGTGAATGGGTGTGTGAGTGTGTGTGTGAGATTGTGCCTGGCGATGGGTTGGCACTCCATGAAGGGTGTCCTCCACCTTGTGCCCCAAGTTCCCTGGGATACGTTCTAGGCTCCGGCGCGACCCTGTGTATGATAAGAGGTACAGAAAATGGATGGATGGATGGATGGATGGATGGATTGATGACCTAATATTGTAGACAATTCATGTTATTAATAATGATTGACTTGATTCCCTCCTATATATTAGGGATATGGTGGGTGGGATTTTGTGTCAAATCCAGGCGAGAATAACTTTAGATCATTTTAATTATAACTGGTTTCTTGTCAAATCTGACAGGTAATGAATTTTACAGTATGACTAATATTGTAAATCCATCCATCTTCTATACCGCTTATCATACAGGGTCATGGGAAACCTGCAGTCTATCCAAGGGAGCATGGGGCACAAGGCGGGGTACACCCTGGACAGGGTGCCAATCCATCACAGGGCACAGTTCACATTCACACACCCATTCATACTTTGGACATGCCAAGTAGCCTTCCATGCATATCTTTGGACTGGGGGAGGAAACCGGAGTACCCAGAGGAAACAATTGCAGTACCAGGAGAACATGCAAACTCTGCACACACAAGGAATCTTGTCGGGAATTGAACCCCCAACCCTTGAGGTGTAAGGCGAACGTGCTAACCACGAAGCCACTGTAAGCCCTTGTATTGTAGATAATTAATGTAATTTAAACTATTTATGAAAAATAATGACCCTATGTATGATCCAGGTGAGAAGAACTTGATCATCTTTAGAACATTTTAATAATGTCTGGTTTGTTTTATATAGTTAAGGTGACAAATAGACTTATGGAAAATAAAAATAAGCATGCTGTATTGGACATATCTGAGTTGGAGTACAGTGGCAGAGTGAAATGAGGGCAGAGGTGAGGCCAGTGCAGTGTGCCTCCTCTTACTACCACCCCCCTCCTCCCCCCACCTCTTCCTCCCTCCCTCCCTCCCTCCCTGCCGTGACGTTTCACTCGGTGCGTGACGTCACCGACCGGCTGTTTGACTCGGAAGCTGCAATGCTCGAGCGAAACGC
The DNA here is from genome assembly GCF_023375685.1 of Ictalurus furcatus. NCBI lineage: Eukaryota > Metazoa > Chordata > Actinopteri > Siluriformes > Ictaluridae > Ictalurus > Ictalurus furcatus. The sequence continues at coordinate 11,245,460 of NC_071267.1, forward strand.
GTGAGGAAAGAAAAATGACCGACAGCGACCTCGAATTCGCGTCCTAGAAGAAAAAAAAAACAAACATTTTCCTTGTCTCAGTGACAGCTCGCCTCAGTATTACAGCCTTCCCTCACTTCTGACCAGATAAAAGCTCTTCACTGTGGTTCGTCGTCGAAAGGTACACGGTTAACAGAGCGTTCCAGTCTTCCAGTGTTCCGTATTAAAGGGTCGCTTCTTGCTATGGAGAACGCCAAAACACCCGAGCATAATGGAGCACCTACACATTACACGAACGGTCTGCTGAACGGATTTCACCCGGCCCAGTCTAGTCCGAGCGGAGGAGGTGTTAGTGTCGGTATCGGTGGTGGTGGTGGTGGTGAAGGAGGAGGAGGAGGAGGAGGCGATGATAGTGGCCCGAACTGTAGCGGTGGCCATAATGGTATCGAAAATTTCCACCATCTTCACCATCAGGATGTCGCCCACAGCAACGGCTCCCCTGCCAAACGCTGCAGACTCCGCAGACGGATGGACTCGGGAAGAAAACACCGACCTCGTAAGTCGCAGCTTCTCCGCAGACACACGGCTTTAGTCCGGCATTTTACTGCCGCTTCCTTCAACAAAGACGGCGCATAATATTACATACAATTAACCAGACTCCTTTCCTTTCATTCAATTAACCAGACTCCAATGATATCAAACGGCACAGCGGTTTCTTCTAAATCAATAAAGTCCTTTCAGCTTATAAACGGGTCTAAATTTAAGAGGAAATGATTTGTCAGGTGCAGTAAAAGTGTCGACTCGGGTGTGGGAGGCTCATGAAAATATCTCCCGAAAATGAGTACAAAACACATTTTTCTGTTCTTGATCTGTTCTCTTCAGTCATTTCTATCTTCTCAAAACCATCGCCACTGTGCCCTTGAATTCCCATTGAAGAATTCAGACTATTACTCAAGTACACTCGACAGTTCATCCTGACAAACCGTCCAAAAACATTCATTTTATTCGGTAAATAACCACGCACTCGGTGTTTTGTTGATTGATTTATTTATTTATTTTAATGTAAACAGTTATAGTAATGTGTTTGGTCTATGATTACCAGAATGAATTGTGCACATAAAATGGCCCTGAGTGCATTGTATTGTGAAATCGTGTATATAGTCTGGAGTCAGCATTTGATTGGCCGCCACAGATTCAGGAGATGTGACAAAAACACCACCGCTCTGATTGACGTGGCTCCTCAGCCAATCAGACGCGAAGCCCATAAAAGGGGCGGGGAGCTTGGTCAACACAATCGAAATGAAGATTCGGGCTTCCTCTGATCACACAAGACATGTAAAAATGTACCTTTATTACAGCAACATATCATCTCTCGGTTTTCTGGTGAACATTTTACCTGCCTCCGACCTTTCAATCCCCCCTCTCCCGTGTGTGTGTGTGTGTGTGTGAGTGTGAGTGAGTGATTGCCAACAGATTTTTTTTTGTACATGCCCTTTAAATGTTCACGTCCCTCCTTATGCATGTGGAGTACTTTGGTCTCTGTGAGCCTCATGGAGGAGGTAAACATACCTTTCACCTACATGTGTTCCTGCCAGGCATGGCATTTCTTTTGTTGGACCAGGGTTAAGGTTCCTTCATCAACTCAATAAGGCTTTGTTGATATGGCCCAAAGATAGCAGATGCATTGTAAAGAATGAATAGTAGCATAGAATCCAGGCGAGAGGATCTCACTTCCAGGGTGTTGCAATTAATTACAAGTATTATGTCTTCACAATGCATGTTTATTATTCCACTAATATTAAAGTCTGCAAAAAAAGGAGGACCGCTCTTGATCACGAGATGCGTTCCTTTTTTACATGGAATGTGAACGGCTCTGTCTCTAGAACCTTGCTGTATTTGTCTGTTTTATTCAAAACTGTAACACAAGGTATTGTTACACATCACTATATTATAGTATAGTCCTACTGTTTCAATAATTTATATCATGCATGTTCTACCGTGTTGTTTGTCAGTGTACTGACACCCCAGGACAATTGTCATCTCAAATTAGCATGCCTTTGTGATTTATGTATGCATACCATACCTTATGAGCACAGACTTTGCTTAAACTTTGTTTTTGTCCAAAAGAATTGTTGTTCGTATAGACAGTCCAAGCTAGTAACACCATTACAACCTATTAAAACTGAAATGTTAAAATCTAATAATATTCTAATATGTAATAATAATTTCACTATAAACGTGAATTACATAATTACTCCATTTGTTATCATGTCTTAATTTTATTAAAAAAATTTTTTAAACAAATATCAACAAAAGGGCAGGTATATCTCTAGGGCATATGTGTAGGGCAGATATGACAAATGGCTGTTTCTAATGGTCTTAATGGTGTGTTTTAGCCTTCCCGTGGTTTGGCATGGATATTGGAGGCACACTGGTGAAGCTGGTCTACTTCGAACCAAAGGACATCACAGCTGAAGAGGAGCAGGAGGAAGTGGAGAGCCTGAAGAGTATCCGCCGCTACCTAACCTCCAACGTGGCCTATGGCAACACGGGCATCCGTGACGTGCACCTGGAGCTGAAGAACCTGATAATGTGTGGCCGCAAAGGCAACCTGCACTTCATCCGCTTTCCCACTCACGACATGCACAGCTTCATCCAGATGGGCCGTGACAAGAACTTCTCCAGCCTGCACACCACGCTGTGTGCTACCGGAGGGGGAGCCTACAAGTTTGAGGAGGATTTCCGGATGGTTAGTTAAAAAAAAAAGTTAGATAGGAAAGAAAAAACTTTATTTTCCCGGATGCGATATCTTCCTACGCATGTGATATCTTGGGCACAAAAATTATTATGGTTTAAAATAGCTAAAATTGGTTTAAATAATCTCCACTGTTGTTCCTACTCCTACAAAATCAGCCCAAACTAGTCCTCACAGGTTTGCATATTTCCTCTGGGACATGGGGCAGGTACCATTGTTAAGAGCATTGGTATTTCTCATATTACTTCTTGGAATAGGCCACAAAATGAGACATGTACTACAGTGTATGAACCATATAATTGTAGTACATTTTGGAGAAGACTTCATCAAGACTTCAGAAGACTCCATGCTAAAGCTATCTCTCACTGTGGCTGCGTATTTATTTTTAGGTGGCGAATCTGGAGCTGCAGAAGCTGGATGAGCTGGACTGTCTGATCCAGGGCCTGCTCTACGTCGACTCTGTCGGTTTCAACGGCCACCCGGAGTGCTACTTTTTCCAAAACCCCTCTGATCCTGAAAACTGTGTCAAGAGGCCATGTTGCCTTGACAATCCCTTTCCCATGTTGCTGGTAAACATTGGCTCGGGGGTCAGCATCCTGGCAGTTTACTCCAAAGACAATTACAAACGGGTCACAGGCACCAGGTAAATGACCCTGGCACATGTAAGCAAAATTACCCTGGCTAACATTAGGGATGTTCTTTAAAGTCTTTATATAGCTACCTAGTTTTAGAAGGAAATTGGCTCCTAACGTTTACTGTGCATCTTGAATCAGCCGCAGTTCTTCAGGAGACTTTGAATGTCGCACTTATTTCTTATTTTTGCATCAAAACCCAGCAGCCTTCATTATGTTATTTGTCTGAAAAGTGGTCTCTTAAATAATATGCCGCTTTCTTTACTGACATACAAGCATTTTTCTGTAACATTTCATTTTGTGCTAGAACGCTAATATTTGGAAATCTAAAATGTTTTTGTACTGGCTTCATAATGCTCGATAATGTAGATGTCATAAACTAAAAATATGTTACAACGTTTGGCTCTTGCACAGAGAAATGTTATGTGGCTGGTAGCGCAAACCTTGACACACCTCGAGGGAAGTATGTGCAGCTTTTGCCCTCGGTGGTTAATCTGTCTGGTATGTATATAGGTGCTACAGGGTAGGGTCTGGAATTCTGAATTAGAAACTATTAAATTACTAATAGACAACTTCATGTCATGCCAGGAATAAAAGTTGGATTATTCTTGGAAAATCAATGATGGAATGGTGAGTTTTGAGACCGAACCCGTGCGAGAGTGTTTTGTTTGTCTTATATCCAGATTAATTTTGCAGTGAAATTTTTAAAAAATGTATTAGTGAATGACGCATCATACTTTTAGAGAGTTTAGAGTTTCATTTAATGTTATGGAAAGTCTGAGAAATACATTAGTTACTGTTATCATTTATAACAGTTATAAACAGTTGTTCCCTCACCAGCCTCTCTGTTTTTTCCTCTCTTGAAATTAATCAGACAAAAAAATTACAGCTTGTCATGTTTTATCGAGAAACCACAAGCACATAGTCCTGTGTTCTGAACACACTCCTGTGGCTGAAAACTTACAAAGTGCAAATTTATAAAGTGCCGACACTGGAGACTCCTTCAATAAATGTTAAATAAATGTGTCCTTACAGAAAGCTTCATCATATCAACAATTATATATTTTATTTGTTAAATAACAACACATTTTAATTTTTAAAAATTATTTGTCTTGGGATATCAGCCAAGTCTGAATTAGCTGTTACTGTAGAAATGATAATGTAATATAATGAGCAGAGTCATATAAACTTAAGATTTGCCATGCCGCCAGCATTACTGACTACGTTTACATGCTCATATATATTCTGATATTAATGGGAATTCGGCAATATTCGAATTATATTGAGTCAGTTAAACGCCGCAACCCGATTGCCCGATAATATTCTGATTTCCACCCCTGAAATATGCCTGTTTTAATCGGAAATTTGTTGCACGGAAACACCTTATTCAGAAAATCCACTGAAAGGAGATATGTGCATGCTCAGTTCACAAGGAATTGTGGGTGCCAACAGATGCTTAGCTGTAGGATAGATATTTAGGAATGGCAACTCAGGCATACTTACAATAACCCTGTATACAGGAAAATTCCGATACCTGTAAGCACGTAAACATCATATTCAGATTATGGCTGCAACCCGAATATGGATTTTAAATGGAATTTGATGTGCATGTAAACATAGTCACTGTCAGCTGTTATAGAAACTTAAAAAAAAAACCTTCTGACCGAAGAGATTTAACAGTGCTTTGGTGTAAGTGCATGTAAAGTCACATTGAAATAATGTATTGCACTTTTTACACTGTAACAATAATAAATAAACTGTGTCTTTCTCAGTTTGGGAGGGGGTACGTTTCTCGGCTTGTGCTGCCTGCTGACCGGCTGTGAGACGTTCGAGGAGGCTTTAGAAATGGCGGCGAAAGGGGATAGTACAAACGTTGACAAGCTGGTAAAAGACATTTACGGTGGTGATTACGAACGCTTTGGTCTTCAGGGGTCTGCTGTAGCATCCAGGTACTATTTTTTTCATCCACTCAATAAGTCTTCACAGCCGTATAATGCTTTGTCTTTATAGAAGCCATGGAACTTCTTTATGGAACAGCTTTTCTTTTGTCCTTTAGTTTTGGTCATATGATGAGCAAGGAAAGACGTGACAGCATCAGCAAAGAAGACTTAGCCAGAGCTACTCTTGTCACCATAACAAACAACATCGGTTCCATTGCCCGCATGTGTGCTGTGAATGAGGTTTGACCATTTTTTTTATATGTATATATTTGTAATTTATCATCGCTGTGAATCATATTCGTTATGACATTGCACTCATTCATTAGTAAGTCAAAGCACAGAATTGTTGTTATTATTTGACAGCTAGCGTTGCTTAATATTAAATTCTCTTTTATTAAAAGAAATGCATATGAAGCATGTCAAAATCTCACCCATACACATCCAAAAGGGAGTGTGTCGAGCCTGTGGGAAGCTGATACTGTTTGCTTTCAGCTTCTTTACAGTGTTGCCTTGTGGCATGGAGATCAAGCAGCATTGTACAGGGCTATCAAAGCACACAGAACAACACATTCCCGCCATCCTACTGTCCCTTCTGTTTGCTTCTGTTTGCTTGTTGCTTGTTTAGTCATTAGAAAATGGAAGTAGCATAGCTCTAAAATAAAGATATTTACTGCAACCATATGAGCCTAGTGGTTGGGTTAAACAGAAGGGATCTGCAATGGAGGTATTATAAATCCCACTGTTGGAACAATAGAGGCTCAAGACAGTGATTTAACACAGGTTGCATTCACTGGTCGGGGTTAAAGCAACACAAACATGGGCACACATGATGCAGTATTAAACCATGAGCATGTCATAATGAAACTAAAGCTGAATCCCGGACATTTTCTCAAATTTAGATGCTTTTTAGGGTCTGAAAAATAGGACATGTCTGGGAAAAAGAGGGCGTATGGTCACCATGACAAAAACATTTCAGAGAAAAATTTGTGTTAATTTCCACCAAATTAACTTGGAGGTTTCTCAAGTGAGGCATGACTAGAAAGAGAGAACTAGAACTATAATCAAGTAGCTGTCTATATTGTATTATGTCAAAAGATTAATTTATTTGGTTTTAAATGAAAAAAATTGTAATCCAGATAGTATTCCCTTTTTTTTCTCTTTTTTTTTTTTTTTTAATTTTTAAAAAAAACAAAATGTACCTGTACTCTGATTTTGTTTTTTGACCTAACTGTAACGGATTACAGTTACCAGTTTTTTGTATCCTGATTACGTAATGCCGGAACTCCCCAAGCCTGAGACTCAGTCAAATCTGTCCCTTCATTCTTTATTTTTGCAAAGTCATAGGTATTTGCTTTCTCCTGTCTGATTAGGTTACACTCTCACAGGCAGTATTGGAATTAAACAGGAGGTCCCAGCAGGGGGCGTTGTGAGGTTGAAAGTTGACGTGACCCTGTTTTACACTTAGGCCTTTGGGTAACAATTTGTTGTGTTTACAGTCAATAAATACTATAAAACTGTTAACAATTTACAAATCATTTTCAGTGTCATTTTAAGACAAATAGGCATCGACAGACCTACGTGTGATTTAAATAATACAAACTCGGAGCCTAATAGAAACAGTATTTATATGTGCCATAGATCTATATCCTACAGGCTATAGCTTACAGAATGAATACAGACTGTGGGAATAAATTGAATATCATGTCCTAATGTGATCATGAGCGATGACACTAGAGACATACAGATGATGGAGTTGGAATCTTAAAAGTAAAGCACATTCTGATCACTGTATATAGGCCGCTTATTTAGACTAAACTAGATGTTCCTTTTCGAATAAAGGGTTGATCCCTGGCTTGACTAAATAAGCCAGACAGGGATCTGGAAACATGATCTGTCACACTTGTGCTTAAAATGAGTAGACATGACTTTCATGTGTAGTTTTCCTAACACTTGAGACATGGTAATTTAACAGATTTTTTTTTTTGTTTTGTTTATAGAAAATTGAAAGAGTTGTATTTGTTGGGAATTTCCTGCGAATCAACACAGTTTCTACAAAGCTGCTAGCTTATGCCATGGACTTTTGGTCAAAAGGACAGTTGAAAGCCCTGTTTTTGGAGCATGAAGTAAGTTATTAACTTCAGTAAAATCAGTCAAATATTTCTAAATATTACACACATTAAATTAAGTACTGAATTTAACTGACTGTTAAGCACATTACCTCTCCATCATGTGCAGAACAAATGTGGTAAACATAGCATTATCGTAGATGATTCTCCTGTGTGCAGGGTTATTTTGGGGCTGTTGGTGCCTTCCTAGAGCTACTGAAGATGACTGATGACCTCTGAGGCATTGAAGAACTCCTGAACTTTCTAACCAGAAGCTGCTGTAAGATGTCAAAGAAAGCATCCTCCTATAACCAGGAAAAGCCAAGTCAGCTATCTAAGATGATGCCTGTATACTTCCCTGTTTGAAAGCTTAATGCAAGCCTGATCTAGATACTTGTATCAGGTTTTGCGAGTATTGTGTGTATTTTGCCACTAATAAGAATGGTACAGTCTGCTGTAAGATAAAATGAAGATGGTTATGTCAATAGACAACACCCCATAAGCCAAACTCTGCTGATGTTTAGACTGATGATGATCACTTTGCAAAATCCTTATTGTGATGTTTGTTTTAAATATTTGGTATAGAACATGACTTAATAGCAGAAATAGATTCAAAGTAATCTACAGCTTTGTCTCCTCCCCCAGTATACTAAGTCATGGTTCCATTGTATTATAGTCTTCTTTACCTAGTCCAAAATGTTTCACTGAGAGTTTGGCTAATTATTTTGGTTTTAAAGGTCCAATAAGTAAGATTTTACTATTAACATTTAATGGTAGGTTATATAACAGAATATGTGATATGTGGCTATCACTTCATTGCCATAGGGATGGGCTGATGGCCGTAGTAACAAGAAGTAATGAACTAGGCATTTGACTCCTTTTTCCCTTTATACCGGCCACACTGGACTTGGGTGCAGTTCACATGTTGCAAAAAAAAACAAAAGAACATGTGACCAACAGTGATTAGCAGTTAGTCAGTAATATGCAATGTACAGCAAAGCCGATAATTCCCTGATTAAGATGTGAGCATTACTATGCACATCTCAGTAAACTAAACACTGTGGTCCAGCATTAATGTACACAGGAGACCTACGCCTGATTGCCAGGGCAGGAGATTTGAGCATATTACTTATTGGACTTTCATATTTATGTTTAAAAAATTGTACAGTTTAAATCAGAAAATCCATAGGATGACTTAGCAGTATTAACCAAATCAAATGCATCATATCAGCATGTCATTTTTGAGATTTCTCCACCTGAAAATTTAGAAGCTATAAATTTTGGGACCAAGATTTTTAGTGTTTACTAATCATCAGCTTTTTGATTTGTTGGATCAGTAGTTGAACACTGATTTATTCAACAGTAACGGTATGCTCTAGTTTTATTCTATACTTTGAATGATGACTTGTACCCAGAATGACTACTCTACTCACATGACCATAATTCTTTTTACCCTTGAGATGTACTTACACTGTAATAGATGTTCTTTTTTTATTATTTGTTTGTATTTATACCATATTTTTGCAGTATCATTTTAGCGATTAGTCATATTTGTTGCATTATTATATGATGGTATCACAGTTTCACTTGAAGCTCCAAATTGAGCCTCTAAACATGTCTCCTGCCTTTTTTCCCGCCTTTTCAACAAACCTGCCTTCATCAGCCTCTCTGTACAGTTCTCCTCGACACTCTGTAAGTTTCTTTTAAAGAAGCCCAGCATAATGTACCTTTAGCATGAACATGCACCTTTACATAGGCTTCTCCATACAGTAGTACGTGTAGTGCTCTGTTTGGCTGAATGCTAATTGAATAATGCAGGCTGTGAAACATGTTCCTATGAGAAAGTGCTGGTGTGAAAAAGTGGATTCTTTATGCTTTAGCAGAGCGATTGTGTTGAGAGAGTGCTGGGAAGCTGTTGGGTTGAAAGCCAGATTCTGAAAAGCTGGATATTCTGGAAAATCCAGTCACTGTAATGAACACAGTGTTCCTCTAGGGACAGTTTGGAATTGCCTTCCTCCTCCTTGTGTATGTGTTTCTGCATTTGCAGAGACTGTGACAAAAGCTTAATGTATAACGAATATCAGCAATGCAATTCTGCTGACCAACACAGAGTGTTAAGCTAATCTTGGTAAATGAAGTCAAACACTAGTAATATTTTTCATGTCACCTCAAATGTCAAAAGTATTCACTCACCAGCTGTCAACAGCCACATATGCATACTTTGTCTATTTAGAATGCCTCATACTCTGAAACTCACTTAAACCCATGTGATGCTGGAGTTCATTCTGTTTCTTTGACAAATTTTTCTACTTCATCGTCCCATTACCTTGTCTTAGTCCTCAGAATTGCCTTATGCTGTTGGTCGCCATTTTGAATTTTGAGTATTTGCGTGTGCACAATGGGAGTCCAACGCAACACTTTTCCGTTTCAATCAAGTGTTACGGGGTGCCTTTTTACTAATGGAGACCAGACTTTTATCTGTGCATTTTCCTTCTTCATCTAGATGTCATTGTAAAATGTTAATGTTAAGTTGGTCTGTTCATGGTTTTTTTTCCCAGGAAATTGAATCCATATGCTAGTACACACTGTTCTAGGCTCTGAGTCACTGCAAAATAAAACTACACCAGGAACGATTATATGAATACAAAGCAGTCTGAGACAAGTTGAAGCACTACAGTCTTTCCCATTAATGTTGAATATGTGCTTTGTAACAGGCTTTGTCTGCTTAATGCACGAGTGGTAGGGATTAGCATATTCTCAGGCATGTTCCTTTTTTTTTTTTTTTTTTTTTTTTTGTATTTTCAGGCACACCAGCCTGTTTAGTCATACTTAATGCATTATCATCTCAAACCTTTAAAGAGTTGCTAATAAAATCCTTCCAGAATCTGGTCTAATCTTTTATCACAGACCACTGTGTGTTTCCTTTCAGCAGTAATGAGTACAACATGCCTGATGGTGTAGCAGAATGTGCTTGGTCTCAGCTGTATGGCACATACATTGTCAGTTAAAAGGCAGTATATTACCATGTGTGTGAGTAATCCTAATCCTTCAGTGTTGTCACTCTGACCTGTCAGTGCGTGGACTGTGTTTACATGTTCTAGAGGGGGCTAGGACTTATTTATACCCCATGTGGAATGAACAGCTCATTCCAACCTGGTCTAAAAATTCATGTTCTCACAAATCTCTTTTGATACCCCCCCATGTTTATTCTTCAGATTTTCTCTCTTGTCAACAAACCTTGTGAATAATTATTAAACGTGATAAATGGGTGAAAAAATGTTCAGCATGTTCTCATTTTATGGCAGTGGTGTGTGTGTGTGTGTGTGTGTGTGTGTGTGTGTGTGTGTAAATAGTTACACAATTTTTAAAAAATCTCAATAATTAATATTTATTGCTTACAAACATCATATAATTTTATAAGGCTTGTGCTTATGTCTCGCTTCGTTATAAATATACACAGTGAATTAGCATTAGATCGAGGAACTTTGGACAAAGTTGTATACTAGCGTTCAGCACAGTATGCTGACACAGTGCGCTTCTCTTTTTTCCTTTTTCTTTTTAAAAAAACAAAAAATATACTATTTAGTATCTTAGTATGCATGCAGGTTGGGAAGTAACCGGGGAAACGCGCGAGCTTGAGTACTGGAGGTCCACATCCGTCCCACAACATGCTCTGTGGGGTCTCCTGTACAGAGCAGGATGTTTCCGCTGCTGAAAACTCGGGCGCCGGAGGAAAGTTTACCACTCCGATAAAATGATGGGGAAACCTCGGAAGTTACACAATGTTGAACTCGTTTATGGGTTTTAGCTCGGTTACTGTAGGGCTGTGTGTGTTGTGCAGCTCGATGAGGAATCGACGCACTGTTTAACTGCACGAGGCTGCTGTCTGCTGCAATGGTAAGCACCATCACCTTTTGTTTTAATTATGTGTCAGTGTAAAGTCAAATACCAAACCTGAACGAAACAACTTGTGTAGTCTCACTTCAAGCCCACAGTTTGTTGACACATGTAACATGTATTGTAATAAATAAATAAATAAACAAACATTTTAATATATATATATATATATATATATATATATATATATATATATATATATATATAATAGATAGATAGATAGATACACCAAATTACAGTAAGCCTCTTTTTAACAGTAAGCTAGGTTTATTTTCTGCAAAGGCTGAGTAGTTGTGTAAATTCATTAACTAAAAGACCAAAACCTTTTCGAAAATGATTGTTAATTTAACTTTGACTTTAACTTCAAAATGTTTAACTCCTATGCCCTAGCAAAAAGGAGACTCCTCTTTAGTGGACAAGTGGATAGTGGATAGATAGTGATGACCATCTAAATCCTACTACACTATACTACACTATACTATACAGTACTACACTATACTACAGTATACTACACTATACTATACTACACTATACTGTACAGTACTACATTACACTACACAGTACTATACTATACAGTACTAACTATAAAGTACTACACCATACTATACTACACTATACAGTACTATACTACTCTATACTATACAGTACTACACTATACTATACAGTACTATACTACACTATACTATACAGTACTATACTATACTATACTATACTATACTATGCTATGTGAGTGCATTGCAAATGCACACTATTAGCCGGCCTGATTCAAAACCTTACGTAGAAATTTCAGACAAATACATATTACATTTCCTTAAACAAATTAGGCCTAAAATACTACTAATGCTGCTGAATTAAGAAGGAACTGAAAGGAAGAGTATAGAAAGGTTAATGCAAGTCAGATTTTTTTTTATTTGAAACTTATGTTCACTCAGAGAAAACAATTACACAATAGGAACACTAAGTCATATATATAGAACAATGGCCAATAAAACTGACACAAGTGTGAGAGTAAGTTGTTATTATTATTTTTATTTTTTATTTTTTTGCTGACATCTGCTGTCGGCAAAATCCTGCCCTTTGAAAGTGTTGTTCTAGATAAAGCATGTCCAAACATGCACCAGCCTTTCAGCAGGGTTATGAAGGTTGCTGGGGCAGACAACCGGTTGCTGAGTCCTGAGGGAACTCCTGAGTAAGCACGGCCCCTGTGTTCATAAACACACATCATGAGAAAACATGTCACCTTTCTCTGGCCAGTTGTGAATCATTAGAGCAGGCTACATGCTGAGAAAGCAAGGACGCATTAGTGGGCTCCACTCCATCCAATTCTCTAGGGTGTCCCAGGGCAATAGGCTAGATTTGTCACATTGTCTGTTAAACATTGTAGCTCACCTCGTCAATTATATCCAGTTATTCTTCTGGTAGTAACATCCTGTGCTCAGCTGAGTTACTGCATTTCCATACAACTTCAAAAGGAACTCCATGACTGCTGGGTGTGCGCAAGACAGGGTGGGAAAAGATTCTGTGTGTGTGTGTGTGTGTGTGTGTGTTGTGTGTGTGCATGTATGAATGAATGTATTTTGGACTTGTTGTTAAGGAGCAAGAAGTGGAGGTGGGTGCAGCTTCCATGGCTCAGGAAAAGAAGAGAAAGAAGACAGCAGGAGTGCGTCCTCCAGATGGTGGCTGGGGCTGGATGATCGTGGCCGGCTGTTTCATGGTCACTGTCTGCACTCGTGCTGTAACAAGGTAAAAACCAGATTGGATCACATCATTATGTCTTGCTGTTGTAATATTGTGCCATTTTTATATACAGCACCACAGCATTGTCTCTAAAGACTCTAAACCTTTTTACCATTGACTTTGAAACTGCGTAAACAAACACAGTATATGAATATTTCTGATTCATTCAGGCTGACTGTTTCTTATGTAGTTATTCTGTGCTCAAACTTAGACATAGGAGCAGCAGATACCATGCATAACACTATGTTTAGTTCGCTCTACAGTGAGAATTCTTGAAAATAAACTGAGCACAGCAAGTATGTGGATTTTCTGTCATGGCCAGTTCAGGTTACATCTGCAACATGGGTAAACAATTTGGCAAGCTGTCAAACAAGGGGCCACAGCAGTCATACTGGTTTTACAGGTAATAGTTCACTGTCCACTATAATTTACATTAATTTACCTGGGACTAAGTGTGATTTTAGCTGTTTGTGTTTCGTTTGAGTAAAGTCAGATATAGTGTAGTGTGAACACTTGTGTTTGGTGCCCTATATTGAGAACTGTAGTGTTGTTAAAGTGTTGTTATCTATGCCATGTCTCCTGTCTGTGATAGTTTGTGAAAAATTAATGAAGGGGAAATATATACTGTAGTTCATTAGCTGTTCCGCAGTTGTGAAAGTGCCCGATGGCTGCTGTACCGTGGCTGGAATGTGCTGTTCTCTGCAAATTTACATGTTGCAAAATAGGCCTACGATGTCCCTGCTTTACCGGTTAAGAAAGGTGTGGTAGAGAAAAAACTGCTTTTTCCATTGTAGTGTAAAGCAGATGGTATGTCTCTCATGTTATGTCTCACCATTATACACAGAGAAACTGATCCCTTAAGGTATCCGTTTAATTTTTAATAAAATAAATATTTTAATAATAAAATAAAAATATATCACTATGTAATGTGTTGTTGTTGTTTTTTTTAATGAAAATGAATAAATAAATGATAACAAGAACTGTCTTGGCCTCTCACCCTATACAGAGATACCAGAGATACGTGGTAATAAACAACTTAGTCCATATCAAAAGTCTCCTTAGAGGTGAAAGAGCAACTGACAATTTAATTTCTCTCTCTCTCTCTCTCTCTCTCTCTCTCTTTTTTTAGCCAGCTTTGATGAGTGTAGTTTAGAACCTGAAGAAACACTTGGCCCTAAGCTGGCTCTAACAAGCCTGAACAGTAGATTGAAAGACATCTCTCCCTCCGATGGCCCCTGGCTGGCGTTGCATGTGTGTTGTTTGGCCAATGATTAAGTATGTGAGAGTCACTGGCTGTCATATTCACTCTCACTGATTTGACCCTGGTCTCCTGCTTGGTGCTTTCACCGTGTTTGTTCAGGTGCAGGCAGGCTGTGATGAGGCTTGTGCCTCATTAGCCCTTTTCCCAGCTCTCCAACTCAAAAGCCCCCCCAGGACTCAAAAGCTCAGCTTCTTACTGTCCAGCTAAGCAGCAGTAATTGCAGCGTCTCCTCTCATTTGATAGAAGGTGATTCTTAGTAATTACTGAATGGGATGTTTCAAGAGGAATATGGCAGTAATCACGGAGTATCACATGCTTTTGAATTTTATTGCTTATATTAGACTTGTAATGACTTTTTTATGTTTTCTAGATGCATCTCCATCTTTTTTGTCGAATTTCAAATGTACTTTGCACATGATTACTCTGGGACTGCATGGATCCACTCGTTAGTAGACTGCACCACCATGCTGTGTGGTATGTGATATTTTTTGGATTTTAATTACTGCACTATAGCCTTTTCAAATGAATAAGAGCAATCTGGCCCTCTATGTAGCAATGGTAAAATGTCACTCTTTTGTCTGAAACCAGTTCTTTCATTCCAAATTAAATCATGAAGTAGACAAATGTAATTCTCTAGTTTAGTGTTCACCATGTATAACTGTTAATTATTTTTCCTTGGATGTAATATCAGGTTGAGCTTATTTTGCATACCTTAAACATATCCAGTTGTCATTCACTTGCATACATTTGTAAGCGAAGCAAACCTTTTACTGTGTGTGGCTTTCATTTGAATAAGACAATAGAAAGAATGAAAGACCACAGGAGGCTCGACCCCCTCTCTCTCTTAAAAGTTAGCAAGACACAGCTTGACTTGTAACAGCAGGCCTATTTGTTTTTGTTCTGCGCAATAATGTCTGCTGTCACAACACCTAGCATTTGTAAGGAACTGAATGCTTCCAAAAATAAAATTAAAAAAAGTGAACAGTCCTAATCAATGCTGTTGACTTATTAACATAAAGTCTTCCTTTGCTGCCATTAGCTGACGTGGTAATTTCTTATCAGCAAACTGATAGCATAGCATTTGCTGGCCAAAATCCTAGCAAGTTCAATGAGTTGAAAAAACAGCAAGCTTTGCAGTTAATATAATGAAATCTGGAAACAGCCTTTTGAATGTGTCTCAACCATAAGTAAGGTTATAGCATTTTAAAGTCTGGGTACCCCCAAAAAGTGAAGATTGCCTTTAAATATTTCATTTTCAATCCACCGTGGCACAATGGCTAAGTGAAATCTGATGAAAGCATGACATTCACTATGTGAGGAAATCACACTTAGCTATCAAGGTTTTAGACATCTTTGGACAGGCTGGTTGTTTTTACCAAAGCTAAAGCAAGATAAAAGAAATATATTTAGTCCTTAATGTCGTGGTGTCAATGTATTTTATAGACAGTAAAATGCAATTCTGATCAAAACCTGATATTTCATCATTTTGACTGTTTCCCAGAATTCATCTGCAGAAGTAGTTTTACCACATTACTCTACACAGTGGAGGCCCCAAGTTTACATACACCTAGGCTAAAGATATTCAGTCTCACTTTTTCACAACTCCACACATTTCATGTTATCATTCATTTTGTTTGGCGAGTCAATTACATTTGGACCTGGGCATCTACATCAGAGATAACAAATAAGACAGTCAATTAGAGAGAGGTTGTTTTTTTTTTAGTTTAATTTGCTTTATCCCAATTCCAGTGGGTGAGAAGATTACATACACCAAGTCGACTATCTCTTTATGAAGTTGGAGGCATCAGGTAACGAGTATGTACATCCACCATTAGGAGAGTCCTACAACGCCATGATCTGAAAGGTTGTTTTGCAACTCGAAGACCAGCATTAAAAGTCAGAGTGAAGTTTACAGGTTATCACCAGCCTTTTGGTGGAGTGTTCTTTGGTCAGATGATACAAAAATTGAACTATTTGTCTATGAAGAGCAATGCTATGTATGGAGGAGAAAAGGTGAAACTTTTAATCTAAAAGAACACCATCCCAACTGTGAAGCATGATGGTGGCAGCATTATGGTTTGGGGTGTTTTGCTGGAAAAGGGACTGGTGCACCTCAGAAAGTTAATGGCATAAAGAGGAAGGAGGAGTAGCCAGTAATACTGAAGCAACACCTCAAGACATCAGCCAGGAAGGTAAAACTCAGTCACAACTGGGTCTTCCAGCAAGACAGTGATCCTAAGTAAAGTTATAACAAAATGGCTTAAAGGCAACAAATTGAAAGTATTGGGCAGTAGTGGCCATCACCCTTGTCAAAGTCCTGACTTAAATCCCACACAAAATGTGTGGACCAAACTGAAAAAAACATGTCTGTGCAAGAAGGCCCACAATCCTGACTGAGTTACACCAGTTCTGTCAGACAGAATGGGCAAACATATTGTGAGAAGCTTGTGGAGGGCTACCCCAAGATTTTGATTCAAGTTTAAGCAATTAAAAGGCAGTGCCTCCAAATACAACAAAGTGTATGTAAACTTTTGACCCATTAAAAATCTGATATAGTAAATAAAAGCTGAAATGATATGTCTCTTAGCTGTTCATTTAAAATGACCTCTTATGGAAATAAAGTAGACTGACTTAACAAAGGAAATCTATAGCAACATGAAATGCTTGAATGTCCTAGGTATACAGTATAAAAAACTAGATAAAATGTCATTTTTACCATGCTAAATGAGTTAGCAAAAACATCAGATTATCTTTGATGCTGTGTTTGGCTTTACCAATGTTAGGCTATGTTATTTGACCATTTTTGTTCCAATGGTAGCTCCTCTGGGCAGCCTGATTGGGAATCAGCTTTCATGTCGTGTCGCTGTGATACTTGGAGGATTCCTGGCCTCTACTGGATTGGTGCTTAGCTCTTTTGCCACCAGTTTAGAGTATCTCTACCTCTCTCTAGGTGTCTTAACTGGTAAGGCACTCTAAATGAATACAGATTCATTCAGTCTCAGCTATGCTCAAGAAATGTTGTATATAGTATAAATGGGATAATATTATAAATGGTTGGCTGTTGTTACATGGAAACATGCTTTTTTTTGTAGGACTTGGCTTTGCTCTCTGTTACACACCAGCCATCATTATGGTTGGCGTTTATTTCTGCGAGAGGAAGGCTTTTGCTTACGGCATTGCTATGTCTGGCAGTGGCATCGGCACGTTCGTGCTGGCTCCTGTGGTGCAGCTACTGATTGAACACTACTCTTGGCGTGGTGCTCTGCTTATCCTGGGAGGCTTGGTGGCCAACCTGTGTGTGTGTGGAGCTCTACTACGGCCCATCACTCTCAAAGAAGAGGAAGCCTTGCCCCTGCCAGTGGACTCTGAGTGTGGATACAGTTCAACACCTCTCACATCTGATCAGAAAGAGATGAACAACAAAGAGCAGAAACACAGCAAGCAACGCTGCATGCACTTCTTGCAGGACTACCATTTCCTGCTTATGCCCGACTTCCTGGTCTTGGCAGGCTCCTTCCTGCTCCTGGCCAGCGGCTGCAGCCTGCCATTTGTGTACTTGGTGCCCTACGCTCTAGACGCAGGTGTCAGTCACCACCATGCTGCCTTTCTTATGTCTATTTTAGGTGTCATTGACATTGTGGGCAACATCACCTTTGGCTGGCTCACAGACAGAAGGTGAACTACAGTGGATGCTTGCAGAATTTAATGCTGATGAAACATTGTGTGGTCACCTGTGAGTGTATATATATAATTCAGAAAACAACAGAGTAGAGTTACAGTATTGTAAAATCTGGCTGCCCCCAAAAAGTAAAAAGGGAGAAAATTTAATTTAAAGATTCCAGGTCTATCAGAGATATTTTGACAGCCAGCATCTCGTCACAAACTCAATTGGCTTATGTCCATTTAGGCTGATGTCCATTTTACTGTCCAAGAACTTGATCAAAATCTGATATTCATTTTCATCCTTAAGCAGAATGACACATTTGTTAAACTGACATTTTACTCAAGATGATCTTTGCAGGAAAACCTAAGCAAGTTTAAAAAGTAAATCAAATAATTTCAGTCTCATTGTGGTAAAAATATATTATGGTTTCTTAGAGTTTCTCAAAGTATGTTAAAGGTGCCTTTTTGATCACAGAGAAAATATTCCTTGGGCTTCATGTTGCTTACTTAGTGGTGTTGCAGATTCGGGCCTTTCAGAACAGGTGTCTTTATACTGACATCATGTGACAGATCATGCGGCACTTTCACTGCAAACAGGTGGACCTTAATCAACTAATTATGTGACTTCTGAAGTTAATTGGTTGGACCAGACCTTATTTAGGGGTTTCATAGCAAAGAGGGTGAATACATATGCACTCACAACTTTCCAGTTTTTAATTTTTCTTTTAACAAGTTTTTTTTTTCCATTCCACTTCAACAATTTGGACTGTTTTGTTAGGTCCATTACATGAAATTCAAATAAAAATCCAAATATTAATTCCAGGTTGTAATGGAGCAAAACAGGAAAAACACCAAGCGGGGCGAATTCTTTTGCAAGGGACTGTACATCCTATGAGTTTTCCAAGATGACCGCACAATTAAAGTGTCTTTTTCTTGTTAGCTGTTACTATTGCTTATTAAGTCTAGGTTGATAGGTCAGTGGTCTCTAGTTGTAAGGGTAGTGCAAGGATTTATGACATGTCATTGATGATATTTTGCCACTTCTCTGAGATGCTTTTTTAGTTTGAAAAGGGTGGAAATTCCAAATTTCCAACTAATCTTTCATAATATCCTGATTGAAAACTTTCATAGATATCAGTCGCTAATTAGAGGCAGAAACTCAATGATGAGTGTACAATATATTTACATCATCCTTTTCCATCCTGTGCAGGTGCCTGAAGAAGTACAGGACCATTTGTTACATGGCTGCTGTGGGGATGGAGGGTCTCTGCTGCCTCCTCATCCCTCTCCTATGTACATTCACTCTGCTAGTGCCCTTCTCAGTGCTCTATGGCTATTTTGATGGTGCCTATGTGGCCCTTATTCCTGTGGTGACATCAGATGTAGTGGGGAAAGCATGCCTGTCATCTGCACTTGGTGTTGTGTACTTCCTGCATGCTATTCCATACCTGCTTAGTCCCCCTATTGGAGGTGAGTGTCACCAGGCATCTACTTCTGTGCATTACATATACTTTCTATCTTAAACCACTAGCTGTTCTGAATTTGTCCGATTGGTACTGTTTTACTGGAAAATACGTGCCCCGGTAGTGTAGACACAAACAACACTGGAGCAGATGATGAAGAAACAGCAGGTTGAAGTTGTATAATTGTTACTGAATTAAGATTTTGGCCTGAATTTGTACTAATATGGTTTATGTTTGATTCTTATTCTGCTCAGGCTGGTTGGTGGACACCACCGGCACCTATACAGCGACGTTCTTTCTCAGTGGTTTTGCGCTCATCTCCAGTGCTCTCCTGCTGTGCATCCTCACCATGGTCCGCCACTGCCAGAGAATTCAGAAGAACTCACTAAGCAAAGTGTCCACACCAGAAGCATGTGAAACAAAACAGGTGGAGTTTTATACTGCAAAATTCTTCTAGTGTTGGACCTATCATTTACTGTAAATGATCTGTTAGCTTTTGTTTTTGTAAACGTACATGTTAAGTACTTGGTCGGGGGGAAAAAACCCATTTGTAGCATTACCAGCACATTTTCACAGTCTCCAATCCCATTAATGTGCCTTTTCTATCTGGCAAACTTTCTGTTGAAAAGCATTTCATTCTTAGATTGTGAATGAAAAGTTGGAAACAGAAAAGGTGAGTTAGAGTTGGTGCATATTGCATCGTTTTTTTTGTTTTTCAATATAAAGTGTTTGTTCAAAAGTGTCATATAACTTGAGTGTGTTCCATTTTACACTAGTATTACTGTACTGTAGTAAAAAAAAAAAAAAAGGTATATTTTCTTATGAACAGAATTGTGCAAGACTTCATGAAGTAGGCAAGACCAGGATTTGTTAACATGATTCAGCTTGGAAAAGAAATGAGTGCCACAAGAGGGCAGTGCTGATTTAACTCACTACAATCTTGGATGATTGTTGGAAGCCGCCATGTTGTCACACAATGTTTATATCAAGTACAATGACATTAAAATAGGTTTTAGTGACCTTTTTATTAGCTAGTTTTACATATCATCTTTATTTTATGAGAGAATAAAGAGTTACAAAGTCTTTTACAATAAACCTGTTTCAAACTAAATTATGATTAATAAAAGCTTAGCCCAGTGAAATAAATCTTCTGTACTGATCCAATGCTGTTATCTTGAATGAACATTTATTTCTGTTAAAGTAATAAAGTGTACATGTTTAATACTGCCCATCTGACTGTGTCTGTTAAAAAGAAAAATTAGTGTTGCCTTTCATTTTTTTGTTGAACTCTGAAACTACACTGTTATAAAGACAGCCTCAGCATACACAGAATATTAAGATATTCAAAAATGTTTGTGAATATTTTGCAGAATTTTCTCATCTCTCTACGGCCCTGCATTTCTCTCCTCTTTCCTTACAAAGGTCCTCCGAGCTCCTCCACTCCGAGGGCTTTTAGATGAACGTCTATCATTAATCTTGTTCAGATGTTTAGCACTTTTCTGTCCATTTATTGTGTCTTCGTCTATCTTCAGACATTCCATGTAATAAGTGATGGCTTCGGGTAGGTCTCTCCTTCTGTACTGCAGAAACTGTGCATAACTCAGATACACTTGTTGTTGGCCTTCATTTTTCTCTTCAGCTATCTGAAGAGTTTGCTGAAACATCTCTTCCGCACGATCAAGTTTCCCATCCTCGCTGTACTGAATTGCCAGCTCAGTCATAGCTATAATAAAGCCAGGTTTCAGTTCTGTCGCCTTGTCTAAATGATAAATGCACTGACTGCGAAGTCTCTGAATCTCAGCACCAGAACTACGAGAGTTTTGACTTCCTTCACGTTGCAAAGAAGTTGTTTTTCTCTTGTAGCAGAGAGCCAGCTGATGGTGTATGAAAGCAGATGCGGGTGACTTCTCTAAAGCTCTTTTTAGAAGGGCGATGGACCTCTCTACATCGCCATAGGCCCTCAAAAATTTACCCACGTATCGAATGACATTAGGAGCATTTGGAGAACCCTCCAGAGCTTCTTCCATTAATCTCTCCCCTTCATCGTACTCCGTGGACTGAGCAAGCTTGACTGCTAGGATAGCTTTAAGCTCATCATTTTCCGAATTTGTGTCTAAGGCCCGCCGTAGTTGTTTAACTATTTGAGAGTCGGTTACACCAGAGGACTTTGTTTCTAGTCTGTGGAGAACAAAGGCATAACCACAATTCCACTCAGCATTCATGGGCTCTAGCTCCAAAGCCTTCTCAAAGCACTCTTTAGCCTGGTTGTAGTACTTGCGAGAGAACTTGAAGAAGGCCCAGGCCTTTTCTCCAAGCACTTCATGATGATGACCCAAAGCAGACTCGGGGAAATTCTGTGCAATACTTCTAAGCTTCTCCAGGTAACTCTCACATTCATTAAAGCACTTCATGTGGTACTGAAGCCAGGCCAGATTCCCATAGGGCACTATAAGCCATTTCTCACAGCCATTCTCCCGGCACTCTCTAGTGAGCTCTACACTCTTCTGCAGGACGGTGAGAGCGTCATGAGGAGACCCTAGAAGATACTTCACAAATCCCAAACAGTTGTATGTCTGCGCAAGTCCAGCTTCCCCCCCAAGCTTCAAGTCGACATGCTGTTCAAGCCTATTTAAAAGATCTGTGAGATCTAGGTCTTCTTTCTTCAGCTCCCAGGTGAAGTGACATTCAAGCTTGCACAGTTCAGCTTGGAGAAGTGTGGCTTCTGTTAAACTGTAACACAACAGAATATCCGCTTAATAAAGTTGCTGTAATGTAGCTATGTCTCATTCTGACCCACATGACACCTCATAGACTCAAGCCTACAATATTTTTTGAAAGAATAGCTACAGTTTTAATGCCTACCTCATTGTGATCGTCTCAGCTGATTTGGGGAAAAAATTCAGGCGGATCGTTAACGTGTGGCTGAGGAAAACTTTACGTGGAAGAATATGAGGCAGTGACAAACATACCAGTCCAAAGCAGGTCGAAATCGAAACCTAGGGAGGCTATGGGCGTGTGTTTAAAGAGACAAACCAATGTATTATTTTCGTAGCGAACGGAACAGACTACTGGAGTCAAGGTGTACTTTCTAAAACTACTGTACATACATATGAAAATGAGGTTAATCTGAAATGAAAAAAGACGCCCTTTGGATCTTGGACTTTAGTGTAGTTGACAGTTTAATGGGCAACATCACTGAAAAACACCACAAATCATTTTCAAACTCGGATTTTTCTCCGGTCGAGCTTCCGACACAGACAAACGCCATTTATACGAAAGTGTTCTCACAAAATAATTTATTTATGTCGTTTAATATTTTAAAGTTGTATTATAAGTCATAAACGGAAGTACTCGTTTCCATGGTAGCGTGGCCGAGCGGTCTAAGGCGCTGGATTAAGGCTCCAGTCTCTTCGGGGGCGTGGGTTCGAATCCCACCGCTGCCAAGCGTGGCTTTTATACATAGACATCCTCACTTCTGAGAGAAAATAAGTTGGACGTGTGTTTGTGGTATGTGTTCTGCAATAAACCTGCACTTCACGTTTTATGCACATTGACATTTCTGATGTGCATCACTGATTGTAATCTTCTGCTTTTTTTTTTCTTGGAGGACCGCTGACATAGTGTTATTAGCTGGTTCCACAACTAAGGGTTAGGGTTAGGGTTAGTGAAGTGTACACTATGAAGTGTAAATGATGTAAGACAAAATCAAAGGACAATAAGGCCAATTGGTCATTTGGTTTCATTACAGCAACATATCATCTCTCGGTTTTCTGGTAAACATGTTACCTGCCTCCAACCTCTCAATCCCCCCCTCTCTCGTGTGTGTGTGTGCTCGCGCGCGCGCGATTTATCTGAGTGTTTTAATGAAAGTCTGTATAAAATCCATTATACCCATTCACTTTTCCTCTCTGCACATATTGTATTTTAACCAATTAACTTGAACTAGGAAAGGTGTGATTATTTGAGACATCTTGAAAAAAAAGAAAAGAGAAAAAATAATATATATATATATATATATATATATATATATATATATATATATATATATATATATATATATATATATATATATACATACAAACATACACACACACACACACAAAAAAAAAATCTTTATGTTCATTTTGTTGCAGGAGAACAACCTAAATTTATATCCGTCATAATGAAAAGAAATTTATTTATGATCAAATATTATACTGGACTAATGATCTTAAATTCAAACCATTAATAACATTAATCTTAGTGTCTTATCCACAGTACATATATTATTACAGATATTACACTGTTACCATTAAATCTCATGAATGTGTAAATAATTGGCTGTGTAACATAATGCATATTGGTAATATTACTGTAATGAAAGCCTAAGTTCACAAAGATCTGTGAGGTAATCCTCATTGTCTACAAAGCTCAGCGCTTGCTCAAAGCACTCTATGGCTTGTTGTTTTTCTCCTTTTTCCTTATGAATGATTCCAAGTATTCCAAAGGCCTCTCCATCCCTTGGGTTGTTCTCAATTCTTCTCTCTGCAATCTTTTGCAGACTTTTAGCACTTTTCCTTCCATTATATGTATTTGGATTTATCTTCAGACTTTCAGTGTAATGTTTGATGGCAGCAGGCTCACATTTCATACAGTACTGCTGGAATTCTGCATAACAGTGATGAACAGACTGTATGTGCTCGTTTTTTTCTCTAGCTACCTGAAATGAATTCTGGAACATTTCTTCTGCTTTCAGCTTATCCCGGTTCGCCCCATACTGGAGGGCCAGTTCATTCATAGCAATGATGAAGCTGGTCTTCAGTTCAGTTGCCATCTCCAAATGGTAAATACACTGCTCTCTAGCTCGCTTAATTTCAGCACCTTTTGTGTGGTGTCTTCCTGCTTGCATCAGATTCACAATCTTTTTCTTATAGCAGAGCCCCAGCTGATGGTGTATAAAGGCTGCGTTGGACACTTTCTCTAACGCTCTCTTTAGAAGGGCAATAGACCTGTCCACAGATCCTTCATTCCGGAAATACTTCCCAACATATCGCATCACATGGGGGTGTTCTGGAGACCTCTCTAAGGCTTGCTCCACTAGGCTCTCTGCCTCGCTATACTTTTTGTGAGCAGCCAATCTCAAACCAAGCAGAACTTTAAGAACATCATCATCTGGGTTAGTGGCTATGGCCCGTCTAAGTTGATCAATTACCACTGGATCTTTGAACATATCATCTGCCCGATACAGAGCAATGGCAAGGCCGGCATTCCATTCACCATCCTCTGGGTCCAGCTCCAAGGCCTTCCTGAAGCACTCTTTAGCCCTTTCATAATATTTCCGAGAAAACTTGAGGAAGGTCCATCCTTTTTCTCCAAGCACCTCTGCGTATGGGACAGATGGATATTTCTCTTTAATTTCGCTCAGTTTATTCAGGTAGCTTTCACATTCTGCAAAATTACCCATATGATAGTATAACCATGCAAGGTCTCCATAGGCAACAACAAGCAGCTTGTCACAGTCATTTCCATGAGACTTGGTGAGCTCTACAGATCTCTCTAAGTTGCTGAGAGCCTCAGTATTGGAGCCTAGTAGAAACTTCACATATCCCATACAGCTGTGTGTGCGCGCAACTCCTGCCTCCCAACCGAGATCCAGGTTAAGCTGTTCTTCGAGCCTGTTCAGAAGATCGGTGAGATCTGTATCATTTTTATTCAGAGCCCAGGTAAAATGGCATTCCAGCTGAATAAGTCTGGTTTTTAAAATTGTGTCTTGTGTTGAACTGGTAGAACTGGTAAAACAATAGATAGATATTCTCAGAAAATAGGGTATTGAAACTTTGATATAGTTAAAATACGTTTAACACATTTAAATACATAAAAACTAGGTAATACTACAAAAGTGGTCCTTAAGGTCAAATTATATACATTAAATTATTTTATAATGTTATTTCACATTATGTAATAGATACAGACAAATTACAAAAAATTTACCCTTATGGGTACTAGTCCAGTGACCAAGAAAAGTTAGGTTTAGTCCCTTTTTTTCAAAGTGTGTAGGCAGAAAGACAGCACTTACCACATCGTGGTCAGTCTCTGTGTATATCACAGTGTGGAAACAGATCGGAGACACTGCTCTGACACGGATATAAGCTGTTAACTTCTCCACCCATAGGGTCAGGAATGGAAACCGAAACTATTTACTTTTCAAATGCAGCCTCAATTGGATGACATCATCAGCAAATAAGAATGTAATAATAAATAGGGAGAAATACGAATGTAATAATAAATAAGAAAATAAAAATGCAATAATAAATAAGGAGAAATAAGAATGTAATAATAAATAAGGAGAAATAAGAATGTAATAATAAATAAGAAAATAAGAATGTAATCGCTTGGATTGAATAGTAAATGATGTAAATGAAGTAACTGAGCCTCAAATATCAAGTCAGACTCATTTAAAAAAAAAAACAACAACAATAAAAAAAAACGTGATTAAGAAAACAGCATCGTGTATAAATATTTCCTTCAGAAGCAGCCTTCATTTAGCTTTCGTTTTCTCCTCCTGATTTCCAACTGCTTTGCAAAGGAAAACTTGACTCTCAAACAAATAGGGTGAAGTCAGCTAAAATGGGCCACTATGTAAAATTTGCCAGATAAGCTTGGCGCGTTATAGCCCTTTAAGTTTTTACAGCCAATCACAATAGCTGATCTTACATTGTTGCTTCAACAATAGTTGACATATAACAATAGTTTTGATTGGTCTAAGGTTCTTAAAGTGGGCGTGGCAGAGTGTTATATGACGCATTTCAGAGAAATTGTATGGTAAGTGAGCATGGCATGGTCAATTTCATTCATCACTAATAAGGGTGATAAAGCAATTATAAGTAAGCTTGCCAATGAAGCATGAACAATGTTTAGGAACAAAGTTTTGATAGGCTCTTTCAAATAAAACGTATTTAGAAAGAAACTTTGATTTTTGTGAGAAAAAAAGTCATTTTCGGTAGTGGCCCATTTTAACTTAACCAGCTAGCTAAAATGGACCACAATTTTCAGCTAAAATGGGCTGCATACACACACACACACACTCAGACAGAAATTACACAGAAATTGAGGGTGAAAAATAGGTTCATAGGCTTAGATATATATTCATACAAATCTTTTTAAATATTTTGCATTGCAGACAGTATGGCAGGAGGACAGGCAAAGAAAGAGAGAGAAGAGAAAGGTAAAGGAAGATGTCAATACAACCAGTGGAGAAAGGACGGAATGAGGGGTGCCATTAATGAATACCAGGAGACAGTTGAGAGAGGGCAAACACTAAATGTTCGCTTTTTAGCAAGGGCTTGGAACATTCCAAAGACCACTTTGCATAGGCGCATTAGTGGCAAAGTTGCTGGCTCTGGTTATGTATCTGGGAAGAAGCAGTACCTGCCAGTGGAATCTCAGAAAAAACTGGCCAGTCTTATCAAGCTCCTCTCCAAAAGAGGCTTCCCCCTTACCAAAAGAGATGTCCAGGTTATTGCATTCAATTATGCAAAGGCCAATAATATCAAAGGCTTCTCTGAAGTAAAAGGCACTGCTGGGTATTACTGGTTTTGAATAGTTTTTAAACGGAATCCAGACATCAGCATCAGGACACCAGAGGCCCAGCAGAAGGAGCAGCAGGGCTGAACCCTGGTGTGGTAGGAAAGTGGTTTCAACAGTATAAAGACCTGCTGGAGGAACTTGCAATCAGAGATGTTCCATCACATCTTTGGAATTGCAATGTATTTGGCCTGCAAGACCAGTTTTGCTCTATCTGTGTGGTTGAGGAGGTGGGTAAGCCCTGTGTAGAGGTAACTGCTGGGGAGAAAGGAGAGATCACGACAGTCCTTGCAGCATTCAATGCAGCGGGAACATTTAGGGTGTGCTGTTGTCAGTTCAACTCATGGTACCACGAAAACTGTGGAGAGGACATTGTCATCTGTGTTGAAGACGGTTACATCTGCAAAGCCTGCATTTGAAAGGAATGCAGGAAAATATATAACTGGCTGGACTAAGTGCGATTTTAAGATCCACAGTAGCTACAGGAAATGTTATTGTATTTTATGTTTTTTTTTTTTTTTGTCAAAGATGTTCTAATCTTTAACAAAATATTTGACAAATATTTTATACAACCATACACACACACAAACACAAAAGACACCAATACACAGAAACGCACACCTATACAACATAAGTTTCTTTTTAAATGCATTTTTCAATTAAATATTTGTTCAACTTTATATTAAATGAAATATATTAACGGTGTTGTTGCTATGGCACACTGAACACAATAGTGTCATTTTACTGTTAAAATTAAAATGATTTCAGTCGAAATTACCTGTGTTGTTCCCTTTTTATATTGGCCCATTTTAACTGAACAGCTGGCCCAATTTGCCGGAATGTTGTGTCGTGACTCAAGTGGATACCTGCCGATACTCTTAACTCTCATAATTTTAAAACAATTATACTTTTTCATATTTTTAAAAGAAAATTATAGTTAAGAGACCCATGCTAATTTATAAAAAAAATATCATTAGATCTCATGCATAGCTTATTTGATGGTATTATAAATCATTTACAAAAAGTGGCCCATTTTATGACTTCATACTAGGAAGCGATTTGCAAATGCAAACGGTAATTTGAGAGAAAACGCAGAGGTGTAACAAGTAGCTAAATTACCTGTGTTTCACTATATATATATATATATATATATATATATATATATATATATATATATATATATATATATATATATAATCTTCTTTCTGAGAAACGTGTCTTTTTTCCTCCAGCTTTATTTTCTCACAAATGCAGCAGAACAACTTCCACTTCCAAACCAAAAGATGGCGCTATTGGTCCCAGGAAAAGCATTACAACACACATTACGTTACACCACAGTAAATGTAAAAAAATTTTTTTAAATGCCTGAGATATAGGTGTGTAGTTAACACAAGTTCAATATATTTTTCACATTTTATTCTACGACATAAAATACATCAGTAATCCCCAACTCGTGATTTTGTTAAGCTTTTACGTGTCTTGATAAAGACGCTTGCTAAGGAGTGGCTAAAAGGGACTAGAGACGTCATCACGCCAAACAGGAACACTCATCTACTACAGCCTCGTTTTGCAAACTATTCCAACTCAAACTTTCCAACTTGTAGATTTATCAATTTATAGTATTTTCTAATTGTAGTGTCCATTCCCCCAATTGTAGCGCTATAAAACTTAGCGTTGGTGACGTTGAAGTCATGTGACCATGGTGTAGTTCGTTTATAGCCTAACTTTAGCCTTTTACTTCTGCCGATTGTATTTAGGCTTCAGACTACATAAAAGTTGCGTTCATTTGTGAAGATTATCTTGAACAAAAAATGTAAAATAAATAATCATTTTAAAAAATTAAATAAATAAATTTGTTGGTCACAGAGCTGCAATAATCCAAAAGCCAAAAGAAAAATCCTATTGGTTTTTTGTGGCGGGAGCCAGGGTGATGTTAACTTCCGGGCTGCCCTACAAAAATATGTCATCCCTCTATAGCCCTCAATTTCAAGTTAATGGATACTGTGATGATCTAATTTCAGGTTTTGCTTTCTGCTTTGACATATGCAGTCACAGGCTCTTTTCTTTTTCACTTGGTTTATTTACAAAATGTTTCAAATAGACTGATAAATAAGACTGTTCTTTACTGTTGGCCCACTGTGTGCTGTATATACTGAGTGGCTGCCAGATAGACATCTGTGCCGTGTGTGTGAGGAGTTTACATGTTCTCCCCGTGCTTCGGGGGTTTGCTCCAGGTGTTCCGGACTCCTCCCCCAGTCCAAAGACATTTTTTGTAAGCGGACTGACATTTGAATGTGAATGGGTGTATGAGTGTGTGTATGATTGTGCCCTGCAATGGGTTTCACCCTGTCCAGAGTGTCCCCCACCGTGTGCTCTGAGATCCCTGGGATAGGCTCCAGGCTCCCCGCGACCCTGTGCAGGAAAAGCAGTAAGGAAAATGGATGGATGAATGAAGGTGAGGGTCCCATGGGATCGATGGCTGCTTGTAGTGCTGCTAGTTCTTCAGGGTTTAATAGGTTGTCAGCTGTGGGAACAACAACAATGACATGTGGGTCAGTGGGTAGCCCACAACCCTCCCAGTCAAGGGGTGTCTTAATAGTGTTCAAAACAGTGTTACTATGAATGCAGACTTTAAATAAATGGATAAATAGTAATATATATTAACTATTAATAAATATTAAAGTAAATAAAATATATACATCCAAATGGAACCAAAAAGTAACATTCCAAAAAACAAATAAAAATAGAGACATTCAAAATTAATAATAATAATAAAAGAGACACTTCAAATAACACAACAAACTGTGCCAGTTTTTCTTTTGCCTCTAGAGGCCACTCTCATACTGTAGTAGGCCCCTCTTCACAACTCCCACAAATAGACACAACCGGGAAAAACTGTGTGGATTTTGAAATCGCTTATTGGTGCTGATTAATCCCCAAAAACCATCAATCAGTCAACTTATCGATCTGATTAATACTTTCTTACATACATATGGTCAGATTGTTTTGTTGTTTTTGCTCTGTATCAACAGCCACGGCTGAGGTGAAGGAGATCTTCACCAAGGCATGGAATGGAGAGTACAGACTCCTTAAGGTGGGCATTGAAAACAGTAGGTTTGAAGGCTGACACTAAGCTCTGTGGTTTGGTTTGTGACTATTAGAATCCATATAAGGTGAAGAGAGATCTCCGTGCTGAGCCTACAGTTCTGCTGTGTTCTTCAGAACAGCTTGTGTTGGGAGGAACCAGATCTGCAGCGCAAAAATGGGAGCTGGATTTACATCCTGCCTCTCTTGGAGGATGACATGCCTTCGTACATCCTCTACAGGCTGGGCAGCACCAATAATCAGGGCTATGAGTGGATCTTCCTAGCATGGTCCCTGGATCATTCTGCCGTGCGTATAACGTAGTGTAAATATAGTGTGCCCAGGAAGATACAGGACAAGATTTTAAATGTTTAGTTAAACTTTACAAGCTGAAACACATAGATTTTTTTAATGGAGTCCTCTCGGAGAAAAAATGGTTACGGTACACCTAGCAGTACATAAGACACTGTTTTTGTTCCCTAATGTACAGGTTAAATGTGTCCTCAAGGATTCACTATTGTAAACCAGGGCAAAATAGCTGCCTTTATATTCTTTTATTTGTTTTTTTTTTTAACCCCTGTACATCCAAAACCTGTGCCATAAAAGAGTTGTAGCTTGGCTTTTAAAAGAATTTATTTACACTGCTAATTTATATTGTTTTTCTTTCGGTATGGCAAATCTTTTCTTTAACATGATTGTCTTGCTTTTTACAGGGTGTGATGGTTGGTATGGGACAGAAGGACAGCACGTTGATGACGAGGCTCAGAGCAAAAGAGGTATCCTGACCCTGAAGTACCCCATTGAGCACGGTATTGTCAACAACTGGGATGACATGGAGAAGATCTGGCATCATACCTTCTACAACGAACTGCGCGTTGCCCCTGAGGAGCACCCCGTCCTGCTTACTGAGGCTCCCCTGAACCCCAAAGCCAACAGAGAAAAGATGACCCAGGTTGGTTTAATGTTTGAAACGACGTGAATCTGCCTTTTGGTTGACATTTTTAAACCTATTACTCTTCTCCTTAAGTTCATCCAATTCATTCACTTTCTCCAGGCTTCATCTCCTCTTAACTCCTGAGTTTCTCATCTGTTGGAACCAGCAGGTTATTTCTTTCCCTGCCCAGTCTTTCTGCACATTGTTTTGTGTGCAATCTTTGTTTACACACGCTTCTCTCTCCATATTTCTGGCTTGTCTTTATTCTAACTAACCGCATGGCCTGTAGCGGCAACCTAATAGAACAAAACGGGGATTAAACCTTCATTTTCTCATTTCAGATCATGTTCGAGACCTTCAACACCCCAGCCGTGTACGCTGTCCGGGAAGTTCTGTCCCTGTATGCCTCCGGTCGTACCACTGGTATTGTGATGGACTCTGGTGATGGTGTGACCCACACTGTGCCCATCTACGAAGGTTATGGCCTTCACCATGCCATCCTCAGTTTGGACCTGGCTGGCCCTGACCTGACTGACTACCTCATGAAGATCCTGACCGAGAGAGGCTACGGCTTCACTACCACAGCCGAGAAAGTAATTGTTCGTGACATCAAGGAGAAGCTTTGCTACGTTGCCCTTGACTTCGAGCAGGAGATGGGCACTGCTGCCTCTTCCTCCTCTCTGGAGAAGAGCTACGAGCTGCCTGACGGACAGGTCGTCACCACTGGAAACGAGAGGTTTGGGTGCCCCGAGGTTCTCTTTCAGCCATCTTTCCTGGGTAAGAAGTTAACAAGCACTGTATTTAGTGCATTTGTACTGTTTAATGTCTCGTGGAAATTAGACAACACTCGCAGACTTTCTGTGAAAAAGTTTATTATAGAAGGGTGAATACAGGATAGAAGAATCTATGTACCAATAAGGAGCAGTTTGAGGCAGTTCAAACAGGCTTTGTTTCAGGGTCGAACCCTTAACAGAAAAACGTGTTTGTGTCTCTGTAAGCAGATAAACATTCTGTACTAATCTAAATGACATGACATTACCTGATTTGACATGATCCTCTGATGAACATGAACAGAACAGAACAAGAACAACAAAACTATTACAAAGTAAAAATTAAAAATTTCCCTCACAAGTGCTTCTGGAGACCTTGTCTAATACTGTCTTGATCTTCAGGTACGGAGTCCTGTGGAATCCGTGAGACCACCTTCAACTCCATTGTGAAGTGTGACGTGGATATCCGTAAGGATCTGTATGCCAACACTGTACAGTCCAGTGGTACCACCATGTACCCTGGCATTGCAGACAGGCTGCAGAAGGAAATCACATCCCTGGCCCCTAACAATGAAAATTAAGGTGAGCTTGGTTTATCCATCATGGGTGGCTAATGAATGAAAAAGCAGGTGAATGCTTTAATGTGAGACTAATGCTGGTCTTGTCTTTGCAGATCATTGCCCCATCTGATTGCATCATCTTCCATTGCATCATCTTCCAGCAGATGTGGATCAGCAAGCAGGAGTACGATGAGTCTGGACCCTCCATCGTCCACCGCAAATGCTTCTAAGCAGACTATTACCACTTCACGCCGACTCAATCTGCGCAGAGAAAAACCTGAAACGACAACATTGGCATGGCTTTTGTTATTTTTGACGCTTGACTCAGGATCTAAAAACTGGAATGGTGAAGGTGACTGCAACGTTTGTTGGCAAATATGTATACCCCGAAATTCTACAATGCACATGAGGGCTCAAAGTACTTTTTTGTTTTCTGTTTTGTTTTTTTGTTTTTTGTTCCTTTTTAGTCATTCCAAATGTTCATTAAATGCATTGTTCAGAAACTTATTTGCCTCTATGAGGGCTGCACAGTGATTGGGAGCATACTTAACAAGACGGTGGGAAAAGACTGTGTGTGTGTGTGTGTGTGTGTGTGTGTGTGTGTGTGCGTGCATGTATGAATGAATGTATTTTGGACTTGCTGTTAAGGAGCAAGAAGTGGAGGTGGGTGCAGCTTCCATGGCTCAGGAAAAGAAGAGAAAGAAGACAGCAGGAGTGCGTCCTCCAGATGGTGGCTGGGGCTGGATGATCGTGGCCGGCTGTTTCATGGTCACTGTCTGCACTCGTGCTGTAACAAGGTAAAAACCAGATTGGATCACATCATTATGGCTTGCTGTTGTAATATTGTGCCATTTTTATATACACCACCACAGCATTGTCTCTAAAGACTCTAAACATTTTTACCATTGACTTTGAAACTGCGTAAACAAACACAGTATATGAATATTTCTGATTCATTCAGGCTGACTGTTTCTTATGTAGTTATTCTGTGCTCAAACTTAGACATAGGAGCAGCAGATACCATGCATAACACTATGTTTAGTTCGCTCTACAGTGAGAATTCTTGAAAATAAACTGAGCACAGCAAGTATGTGGGTTTTCTGTCATGGCCAGTTCAGGTTACATCTGCAACATGGGTAAACAACTTGGCAAGCTGTCAAACAAGGGGCCACAGCAGTCATACTGGTTTTACAGGTAATAGTTCACTGTCCACTATAATTTACATTAATTTACCTGGGACTAAGTGTGATTTTAGCTGTTTGTGTTTCGTTTGAGTAAAGTCAGATATAGTGTAGTGTGAACACTTGTGTTTGGTGCCCTATATTGAGAACTGTAGTGTTGTTAAAGTGTTGTTATCTATGCCATGTCTCCTGTCTGTAATAGTTTGTGAAAAATTAATGAAGGGGAAATATATACTGTAGTTCATTAGCTGTTCCGCAGTTGTGAAAGTGCCCGATGGCTGCTGTACCGTGGCTGGAATGTGCTGTTCTCTGCAAATTTACATGTTGCAAAATAGGCCTACGATGTCCCTGCTTTACCGGTTAAGAAAGGTGTGGTTGAGGAAAAACTGCTTTTTCCATTGTAGTGTAAAGCAGATGGTATGTCTCTCATGTTATGTCTCACCATTATACACAGAGAAACTGATCCCTTAAGGTATCCGTTTAATTTTTAATAAAATAAATATTTTAATAATAAAATAAAAATATATCACTATGTAAAGTGTTGTTGTTGTTTTTTTTTTTTTTTAATGAAAATGAATAAATAAATGATAACAAGAACTGTCTTGGCCTCTCACCCTATACAGAGATACCAGAGATACGTGGTAATAAACAACTTAGTCCATATCAAAAGTCTCCTTAGAGGTGAAAGAGCAACTGACAATTTAATTTCTCTCTCTCTCTCTCTCTCTCTCTCTCTCTCTCTTTTAGCCAGCTTTGATGAGTGTAGTTTAGAACCTGAAGAAACACTTGGCCCTAAGCTGGCTCTAACAAGCCTGAACAGTAGATTAAAAGACATCTCTCCCTCCGATGGCCCCTGGCTGGCGTTGCATGTGTGTTGTTTGGCCAATGATTAAGTATGTGAGAGTCACTGGCTGTCATATTCACTCTCAGTGATTTGACCTTGGTCTCCTGGTCTCCTGCTTGGTGCTTTCACCATGTTTGTTCAGGTGCAGGCAGGCTGTGATGAGGCTTGTGCCTCATTAGCCCTTTTCCCAGCTCTCCAACTCAAAAGCCCCCCCAGGACTCAAAAGCTCAGCTTCTTACTGTCCAGCTAAGCAGCAGTAATTGCAGCGTCTCCTCTCATTTGATAGAAGGTGATTCTTAGTAATTACTGAATGGGATGTTTCAAGAGGAATATGGCAGTAATCACGGAGTATCACATGCTTTTGAATTTTATTGCTTATATTAGACTTGTAATGACTTTTTTATGTTTTCTAGATGCATCTCCATCTTTTTTGTCGAATTTCAAATGTACTTTGCACATGATTACTCTGGGACTGCATGGATCCACTCGTTAGTAGACTGCACCACCATGCTGTGTGGTATGTGATATTTTTTGGATTTTAATTACTGCACTATAGCCTTTTCAAATGAATAAGAGCAATCTGGCCCTCTATGTAGCAATGGTAAAATGTCACTCTTTTGTCTGAAACCAGTTCTTTCATTCCAAATTAAATCATGAAGTAGACAAATGTAATTCTCTAGTTTAGTGTTCACCATGTATAGCTGTTAATTATTTCTCCTTGGATGTAATATCAGGTTGAGCTTATTTTGCATACCTTAAACATATCCAGTTGTCATTCACTTGCATACATTTGTAAGTGAAAGAAACCTTTTACTGTGTGTGGCTTTCATTTGAATAAGACAATAGAAAGAATGAAAGACCACAGGAGGCTCGACCCCCTCTCTCTCTTAAAAGTTAGCAAGACACAGCTTGACTTGTAACAGCAGGCCTATTTGTTTTTGTTCTGCGCAATAATGTCTGCTGTCACAACACCTAGCATTTGTAAGGAACTGAATGCTTCCAAAAATAAAATTAAAAAAAGTGAACAGTCCTAATCAATGCTGTTGACTTATTAACATAAAGTCTTCCTTTGCTGCCATTAGCTGACGTGGTAATTTTCTTATCAGCAAACTGATAGCATAGCATTTGCTGGCCAAAATCCTAGCAAGTTCAATGAGTTGAAAAAACAGCAAGCTTTGCAGTTAATATAATGAAATCTGGAAACAGCCTTTTGAATGTGTCTCAACCATAAGTAAGGTTATAGCATTTTAAAGTCTGGTTACCCCCAAAAAGTGAAGATTGCCTTTAAATATTTCATTTTCAATCCACCGTGGCACAATGGCTAAGTGAAATCTGATGAAAGCATGACATTCACTATGTGAGGAAATCACACTTAGCTATCAAGGTTTTAGACATCTTTGGACAGGCTGGTTGTTTTTACCAAAGCTAAAGCAAGATAAAAGAAATATATTTAGTCCTTAATGTCGTGGTGTCAATGTATTTTATAGACAGTAAAATGCCATTCTGATCAAAACCTGATTTTTCATCATTTTGACTGTTTCCCAGAATTCATCTGCAGAAGTAGTTTTACCACATTACACAATGGAGGCCCCAAGTTTACATACACCTAGGCTAAAGATATTCAGTCTCACTTTTTCACAACTCCACACATTTCATGTTATCATTCATTTTGTTTGGCGAGTCAATTACATTTGGACCTGGGCATCTACATCAGAGATAACAAATAAGACAGTCAATTAGAGACAGGTTGTTTTTTTTTTTAGTTTAATTTGCTTTATCCCAATTCCAGTGGGTGAGAAGATTACATACACCAAGTCGACTATCTCTTTATGAAGTTGGAGGCATCAGGTAACGAGTATGTACATCCACCATTAGGAGAGTCCTACAACGCCATGATCTGAAAGGTTGTTTTGCAACTCGAAGACCAGCATTAAAAGTCAGAGTGAAGTTTACAGGTTATCACCAGCCTTTTGGTGGAGTGTTCTTTGGTCAGATGATAGAAAAATTGAACTATTTGTCTATGAAGATCAATGCTATGTATGGAGGAGAAAAGGTGAAACTTTTAATCTAAAAGAACACCATCCCAACTGTGAAGC
The DNA here is from genome assembly GCF_023375685.1 of Ictalurus furcatus. Lineage (NCBI taxonomy): Eukaryota > Metazoa > Chordata > Actinopteri > Siluriformes > Ictaluridae > Ictalurus > Ictalurus furcatus. The sequence goes on from NC_071267.1 coordinate 11,281,924, forward strand.
ATGATGGTGGCAGCATTATGGTTTGTGGTGTTTTGCTGGAAAAGGGACTGGTGCACCTCAGAAAGTTAATGGCATAAAGAGGAAGGAGGAGTAGCCAGTAATACTGAAGCAACACCTCAAGACATCAGCCAGGAAGGTAAAACTCAGTCACAACTGGGTCTTCCAGCAAGACAGTGATCCTAAGTAAAGTTATAACAAAATGGCTTAAAGGCAACAAATTGAAAGTATTGGGCAGTAGTGGCCATCACCCTTGTCAAAGTCCTGACTTAAATCCCACACAAAATGTGTGGACCAAACTGAAAAAAACATGTCTGTGCAAGAAGGCCCACAATCCTGACTGAGTTACACCAGTTCTGTCAGACAGAATGGGCAAACATATTGTGAGAAGCTTGTGGAGGGCTACCCCAAGATTTTGATTCAAGTTTAAGCAATTAAAAGGCAGTGCCTCCAAATACAACAAAGTGTATGTAAACTTTTGACCCATTAAAAATCTGATATAGTAAATAAAAGCTGAAATGATATGTCTCTTAGCTGTTCATTTAAAATGACCTCTTATGGAAATAAAGTAGACTGACTTAACAAAGGAAATCTATAGCAACATGAAATGCTTGAATGTCCTAGGTATACAGTATAAAAAACTAGATAAAATGTCATTTTTACCATGCTAAATGAGTTAGCAAAAACATCAGATTATCTTTGATGCTGTGTTTGGCTTTACCAATGTTAGGCTATGTTATTTGACCATTTTTGTTCCAATGGTAGCTCCTCTGGGCAGCCTGATTGGGAATCAGCTTTCATGTCGTGTCGCTGTGATACTTGGAGGATTCCTGGCTTCTACTGGAATGGTGCTTAGCTCTTTTGCCACCAGTTTAGAGTATCTCTACCTCTCTCTAGGTGTCTTAACTGGTAAGGCACCCTAAATGAATACAGATTCATTCAGTCTCAGCTATGCTCAAGAAATGTTGTAAATAGTATAAATGGGATAATATTATAAATGGTTGGCTGTTGTTACATGGAAACATGCTTTTTTTTGTAGGACTTGGCTTTGCTCTCTGTTACACACCAGCCATCATTATGGTTGGCGTTTATTTCTGCGAGAGGAAGGCTTTTGCTTACGGCATTGCTATGTCTGGCAGTGGCATCGGCACGTTCGTGCTGGCTCCTGTGGTGCAGCTACTGATTGAACACTACTCTTGGCGTGGTGCTCTGCTTATCCTGGGAGGCTTGGTGGCCAACCTGTGTGTGTGTGGAGCTCTACTACGGCCCATCATTCTCAAAGAAGAGGAAGCCTTGCCCCTGCCAGTGGACTCTGAGTGTGAATACAGTTCGACACCTCTCACATCTGATCAGAAAGAGATGAACAACAAAGAGCAGAAATACAGCAAGCAACGCTGCATTCACTTCTTGCAGGACTACCATTTCCTGCTTATGCCCGACTTCCTGGTCTTGGCAGGCTCCTTCCTGTTCCTGGCCAGCGGCTGCAGCCTGCCATTTGTGTACTTGGTGCCCTACGCTCTAGACGCAGGTGTCAGTCACCACCATGCCGCCTTTCTTATGTCTATTTTAGGTGTCATTGACATTGTGGGCAACATCACCTTTGGCTGGCTCACAGACAGAAGGTGAACTACAGTGGATGCTTGCAGAATTTAATGCTGATAAAACATTGTGTGGTCACCTGTGTGTGTATATATATAATTCAGAAAACAACAGAGTAGAGTTACAGTATTGTAAAATCTGGCTGCCCCCAAAAAGTAAAAAGGGAGAAAATTTAATTTAAAGATTCCAGGTCTATCAGAGATATTTTGACAGCCAGCATCTCGTCACAAACTCAAGTGGCTTATGTCCATTTAGGCTGATGTCCATTTTACTGTCCAAGAACTTGATCAAAATCTGATATTCATTTTCATCCTTAAGCAGAATGACACATTTGTTAAACTGACATTTCACCCAAGATGATCTTTGCAGGAAAACCTAAGCAAGTTTAAAAAGTAAATCAAATAATTTCAGTCTCATTGTGGTAAAAATATATTATGGTTTCTTAGAGTTTCTCAAAGTATGTTAAAGGTGCCTTTTTGATCACAGAGAAAATATTCCTTGGGCTTCATGTTGCTTACTTAGTGGTGTTGCAGATTCGGGCCTTTCAGAACAGGTGTCTTCATACTGACATCATGTGACAGCTCATGTGGCACTTTCACTGCAAACAGGTGGACCTTAATCAACTAATTATGTGACTTCTGAAGTTAACTGGTTGGACCAGACCTTATCTAGGGGTTTCATAGCAAAGAGTGTGAATACATATGCACTCACAACTTTCCAGTTTTTAATTTTTCTTTTAACAAGTTTTTTTTTTTTTCATTCCACTTCAACAATTTGGACTGTTTTGTTAGGTCTATTACATGAAATTCAAATAAAAATCCAAGTATTAATTCCAGGTTGTAATGGAGCAAAACAGGAAAAACACCAAGCGGGGCGAATTCTTTTGCAAGGGACTGTACATCCTATGAGTTTTCCAAGATGACCGCACAATTAAAGTGTCTTTTTCTTATTAGCTGTTACTATTGCTTATTAAGTCTAGGTTGACAGGTCAGTGATCTCTAGTTGTAAGGGTAGTACAAGGATTTATGACATGTCATTGATGATATTTTGCCACTTCTCTGAGATGCTTTTTTAGTTTGGGTGGTAAATTCCAAATTTCCAACTAATCTTTCATAATAACCTGATTGAAAATTTTCATAGATATCAGTCGCTAATTAGAGGCAGAAACTCAATGATGAGTGTACAATATATTTACATCATGCTTTTCCATCCTGTGCAGGTGCCTGAAAAAGTACAGGACCATTTGTTACATGGCTGCTGTGGGGATGGAGGGTCTCTGCTGCCTCCTCATCCCTCTCCTACGTACATTCACACTGCTAGTGCCCTTCTCAGTGCTCTATGGCTATTTTGATGGTGCCTATGTGGCCCTTATTCCTGTGGTGACATCAGATGTAGTGGGGACAGCATGCCTGTCATCTGCACTTGGTGTTGTGTACTTCCTGCATGCTATTCCATACCTGCTTAGTCCCCCTATTGGAGGTGAGTGTCACCAGGCATTTACTTCTGTGCATTACATATACTTTCTATCTTAAACCACTAGCTGTTCTGAATTTGTCCGATTGGTACTGTTTTACTGGAAAATACGTGCCCCAGTAGTGTAGACACAAACAACACTGGAGCAGATGATGAAGAAACAGCAGGTTGAAGTTGTATAGTTGTTACTGAATTAAGATTTTGGCCTGAATTTGTACTAATATGGTTTGTTTGATTCTTATTCTGCTCAGGCTGGTTGGTGGACACCACCGGCACCTATACAGCGACGTTCTTTCTCAGTGGTTTTGCGCTCATCTCCAGTGCTCTCCTGCTGTGCATCCTCACCATGGTCCGCCACTGCCAGAGAATTCAGAAGAACTCACTAAGCAAAGTGTCCACGCCAGAAGCATGTGAAACCAAACAGGTGGAGTTTTATACTGCAAAAGTCTTCTAGTGTTGGACCTATCATTTACTGTAAATGATCTGTTAGCTTTTGTTTTTGTACAAGGTACATGTTAAGTACTTGGTCGGGGGGGAAAAAAACATTTGTAGCATTACCAGCACATTTTCACAGTCTCCAATCCCATTAATGTGCCTTTTCTATCTGGCAAACTTTCTGTTGAAAAGCATTTCATTCTTAGATTGTGAATGAAAAGTTAGAAACAGAAAAGGTGAGTTAGAGTTGGTGCATATTGCATCGTTTTTTTGTTTTTTAATATAAAGTGTTTGTTCAAAAGTGTCATATAACTTGAGTGTGTTCCATTTTACACTAGTATTACTGTACTGTAGTAAAAAAAAAAAAAAAAAAAAAAAGTATATTTTCTTATGAACAGAATTGTGCAAGACTTCATGAAGTAGGCAAGACCAGGATTTGTTAACATGATTCAGCTTGGAAAAGAAATGAGTGCCACAAGAGGGCAGTGCTGATTTAACTCACTACAATCTTGGATGATTGTTGGAAGCCGCCATGTTGTCACACAATGTTTATATCAAGTACAATGACATTAAAATAGGTTTTAGTGACCTTTTTATTAGCTAGTTTTACATATCATCTTTATTTTATGAAAGAATAAAGAGTTACAAAGTCTTATACAATAAACCTGTTTCAAACTAAATTATGATTAATAAAAGCTTAGCCCAGTGAAATAAATCTTCTGTACTGATCCAATGCTGTTATCTTGAATGAACATTTATTTCTGTTAAAGTAATAAAGTGTACATGTTTAATACTGCCCATCTGACTGTGTCTGTTAAAAAGAAATATTAGTGTTGCCTTTCATTTTTTTGTTGAACTCTGAAATTACACTGTTATAAAGACAGCCCAGCATACACAGAATATTAAGATATTCAAAAATGTTTGTGAATATTTTGCAGAATTTTCTCATCTCTTTACGGCCCTGCATTTCTCTCCTCTTTCCTTACAAAGGTCCTCCGAGCTCCTCCACTCCCAGGGCTTTTAGATGAACGTCTATCATTAATCTTGTTCAGATGTTTAGCACTTTTCTGTCCATTTATTGTGTCTTCGTCTATCTTCAGACATTCCATGTAATAAGTGATGGCTTCGGGTAGGTCTCTCCTTCTGTACTGCAGAAACTGTGCATAACTCAGATACACTTGTTGTTGGCCTTCATTTTTCTCTTCAGCTATCTGAAGAGTTTGCTGAAACATCTCTTCCGCACGATCAAGTTTCCCATCCTCGCTGTACTGAATTGCCAGCTCAGTCATAGCTATAATAAAGCCAGGTTTCAGTTCTGTCGCCTTGTCTAAATGATAAATGCACTGACTGCGAAGTCTCTGAATCTCAGCACCAGAACTACGAGAGTTTTGACTTCCTTCACGTTGCAAAGAAGTTGTTTTTCTCTTGTAGCAGAGAGCCAGCTGATGGTGTATGAAAGCAGATGCGGGTGATTTCTCTAAAGCTCTTTTTAGAAGGGCGATGGACCTCTCTACATCGCCATAGGCCCTCAAAAATTTACCCACATATCGAATGACATTAGGAGCATTTGGAGAACCCTCCACAGCTTCTTCCATTAATCTCTCCCCTTCGTCGTATTCCGTGGACTGAGCAAGCTTGACTGCTAGGATAGCTTTAAGCTCATCATTTTCCGAATTTGTGTCTAAGGCCCGCCGCAGTTGTTTAACTGTTGGAGAGTCGGTTACACCGGAGGACTTTGTTTCTAGTCTGTGGAGAACAAAGGCATAACCACAATTCCACTCAGCATTCATGGGCTCTAGCTCCAAAGCCTTCTCAAAGCACTCTTTAGCCTGGTTGTAGTACTTGCGAGAGAACTTGAAGAAGGCCCAGGCCTTTTCTCCAAGCACTTCATGATGATGACCCAAAGCAGACTCAGGGAAATTCTGTGCAATACTTCTAAGCTTCTCCAGGTAACTCTCACATTCATTAAAGCACTTCATGTGGTACTGAAGCCAGGCCAGATTCCCATAGGGCACTATAAGCCATTTCTCACAGCCATTCTCCCGGCACTCTCTAGTGAGCTCTACACTCTTCTGCAGGACGGTGAGAGCGTCATGAGGAGACCCTAGAAGATACTTCACAAATCCCAAACAGTTGTATGTCTGCGCAAGTCCAGCTTCCCCCCCAAGCTTCAAGTCGACATGCTGTTCAAGCCTATTTAAAAGATCTGTGAGATCTAGGTCTTCTTTCTTCAGCTCCCAGGTGAAGTGACATTCAAGCTTGCACAGTTCAGCTTGGAGAAGTGTGGCTTCTGTTAAACTGTAACACAACAGAATATCCGCTTAATAAAGTTGCTGTAATGTAGCTATGTCTCATTCTGACCCACATGACACCTCATAGACTCAAGCCTACAATATTTTTTGAAATAATAGCTACAGTTTTAATGCCTACCTCATTGTGATCGTCTCAGCTGATTTGGGGAAAAAAATTCAGGCGGCTCGTTAATGTGTGGCTGAGGAAAACATTACGTGGAGGAATATGAGGCAGTGACAAACATACCAGTCCAAAGCAGGTCGAATTCGAAACCTAGTGAGGCTATGGGCGTGTGTTTAAAGAGACAAACCAATGTATTATTTTCGTAGCGAACGGAACAGACTACTGGAGTCAAGGTGTACTTTCTAAAACTATTGTACATACATATGAAAATGAGGTTAATCTGAAATGAAAAAAGACGCCCTTTGGATCTTGGACTTTAGTGTAGTTGACAGTTTAATGGGCAACATCACTGAAAAACACCACAAATCATTTTCAACTCGGATTTTTCTCCGGTCGAGCTTCCGACACAGACAAACGCCATTTATGCGAAAGTGTTCTCACAAAATAATTTATTTATGTCGAGTTTAATGTTTTAAAGTTGTATTTTAAGTCATAAACGGAAGTACTCGTTTCCATGGTAGCGTGGCCGAGCGGTCTAAGGCGCTGGATTAAGGCTCCAGTCTCTTCGGGGGCGTGGGTTCGAATCCCACCGCTGCCAAGCGTGGCTTTTATACATAGACATCCTCACTTCTGAGAGAAAATAAGTTGGACGTGAGTTTGTGGTATGTGTTCTGCAATAAACCTGCACTTCACGTTTTATGCACATTGACATTGCTGATGTGCATCACTGATTGTAATCTGCTTTTTTTTCTTTCTTGGAGGACCACTGACATAGTGTTATTAGCTGGTTCCACAACTAAGGGTTAGGGTTAGTGAAACGTACACTGTGAAGTGTAAATGATGTAAGACAAAACAAGACAAAATCAAAGGACAATAAGGCCAATTGGTCATTTGGTTTTATTACAGCAACATATCATCTCTCGGTTTTCTGGTAAACATGTTACCTGCCTCCGACCTCTCAATCCCCCCTTCTTGTGTGTGTGTGTGTGCGCATATATATATATATATATATATATATATATATATATATATATATATATATATATATATATATATATATATATGATTAAGTAAAATCTTTATGTTCATTTTGTTGCAGGAGAACAGCCTAAATTTATATCCGTCATAATGAAAAGAAATTTATTTATGATCAAATATCGTACTGGACTAATGATCTTAAATTCAAACCATTACTAACATTAATCTTAGTGTCTTAATAACATTAATCCACAGTACATATATTATACATATATACATACTGGAGGGCCAGTTCATACATAGCAGTGATGAAGCTGGTCTTCAGTTCAGTTGCCATCTCCAAATGGTAAATACACTGCTCTCAAGCTCGCTTAATTTCAGCACCTTTTGTGTGGTGGCTTCCTGCTTGCATCAGATTCAGGATCTTTTTCTTATAGCAGAGCCCCAGCTGATGGTGTATAAAGGCTGCGTTGGACACTTTCTCTAACGCTCTCTTTAGAAGGGCAGTGAACCTGTCCACAGATCCTTCATTCCAGAAATACTTCCCAACATATCGCATCACATGGGGGTGTTCTGGAGACCTCTCTAAGGCTTGCTCCACTAGGCTCTCTGCCTCGCTATACTTCTTATTAGCAGCCAATCTCAAACCAAGCAGAACTTTAAGAACATCATCATCTGGATTAGTGGCTATGGCCTGTCTAAGTTGATCAATTACCACTGGATCTTTGAACATATCATCTGCCCAATACAGAGCAATGGCAAGGCCGGCATTCCATTCACCCTCCTCTGGGTCCAGCTCCAAGGCCTTCCTGAAGCACTCTTCAGCCCTTTCATAATATTTCCGAGAAAACTTGAGGAAGGTCCATCCTTTTTCTCCGAGCACCTCTGCGTATGGGACAGATGGATATTTCTCTTTAATTTCACTCAGTTTATTCAGGTAGCTTTCACATTCTGCAAAATTACCCATATGATAGTATAACCATGCAAGGTCTCCATAGGCAACAACAAGCAGCTTGTCACAGTCATTTCCATGAGACTTGGTGAGCTCTACAGATCTCTCCAAGTTGCTGAGAGCCTCAGTATTGGAGCCTAGTAGAAACTTCACATATCCCATACTGCTGTGTGTGCGCACAACTCCTTCCACCCATGCGAGATCCAGGTTAAGCTGTTCTTCGAGCCTGTTCAGAAGATCGGTGACATCTGTACTCATTCCAGCTGAATAAGTCTGGTTTTTAAAATTGTGTGATTGTGTAAACTTGTGTTGAACTGGTAGAGAAAGCAATAACTGAGTCAGATGTATGATTGAAACGGATTAAAAGTAAAACAATAGATAGATATTCTCAGAAAATAGTGTATTGAATCTTTTATATAGTTAAAATATGTTTAACACATTTAAAAACATATAAAAACTAGGTAATTGTCACGATTCCTCTGCGGAGACAAACGCGGAAGGACAGTCCAGAGTGCGTGAGGTTGATGGAAAACGGAGTACAACGGAAAACAAGGTCAGTAGATCGGGCAAACAGGTGTAGCTGGGATTAAGCAGAATCATAGTCGATAAACACGCAAAAGGTGAAACCAGAATGGCGGCTCAGGAAGTACGGCTTGGTACACGACAGAGACGAGGCTGCTGAGCGTTTACTTCGCAAGCCGCTGATGTTAACGCATCCCTTTTATAACCTTTGATCTGGTGCAGGTGTTTGTAATCAAAACTCCGGCGAACTTGAGCGCGGGCATGGCTGGGAAGTGTAGTTCTCGTCCGCCCCCTCCGTGGGCGGCACTACACGCTGTGAACTGCAGCCACGAGTTCGCCGTGGCATAACAGTAATACTACAGAAGTGGTCCTTAAGGTCAAATTATATACATTAAATTATTTTATAACATTATTTCACATTATGTAATAGATACAGACAAATTACAAAAAAATAATAATAATTACCCTTATGGGTACTAGTCCAGTGACCAAGAAAAGTTAGGTTTAGTCCCTTTTTTTCAACGTGTGTAGGCAGAAAGACAGCACTTACCACATCGTGGTCAGTCTCTGTGTATATCACAATGTGAAAACAGATCGGAGACACTGCTCTGACACTGATATAAACTGTTAACTTCCCCACCCACAGGTTCAGGAATGAAAACTGAAACTATTTACTTTTCAAATGCAGACCCAATTGGATGACATCATCAGCAAATAAGAATGCAATAATAAATAGGGAGAAATAAGAATGTAATAATAAATAAGAAAGTAAAAATGCAATAATAAATAAGGAGAAATAAGAATGCAATAATAAATAAGGAGAAATAAGAATGTTATAATAAACAAGAAAATAAGAATGTAATCGCCTGGATTGAAATAGTAAATGGTTTAAATGAAGTAACTGAGCCTCAAATATCAAGTCAGACTCATTTTAAAAACGTGATTAAGAAAACAGCATCGTGTATAAATATTTCCTACAGAAGCAGCCTTCATTTAGCTTTCGTTTTCTCCTCCTGATTTAACAACAAATAACAAGCGATTTGCAAATGAAAACGGTAATTTGAGAGAAAACGCAGAGGTGTAACAAATATCTAAATGACCTGTGTCACACACACACACACACACACCACACACCTCCGGCTTTTATTTTCTCACAAATGCATCTGAGCAATTTCCTCTTCCAAACCAACAGATGGCGCTATCGGCCAATTTACACTTGTCTCCCGGGAGAAGCATTACACCATAGTGTGTAAATATTATTTTTGTTAAATGCCTGAAACAAGGTGTGTAGTTAACACAAGCTCAAGATATTTTTCACGTTATATTCTACGACATAAAAATACATCAGTAATACCCCACTCGTGATTTTGTTAAGCTTTTACGTATCTTGAAAAAGACGCTTGCTAAAAGTGGCTTAATGGGACTACAGACGTCATCACGCCAAACAGGAATACTCATTTACTACAGCCTCGTTTTGCAAACTATTCCAACTCAAACTTTCCAAGATTATCAATTTATAGTATTCCGCCACGCATTGTAGCGCTATAAAGCTTAGCGTTGGTGACGATGAAGTCATGTGACCGTGGTGTAGTTCGTTTATAGCATAACTTCAGCTTTTTACTTCCGCCGATTGTATTTAGGCTTCAAACTACATAAAAGTTGCTTTCATTTGTGAAGATTATCTTGAACAAAACGTGTAAAAATGAAACTTTTGTTGGTCACAGAGCTTATTTTCTGCAATAATCTAAAAGCCAATAGAAAAATCCGGGGGAACCAGGGTGATGTTAACTTCCAGGCTGCCCTACAAAAATACATCATCCCTGTAGCACTCAATTTCAAGTTAATGGATACTGTGATGGACCTGTTGATGTAATTTCAGGTTTTGCTTTCTGCTTTGACATATGCAGTCACAGGCTCTTTTCTTTTTCACTTGGTTTATTTAAAAAAAAATCAAATAAACAGATTAAAAAGAAGATAAATAAAAATGGTCTTTACTGTTGGCCCAGTGTGTGCTGTATATACTGAGTGGTTGCCAGATAGACATCTGTGCCACGTGTGTGAGGAGTTTGCATGTTCTCCCCTTGCTTCGGGGGTTTGCTCCAGGTATTTCGGATTCCTCCCCCAGTCCAAAGACATTTGTTGTAGGCGGATTTGCATTTGAATGTGAATGGTTGTATGAGTGTGTGATTGTGCCCTGCACACGTCTAAGGTGTCAACCACCGTGTGCCTCGAGATCCCTGGGATAGGCTCCAGGCTTTTGTGCAGGAAAAGCAGTAAGGAAAATAGATGGATGAATGAAGGTGAGGGTCCCATGAGATCAATGGCTGCTTGTAGTTCTGCTAGTTCTTCAGGGTTTAATAGGTTGTCACCTGTGGGAACAATGACAATGACGTGTGGGTCAGTGGGTAGCCCACAATCCTCCCAGTCAAGGGGTGTCTTAATAGTGTTCAAAACAGTGTTACTATGAATGCAGACTTTAAATAAATGGATAAATAGTAATATATATTAACTATTAATAAATATTAAAGTAAATAAAATATATACATCCAAATGGAACCAAAAAGTAACATTCCAAAAAACAAATAAAAATAGAGACATTCAATATTAATAATAATAATTTTGATTATGATATAGTTACTATATATGCAGACTTTAATACAGTGAAAAAGACACACTATTAGCATCACATAAATATATATAAATAAAGTTGGTTTCACTCTGCCTAATTTTTTTTCCTACATTCTTTTGAATGTGCATGGAATAAAATAAAAATATTAGGTGCCATGAGTGTACCTTCTGCCATCATTACACATTTGAATGACCATGTAATATGAAGCAATGTGATAACAATTAAAAATGACCATATCTGGCCATGGGCATTGTTTCGACTCAGGACAGCTGTCATTTGCTGCTATTGTCAAGCAACTGTTTGAAACCGTACACAACAGCACTTCACCTTTACACGTTCGCTGAGAGTAGGCTAATGGTTGACAGGCAGGAATTTGGCCAATATATGCTGCAACCCTTTTATAATCTATCAGTTGGTGTGCAAGAAGGCGGGAATTACAGAGAGAGGTTAAAGCAACGCAAACATGTGCACATATGATGCAGTATTAGACCATGAACACATCATAATGAAACTAAAGCCTAAATCTTTGTATGTTCTGATTAAAATGGCTTGCATTAAACTGCATTTCACACTTAACAGAAATTTCTGATGTGTAAAGAGGGAGAATACAAACTAATACAAATGTGAAAACCAACACTAAGAAGTGCAAATGATGTAAAAGAAAAAAGAAACATGAATATTATAATACAGATACTGAAATACAAATAATGATGGCAAAGTTACAATAATATTAATAGTGATAATCACTCTCTCCCTCTCTCTTTCTGTGTGTGTGTGTGTGTGTGTGTGTGTGTGTGTGTGTGATTTAACTGTGTGTGAGTGAGTGAATGTTTTAATGAAAGTCTGTATAAAATCTATAATACCCCTTCATTTTTCCTCTCTCCACATAGTATATTTTAATACAGTACCAATTAACCTGAACCACAAACAACAAACCTGGTTTGGTAATTTGAGACATCTATACATGATTTGAACTAACTTTATGTTAGCACTCACTCACACCTTATTGTCACTGCACTGATTTAAAATCTGACTCTAATTTCATCTTCAAATTAACTGCTAATCTTCTATTCGCATACTTATGTCACTCACAGATATGCAATATTGAATAATTTTCCTCAATAAATAAATGACCATGTAAAGTACTTTTGTCCCAATTGTTTAATTTGGTTCTCTTTATCTACTTTTAGGACTTGTGTGAAAATCTGATAATGTTTTAGACTAGGTCTTATTTATGCAGAAAAATTAAAATTTCTAATTTGTTCACAAACTTTCAAGCACCACTGTACATGTATGACCTAATGACTTGTCTAACTCGAAACAGACTAGAATTAGCAGCTTACTCCGTGTATTAAATGTGCATGGGCAATCTGTGTATGGTCATGGATAGCGATAATTGCCCCTGAAACACACTGCCTAAAATGCTGCAGCAACAAAGACCTGCCTGTTAGTTGCAATTTGCATTCTTTACACTGCCACATTCACACTCCTAAAAAGAAGAATAAAAAAAGTATTATTAGATACCATATTTAACAAATGACATAAGTAAATCAGATTATCTGACCAAATATGACTTACTATTACCAGGAGGTTGCCACATTCACTTGGTGATGTTCATCAAACTGTGAAAGAGATGATTTATATTAGGATTGGGCACAAGTACTTGAAAGTTCATAGACCTCCTCTAAAGTGCATTTGAATACTCATATGAAAACAAATGTTTTTTTTTTGCTTACATGGATCTATTTTCCCCAACTCTATATTCACTGAATATGACACATTTTACACTTCTCGCAAGTAATTAAACTGATTTCAGATGAGTTTAAATGGCTCATTTGGTACCATTGTCTAATCAATATTAAAAAGGGGATTGGAATACAGACAATTACAACATTTTTTTTTTTTTTGCCTTTTATGTGTATTTATCTGTTTTTAATATATTTTTGTTCTGTCCAACTGTTTTTGAATGCATTTTTTAAACAAAATAAGAGATTAACTACTTTATTGTGCCTGTGCATGGTGATGATCATTAAAATAAACGACATTTAGATCTTGTTTATCATGCTATTCTGTAGAATTTCAGCCTTCATAACTGAAATTTGACTCAAATGTAGGTTAACTGGTGTACTATACGGTAAAAAGTCCCACACTGGGCACAAGCACAACTGCAGATATATTACTAACATTGAGCACCAGTATGTTTTTGTGCATTACTATGCATGCATTTAGGGAAGAGCGCAACATAATAATACATATTACATATACCTCCCATAATACATATAGAAAAATAAATGAAAAATTTATTACACAAAATTTCACAGAAGACACAGATCAATCATTTTAACAACTAATGTGTTAAATCTTAATATGTTGGGTCAGGCAAGTGGCTGTCTAGCTAGCAAGTTTTGCAAGTTGGAAAAAAGTGCTGGGACAAAACACAAGGCATATTTCTTTAGACTCGGACATCGTGCTAGCTAGAAATCAATTTGTATTACTGACATTTGTTCCCTGGGCTAGCAAACTTTAGAAGTTAAATTGAGTATTCACTGACAATGCTAATTTGCACATTGTGTGAGTCTGAATTTAAGCAAAGGGACGCTTGGAACAATTCACCTCGCTTAACTATTTCAATGCTGTTGCATATTACACTCAACATTATAATATATACATTCTTTGACAGCGAGGTCAATTCTTAACTATGAAAAACCAATACTTACCAACAGTGAATATCCAAAAGAAGGCTTATCAGCCGCATTGGTCCTTGCAGAGCCAGCATAAGAAAATGGCGGTCACACAGTATGAGCAAGTTGCATGAGCAAATGGCACTCCCCAAATGAAACTAATTTGTGTTAATCAAATTGAAATAAATATCATAGATGACACTATTTATACATTTTATGTTGGACTAGTTAAATATACATACGTATTTCTCCTAATTAGATATTTTTAAAGAAAGTGAACAAATTTTAAATCTGTCATGTCTATGAAGGGCCTGAATAATTTTTTTTGAGTGTATGTAGATTATAAATGCTATCCAGAGAGAATCTAGGTCAATGGTTTTGCTTTTAATTTCCAGTTTCTTAGAATATATTTAGTATTGTAAGAAGAACTCTGCTGCTTTACTTAGTGATATTAATTTCTGATGTGTCTCCAAAATCTTCTGATTTTGTTCCCTTTATCGTGTTTTATTACCTAAGCACAGATAAAGTGTCCTGCTCACTTTAATTTCCACAGTAATCATGTCTGTGTATATATCCACACTCAACACATTTGTCATTCCCAAATGCATTGTACAAGTGTCTTGTATTAAGCCATCAGCAGTGTGTGACCATGTACAATTTGGCAAACAGCTGTGTTTACTAGACATCCATATTTCATTACCAGGAGTATCTAACATTTTATTGAGTTTTATCCAGCTGTATTCACTCCACAGAAAATATCATATTAAAATAGTTGAAAGTGCTTTAATTACAGTTACAAGAAATTGGTTTTCAGAATTGAAATGCAGGGCAGACATTAGTAGTAAAACATTAATAGTGAGTAAAGCAGCCATCGTATTCCATTACTACATATAATTATGATCAAATATAATAATGAACAAATTATCTTAAATTCACAGTACATATATTATTACAAGATACTACACTGGTTGCCATTAAATTTCATGAATATGTTTAAATCATTGGCTGTGGATCATATTGTATATTGGTAATATTACTGTAATGAAAGCCTAAGTTCACAAAGATCTTTGAAGTAATCCTCGTTGTCTACAAAGCTCAGCGCTTGCTCAAAGCACTCTATGGCTTGTTGTTTTTCTCCTTTTCCCTTATGAATGATTCCAAGTATTCCAAAGGCCTCTCCATCCCTTGGGTTGTTCTCAATTCTTCTCTCTGCAATCTTTTGCAGATTTTTAGCACTTTTCTTCCCATTATATGCATTTGGATTTATCTTCAGACTTTCAGTGTAATGTTTGATGGCAGCAGGCTCACATTTCATAAAGTACTGCTGGAATTCTGCATAATAGTGATGAACAGACTGTATGTTATCGTTTTTTTCTCTAGCAGCCTGAAATGTTTTCTGGAACATTTCTTCTGCTTTCAGCTTATCCCGGTTCGCCCCATACTGGAGGGCCAGTTCATTCATAGCAATGATGAAGCTGGTCTTCAGTTCAGTTGCCATCTGTAAATGGCAAATACACTGCTCTCGAGCTCGCTTAATTTCATCACCTTTTGTGTGGTGGCTTCCTGCTTGCATCAGATTCACAATCTTTTTCTTATAGCAGAGCCCCAGCTGATGGTGTATAAAGGCTGCGTTGGACACTTTCTCTAACGCTCTCTTTAGAAGGGCAATAGACCAGTCCACAGATCCTTCATTCCGGAAATACTTCCCAACATATCGCATCACATGGGGGTGTTCTGGAGACCTCTCTAAGGCTTGCTCCACTAGGCTCTCTGCCTCGCTATACTTCTTGTGAGCAGCCAATCTCAAACCAAGCAGAACTTTAAGAACATCATCATCTGGGTTAGTGGCTATGGCCCGTCTAAGTTGATCAATTACCACTGGATCTCCGAGCATATCCTCTGCCCGATACAGAGCAATGGCAAGGCCGGCATTCCATTCACCCTCCTCTGGGTCCAGCTCCAGGGCCTTCCTGAAGCACTCTTTAGCCCTTTCATTATATTTCCAAGAAAACTTGAGGAAGGTCCATCCTTTTTCTCCAAGCACCTCGGCGTATGGGACAGATGGATATTTCTCTTTAATTTCACTCAGTTTATTCAGGTAGCTTTCACATTCTGCAAAATTACCCATATGATAGTATAACCATGCAAGGTCTCCATAGGCAATAACAAGCAGCTTGTCACAGTCATTTCCATGAGACTTTGTGAGCTCTACAGATCTCTCTAAGTTGCTGAGAGCTTCAGTAGTGGAGCCTAGTAGAAACTTCACAAATCCCATACAGCTGTGTGTGCGTGCAACTCCTTCCTCCCTTCCAAGATCCAGGTTAAGCTGTTCTTCGAGCCTGTTCAGAAGATCGGTGAGATCTGTATCATTTTTATTCAGAGCCCAGGTAAAATGGCATTCCAGCTGAATAAGTCTGGTTTTTAAAATTGTGTCTTGTGTTGAACTGGTAGAGAAAGAAATAACTGAGTCAGATGCTTGAATGAAATGGACTAAAAGTAAAAAAAATAGATACATATTCTCAGAAAATAGTGTATTGAATCTTTTATATAGTTAAAATACATTTAAAAACACATAAAAACAAAAGTGGACCTTAAGGTCAAATTATATATCTTAAATTATTTTATAACGTTACTTCACATTATGTAATGGATACAGACTGAAGTTTGTACAAAAATGTACCCTTATGTGCAGTGGCGGCTGGTCAATAGGGGGCGCTGGGGCACCGCCCCTTCTAAGTTATCAACAGAAGAATGCTACTTAAACATGTTAAACATGAGTTAAATATATATTGCTAAATAATTATGAAATAAAACTTAGTTGTACTACTTGCCTTTTAGTCATGTTAGCATTTATTTATTTTTTATCTAAATTGCATTTTGTTCAGGGCACACAGTGGTTAGTGCTTAGCACGTTCGCCTCACACCTCCCGAGTTGGGGTTCAATTCCCACCGTGGCCCTGTGTGTGCGGAGTTTGCATGTTTTCCCCGTGCTGCGGGGGTTTCCTCCCCCAGTCCAAAGACATGCATGGTAGGCTGATTGGCATGTCCAAAGTGTCCGTAGTGTGTGAATGTGTATGTGATTGTGTGCCCTGCAATGGATTGGCACCCTGTCCTGGGTGTGCCCTGACTTGTGCCCGATGCACCCTGGGATAGGCTCCAGGTTTCCCTGTGACCCTGAAAAGGATAAAGCAGTATAAAAGATGGATGGATAGATGCTATTTTGTTCATATCTGTCTGCAGGGCACCGACCAAATGAGTGTGTATGTAGGTACTTAAACTTTTGAAAAGCAGGTGACTTGAGGCTGCTCTCTAATTGGCTTGCTTCAGATTGTCCTTTGGCCGCAGCTCATTGCACACCAGACACGACCACTTTTGTTAGCGAATCAGTATTTTATATATATATATATATATATATATATATATATATATATATATATATATATATATATATATATATATTGACCTCGTGTGATTGGACCATTCTCAAAGACTCTCTTTCCCACTCAATTGACAGAAGAAGAAAGTGTTAATATTTAGTTTTAAATCGGTGTTCTTGTCATCATTTATCACCGTGCATCTTTGCACTCTTGGGGATTTCCGCATACTTGCCATCACTTCTGGATTTTTGCCTAAATCCCACCCATTCATGAAACCCCGCCCACTTGGTGGCAATTACCTCCCACTTGGAGGTCTCCGGGCTGCAGCAACACATACTTGAATTGTAGAGCAAGATCGTAAACAGTAATCAGGCGACAAACAAGCAGACTGGAATATGTTAGGCAGAAATTCAGAGTCGAGAACAAACAGAATCAGAAACCAGAGAAGTAATAAACATTGACTTGGTACCAACAGAGACAAAAAGACTTTGTGAAGGAAAAGCCCCTTATAAAGGGCGGTGTGTGTGTGTGTGTAATGGTACCAGGTGTGTGTAATTAGTACTCCGGAGATTGTGAACGTGTCTGTGTGCTGGATTGGGAGTTGGAGTCCGTGGCGGCCATATTTGTAGTCTGAGGTGTATTAAAGGCAAAGGCAACGTTTATTTTCAAGTAGTGCTACTGACCATTATTTAGGCAACATTAGTGTTTTTTGAGTGATTATAGTTTTTTGAGTGATTACAATTTTGTGTGATTACCTTGATTAATTTAATACTGATAATAAACCCACATTAAACTCAAATTCGCTGATTCGTGGTACCTTATTGCATGCTTTACCACTTGTATTTTCCATTTTTATCTAAGCAGTAGTGATACATTGTTTTATCACCTGTTAGATGGCTATTTAACAATTACATTCAGTCCCGCATTACTAACGGTGTGATTGTCAGTTTGTTTGTGCCCTCCCCAGTGACCAAGAAAAGTTAGTTTTAGTCCCTTTTTTAAGTGTATTCGGAAAGACAGCACTTACCTCATCGTGGTCAATCTCTGTGTATATCACAATGTGAAAACAGATCGGAGACACTGCGCTGACACGGATATAAGCTGGTAACTTCCCCACCCAACTGTAATAAAGTTGGTTTGACTTTGGACGTTTGATATTCGCAGATTTGCGGAAATTAAGGGACCGTCTTTAAAGTTACATATGACACTGTTAAACACAATTCTAACTTCAATAGCATTTGAAGGGAATGACTTACAGTCATATAACCAAGTGCAAAGTGTTCATCTAGGTGTCAGCTATGAGGCACATCTCTTAGATTTTGATATTTAACAAAATAAACTATTAAATCATATGTAAATTTTGCCATGTAATTCACTACAGAAGTTGCCCATACACAAAATATACTATTATTTAAAGCTCAATAGCATTTGAAGGAAATGATGTACAGTCACACAACCAACTGTAAAGTGTTCGACTAGGTGTCAGGTATGACGCACAACTTTTAGATTTTTGATATTTAACCCTACAATGCATGAACCAAAAAAACCTTCATGAATCCATAAAGGGGGTCAAAATGACCCGTACTGGACTGAATGCTTTTCTTCAAAAAATAGATGTCCTATTAATAAAATCATATATATATAAAATATTATATATATATATATATATATATATATATATATATATATATATATATACATATATATATATAAAATATAATATATATATGTGTATACAGTATCTCACAAAAGTGAGTACACCCCTTACACTTTTGTAAATATTTGATTATACCTTTCATGTGACAACATTGAAGAAATGACACTTTGCTACAATGTAAAGTAGTGAGTGTACAGCTTGTGTAACAGTGTAAATTTGCTGTCCTCTCAAAATAACTCACCACACAGCCATTAATGTCTAAACCGCTGGCAACAAAAGTGAGTACACCCCTAAGTGAAAATGTCCAAATTGGGCCCAATTAGCCATTTTCCCTCCCTGGTGTCATGTGACTTGTTAGTGTTACAAGATCTCAGGGGTGAATGGGGAGCAGGTGTGTTAAATTTGGTGTCATCGCTCTCACACTCCCTCATACTGGTCACTGGAAGTTCAACATGGCACCTTATGGCAAAGAACTCTCTGAGGATCTGAAAAAAAGAATTGTTGCTCTACATGAAGATGGCCTAGGCTATAAGAAGATTGCCAAGACCCTGACACTGAGTTGCAGCATGGTGGTCAAGACCATACAGTGGTATAACAGGACAGGTTCCACTCAGAACAGGCCTCGCCATGGTCGACCAAAGAAGTTGAGTGCATGTGCTCAGCGTCATATCCAGAGGTTGTCTTTTGGAAATAGACATATGAGTGCTGCCAGCATTGCTGCAGAGGTTGAAGGGGTGGGGGTCAGCCTGTCAGTGCTCAGACCATACGCTGCACGCTGCATCAAACTGGTCTGCATGGCTGTCATCCCAGAAGGAAGCCTCTTCTAAAGATGATGCACAAGAAAGCCCACAAACAGTTTGCTGAAGACAAGCAGACTAAGGACATGGATTACTGGAACCAGGTCCTGTGGTCTGATGAGACCAAGATAAACTTATTTGGTTCAGATGGTGTCAAGCGTGTGTGACTGCAACCAGGTGAGGAGTACAAAGACAAGTGTGTCTTGCCTACAGTCAAGCATGGTGGTGGGAGTGTCATGGTCTGGGGCTGCATGAGTGCTGCCAGCACTGGGAGCTACAGTTCATTGAGGGAAGCATGAATGCCAACATGTACTGTGACATACTGAAACAGAGCATGATCAGTATGCAGTATTCCAGCATGATAATGACCCCAAACACACCTCCAAGATGACCACTGCCTTGCTAAAGAAGCTGAGGGTGAAGGTGATGGACTGGCCAAACATGTCTCCAGACCTAAACCCTATTGAGCATCTGTGGGGCATCCTCAAACGGAAGGTGGAGGAGCACAAGGTCTCTAACATCCACCAGCTCCGTAATGTCGTCATGGAGGAGTGGAAGAGGACTCCAGTGGCAACCTGTGAAGCTCTGGAGAACTCCATGCCCAAGAGGGTTAAGGCAGTGCTGGAAAATAATGGTGGCTACACAAAATATTGACACTTTGGGCCCAATTTGGACATTTTCACTTACAGTGAGGGAAAGAAGTATTTGATCCCCTGCTGATTTTGTACGTTTGCCCACTGACAAAGAAATGATCAGTCTATAATTTTAATGGTAGGTTTATTTGAACAGTGAGAGACAGAATAACAAGAAAATCCAGAAAAACGCATGTCAAAAATGTTATAAATTGATTTGCATTTTAATGAGGGAAATAAGTATTTGACCCCCTCTCAATCAGAAAGATTTCTGGCTCCCAGGTGTCTTTCATACAGGTAACGAGCTGAGATTAGGAGCACACTCTTAAAGGCAGTGCTCCTAATCTCAGCTTGTTACCTGTATAAAAGACACCTGTCCACAGAAGCAATCAATCAATCAGATTCCAAACTCTCCACCATGGCCAAGACCAAAGAGCTCTCCAAGGACGTCAGGGACAAGATTGTAGACCTACACAAGTCTGGAATGGGCTACAAGACCATTGCCAAGTAGCTTGGTGAGAAGGTGACAACAGTTGGTGCAATTATTCGCAAATGGAAGAAACACAAAAGACCTGTCAATCTCCCTCGGCCTGGGGCGCCATGCAAGATCTCACCTCATGGAGTTGCAATGATCATGAGAACAGTGAGGAATCAGCCCAGAACTACACGGGAGGATCTTGTCAATGATCTCAAGGCAGCTGGGACCATAGTCACAAAGAAAACAATTGGTAACACACTACGCCGTGAAGGACTGAAATCCTGCAGTGCCCGCAAAGTCCCCCTGCTCAAGAAAGCACATATACATGCCCGTCTGAAGTTTGCCAATGAACATCTGAATGATTCAGAGGACAACTGGGTGAAAGTGTTGTGGTCAGATGAGACCAAAATGGAGCTCTTTGGCATCAACTCAACTCGCCATGTTTGGAGGAGGAGGAATGCTGCCTATGACCCCAAGAACACCATCCCCACCGTCAAACATGGAGGTGGAAACATTATGCTTTGGGGGTGTTTTTCTGCTAAGGGGACAGGACAACTTCACCACATCAAAGGGACGATGGACGGGGCCATGTACCATCAAATCTTGGGTGAGAACCTCCTTCCCTCAGTCAGGGCATTGAAAATGGGTCGTGGATGGGTATTCCAGCATGACAATGACCCAAAACACACGGCCAAGGCAACAAAGGAGTGGCTCAAGAAGAAGCACATTAAGGTCCTGGAGTGGCCTAGCCAGTCTCCAGACCTTAATCCCATAGAAAATCTGTGGAGGGAGCTGAAGGTTCGAGTTGCCAAACGTCAGCCTCGAAACCTTAATGACTTGGAGAAGATCTGCAAAGAGGAGTGGGACAAAATCCCTCCTGAGATGTGTGCAAACCTGGTGGCCAACTACAAGAAACGTCTGATCTCTGTGATTGCCAACAAGGGTTTTGCCACCAAATACTAAGTCATGTTTTGCAGAAGGGTCAAATACATGTTTCCCTCATTAAAATGCAAATCAATTTATAACATTTTTGATGTGCGTTTTTCTGGATTTTTTTGTTGTTATTCTTTCTCTCACTGTTCAAATAAATCTACCATTAAAATTATAGACTGATCATTTCTTTGTCAGTGGGCAAGCGTACAAAATCAGCAGGGGATCAAATACTTTTTTCCCCTCACTGTAGGAGTGTACTCACTTTTGTTGCCAGCGGTTTAGACATTAATGGCTGTGTGTTGAGTTATTTTGAGGGGACAGCAAATTTACACTGTTACACAAGCTGTTACTCACTACATTACATTGTAGCAAAGTGTTTAAATATGATTTAACAGTTTATTTTGATCAATATGAAAAATCTAAAAGTTGTGCCTCATACTTGACACCTAGATGAATACATTACAGTTGGTATTGTGACTGTACATCATTCCCTTCAAATGCTATTGAGCTTTAAAAAATGGTATATTTTGTGTATGGGCCCATTCAGTAATAAAATACATGACAGTATTTATATATGATTTAATAGTTTATTTTGATAAATATCAAAAATCTAAAAGGTACCTGACACCTAGATGAACACTTTACAGTTGGTTATATGACTGTAAGTCATTCCCTTCAAATGCTATTGAAGCTAGAAACATGAATAACTATGTCGTATGTAACTTTAGAGATGGTCCCTTAATTTCTGCACATCTGCGAATAACGAACGTCCAAAGTCAAACCAACTTTATTACAGTATCCAACTATAGGTTCAGCAATGGAAACCGAAACTATTTACTTTTCAAATGCAGCCTCATTTGGATGACATCATCAGCAAATAAGAATCTAATAATAATTAAGGAGAAATACGTGTGTAATAATAAATAAGAAAATAAGAATGTGTAATGGTAAATGTTCTGCACTTATAGCGCTTTTATCCACAGCACTTTACACTGTGTCTCATTCACCCATTCACACACACAGTCACACACCAATGGAAGCAGAGCTGCCATGCAAGGTGCTAACTTGCCATCGGGAGCAACTTGGGGTTCGATGTCTTGCCCAAGGACACTTCGGCATGTGGAGTCATAATAGAAGTAATAATAGTAATAATAATAGTAATAATCATAATCATAGTAATAATAAGTAAGAAAATAAGAATGTAATCGCCTGGATTGAAATAGTAAATGATGTAAATGAAGTAACTGAGCCTCAAATATCAAGTCAGACTCATTTTTAAAAAAACGTAATTAAGAAAACAGCATCATGTATTAATATTTCTTGCACAATCAAATGCAGAAGCAACCTTCATTTAGTTTTCATTTTCTCCTCCCACAGCACCCACTGTGCTCCCATTCACTTTCCTTATAGTCACTCCAGGTCTCCATGTACAGCTGTCATATTATATTAGCCTTTAAGCCTCATATTATCTCAAACGGTGTGTGTTTCAATCCCAACATTGCCAAATGAGGCTTTTGTATCTGACTAAGACAGCGCTTAGTTCAGCGTGTCTTAATTTCAGAAAAATATTTTCGGTATATTCGTATGTTCTGATTAAAATTCCTTGCATAAAACTGCATTTCACACTTAACTGAAATCTCTGATGTGACAAAAAATAAACACTGACACTACTGGAAGTAGTTTAATCTTTGGTAGAGTTATTGGATGCTTTTATTACTAAGGTGCTGTAAAGAATGGGGGAATACAAACTAATACAAATGTAAAAACCACCGGTTTACCAGCAGTTAAGACATTAGTGTCACGAACCTCGAATCGGCATGGAAGCAGGAACGGGTGGCAGGTGTAGAGCGTGGTATCGGGAAGTACAAGAAACGTAGTCGTAAGACAGGCAAAGGTCAAGCGATCGGACGAACAACACAAACGGGGTCAGGCAGAGAGCGTAGTCGAAACCGGAAACAAGGGTCGAGGATCAAACGAAGACAAACTAAGTAGAACGGCTTGGTAACGCAGAGAAATGGGTTAACTGAGCGTATACTTCGCATCGATTGTGGGTGAATGACTTCCCTAAGTACTAGCGGTGAGAGTGTGTGTGTGAGATTGGTGCCAGGTGTGTCTGATCAGAACTCCGGGGATGGTGAGCGCATGCGTGCATGAGAAGTGAGTGTTGCATCTTGGGAATTTGAGTTCTGATCTGACTGAGCTGTGACAGACCCCCCCCCCCCCCCCCAAAGGGCTCACTCTGGGAGCCGAGTTCTTTCCTGACCAGGGTGTTCAGGATAAGTTGCATGAAAGTCTTTAGTAAGCTGTGGATCCAGTATATCCTGCTTGGGAACCCAGCATTGTTCCTCAGGTGCATAACCCTCCCACTCGACCAAATACTCCAGCTTGCCTCTCCTGTGTCTAGATTTGAGGATGTTCTTGACAAGGTAAGCCAGTTGTCCATCAATTTCCAGAGGGGTCGGAGGAGTTTCAGATAGTACTTTGGTGGCTAATGGACCGTTGATAACAGGTTTCAGACGTGATATGTGGAATGAGGGGGAGATGCGGCTGTGTCGTGGCAGTTCCAGACGGTAAGTGACTTCATTGACTCGCTTGAGGATCTTGAATGGTCCAGTGTATCTTGGCGTTAGTTTTTTACAGCTATGAGCTTGTCTTAAGTCCCTTGTGGACAACCACACCCAATCGCCTGGTTGGTAATTAGGGTGTTCTTTGCGGTGGCGATCTGCTTTGTGCTTGTATGTGTCTGTGGTCTCCTTCAGGCATCGGTGGGTGTCAGCCCAGACACGCTCGCTACATTCAAACCATTGGTCAACGGCAGGAGCTGCGGTGGGGGTCGCGTTCCACGGGAACAGTGGGGGTTGGTAACCTAGTACGCACTGGAAAGGAGTAAGATTGGTAGCCGAATGACGTAGTGAGTTCTGGGCGTACTCGGCCCATGGCAAAAACTTGCTCCAATCCTCTGGGTTATTGGCACAGAAAGTACGGAGGAATCGCCCTAGTTCCTGATTGATTCGTTCAACTTGTCCATTGGCTTGTGGGTGATATCCGGAGGTGAGATTCACTGTTACTCCCATCTTAGTCATGAAGCTGGACCACACTCTGGAAGTAAACTGCGAGCCCCTGTCACTGACAATCTCCTCCGGAATGCCGAAATATCTAAAAACATGCTGGAATAGAAGTTCAGCTGTCACGAAGGCAGTGGGGAGAGCAGGTAATGGAATAAAACGTACGGACTTGGAAAACCAGTCCACTGTGACTAGAACTGTGGTATTTCCTTGGGATTTTGGCAAATCCGTTACGAAGACTACAGATATGTGTGACCATGGGCGTTCGGGTATGGGTAAAGGCTTGAGCCTCCCAGCTGGGAGGGTCCGAAGGACCTTATTCTGTGCGCAAGATGAACAGGATGTCACCACCTTGTGTATATCTCTCTCCATATTGGACCACCAGTACTTCTCTTTTAGGAGATGGTGTGTGCGCTGTGCCCCTGGATGCCCTGTACCGAGTACCGTGTGTGCCCAGATGATGAGTTCTTGGCGGTACTCTTCGGGTACAAATAGTTTGTTCGGGGGATACTTTACGGGTACTTGTGACTGGGGAATCTGCTCTAGCTCCTGGTCCAGATCCCACTCTAGCGCATTGATAATACATGAAGGATGGATGATATACTCTTCATGCTCGTTGACACGTTCTGTGTGGTCGAGACGAGACAGGGCATCAGCTTTTATGTTCTTGGACCCTGGTCTGTAGGATAACGTGAAGTGAAACCTGGTGAAGAACAGGGCCCATCGGGCCTGGCGGGGTGTGAGTCGCTTTGCAGTGTGAAGGTACTCCAGGTTCTTATGGTCTGTGAAGATGACAAAGGGATGTGTAGCCCCCTCTAACCAGTGTCTCCACTCCTCCAGCGCTAACTTAATTGCAGAGTTCACAATTTCCCACATCGTAGTTTCTCTCAGCGGGGGAAAGCTTTCGCGAGAAGAACGCCACCGGATGGAGCTTTGGCTTCTCTCCGAATCGCTGGGATAAAATGGCTCCTACCCCGGTTTATGATGCGTCCACCTCCACTATAAACGGTCTGGATGGGTCCGGATGTTTGATGATGGGTGCAGTAGTGAAGGCTTTCTTGAGCTTGTCGAAGGCGGTTTGGGCGGTTGGGTTCCATGATAGACGTTTGGGTTTCCCCTTTAGCAGGGACGTGAAGGGGTTGGCGATGGCACTGAAATTTCTAATAAACCTTCGGTAGAAGTTCGTGAACCCCAGAAACCTCTGTAGTTCCTTGATCGTCATGGGTGGGGGCCAGTTTACTACTGCCTGGACCTTTTCTTAGTCCATGGAGATCCCCTCGGGGCTGATGACATATCCCAGAAACGCAATGGTGGTTTTATGAAATTCGCATTTCTCAGCTTTGACATATAACTGATGACGGAGCAGTCATTGTAGAACTTGGCAGACGTGGTGAACATGTTCCTCCCGGGAGTCAGAATATATTAGAGTGTCGTCTATATAGGCGATCACATGGCGTCCCAGCATGTCACGTAACACGTCATTGATTAGACATTGGAAGACCGAGGGAGCGTTAGAAAGCCCATACGGCATGACCTGATACTCATAGTGACCTGAAGTTGTGATGAACCCAGTCTTCCATTCATCTCCTTCTTGAATCCGCACCAGGTTGTATGCACTGCGTAAGTCCAGCTTCGTGAAGATGGTGGCGGTGCGCAATTGTTCCAGAGCAGCTGGTACTAGAGGTAGTGGGTAACGGTACATGACGCAACACCGGTTTAGTCCTCGGTAGTCGATACATGGTCGTAAACCTCCACCCTTCTTCTCTACGAAGAAAAACCCTGCGGATGCTGGAGAAGTAGATGGTCGTATATAACCTTGGTGCAACGCTTCCTGAATGTACTCTTCCATGGCTTTTTGTTCACTTACCGTTAACGGATAGACTCTCCCTCGTGGTGGTGTAGTGCCTGGTACTACTGGTGTAGTGCAAATCGACTGCGCAGTCGTAATCTCGATGAGGAGGTAGTCCACTAACCTTCTTCTTACTGTATACTTCAATGAGGTCGTGGTAAACACTGGGGATCAGAACGTTGTCCGCCTTGTCAGGGCTCTCAACGGATGTGGATGCTAAGGAGATCACAGGGACTTGGAGACAGTGATTGATGCAGTGAGCTGACCAGCGAGTGATCTCCCTTTGATTCCATGAAATTTGTGGGTTGTGATGTTCGAGCCAAGGAAGACCAAGAACCACTGGATGCCGTGCCGTCACAATGACATGGAACGTAATTTTCTCCTGATGAAGGGCGCTGGTGCGGAGGTTAATGGGTTCGGTGCAGTGGGTGATTAAACCATCTCCAATGGAGGCTCCATCTATGGCTTGGACATGGCGGGGGGTGCTGAGAGGACGAACGGGGATGTTATATTGGAGTACGGTCTCTTGGTCAATGAAGTTCCCCGCCGCTCCAGAATCGATCAGCGCCTCCAAAACACAGTAAACGCTTGAGTATTCTAATATAACTGGTAATACGAACACAGACTGAACTGAGTACTGGGCAATGGGTTCTAAACTCACCCCTGGCTGAGGTTGTTTGGCAGGTTTGGTTTCCCCTCGGGTAGAGCACTGTTTGAGAGGGCATTGTTGCACGAAGTGGCCCTTCTCGCCGCAGTAGAAACAACAATGTTCACGGCGCTGTTGTTCTCTCTCCTGCATGCTCACCCGAGTCTGTCCCAGCTGCATGGGTTCACTAGGGCTCTCAGATGCTGGTGCTTCCGCCTCGCTGCATATGGAGCGGCGGCTCCGTAGTAAACGATCCAGGCGTATAGCTACGTTGATGAGTGAATCGAGAGTCAGCTGATCATCGCGGCACGCCAGCTCTGTTACGATATCGGCATTTAATCCCTGGCGAAACATAGTCTTTAGAGTGGGTTGATTCCATCCGCTCCTAGCGGCCACAGTACGAAATTCAAGAGCGTAATCTGCCACACAACGTGATCCCTGCATCAAGGATAATAATTCCTCCCCAGTTTCCCGGTTGTCTGGAGAATGATCGAATACAGTGCGGAAACGTGATGTTAGCTGATCATACATGCTGATGACGTTCCCTTCCTGTTCCCATTCCGCGGTGGCCCACAGGAGAGCTCTCCCGGTTAAGAGTTCCATGAAGTGGATTATCTTCCGATTCTCCGTCATGTCTGGGTACGTGGAAAAAAACAGGGAGCACTGGAGTAAAAAACCTCGGCAGCGTGCCGGATCTCCGTCGTACTTCTCCGGCGCTGGAGTGGGAGGTAAGCGTGTGGTTGGTGCCGTAGAAAGCTGCGCGGCTTGGTTTAGCCGAGCTACCTGCTCAGTCAGGTTTGCGAGACGGTGATCATGGTCACTAATCATCCGGCCATGTCCCTCGATGGCTTGCGGCCAACGGGGATCTCCCGCTGCTTCCATTGAATTCCGTCACGAACATCGAATCGGCACGGAAGCAGGAGCGGGCGGCAGGTGTAGAGCGTGGTATCGGGAAGTACAAGAAACGTAGTTGTAAGACAGGCAAAGGTCAAGCGATCAGACGAACAACACAAACGGGGTCAGGCAGAGAGCGTAGTCGAAACCGGAAACAAGGGTCGAGGATCAAACGAAGACAAACTAACTAGAACGGCTTGGTAACGCAGAGAAATGGGTTAACTGAGCGTATACTTCGCATCGATTGTGGGTGAATGACTTCCCTAAGTATTAGCGGTGAGAGTGTGTGTGTGAGATTGGTGCCAAGTGTGTCTGATCAGAACTCCGGGGATGGTGAGCGCATGTGTGCATGAAAAGTGAGTGTTGCATCTTGGGAATTTGAGTTCTGATCTGACTGAGCTGTGACAATTAGACTTTTGATCAGAAGGTTGTCAGTTGAAATCCCAGCACTGTTGGGCCCTTGAGCAAGGCCCTTAACTCTCGACTGCTCAGTTGTATAAATGAGATAAGTGTAAGTCACTCTGGATCAAATGCTGTAATGATAATCTCTTTGTGTGTGTGTGTGTGTGTGTGTGTGTGTAATATAGATATGTTTTAATGAAGGTTTACAGATGTGTACAGCTGTAGGAGTCCAGCTTGCTTTGACTGGTTGTTCTTGTGTTTACGGTATATTATAGTATATTGCTAAGGGGTCACTGATGTAAGTAGGTGATGTCCAGATTGAATCCAGTTTGGCAGTTTTGTTTTAGATTGAGACAGATCATTTTTCCATTGACTTATAGTCAATTATTACTTTTTTCTAGTGAGTGAGATTGATAGTTTTTTGTGATTTCCAGTGCCTCCGAATACTTCTCTTGACAATAGTTAGTGTTGTTTTAAGAACCCTGCTGCTTTTCTTAGTCGTATTCATTTCTGTCTCCAATATCATCTGATTTTAATGCTCATTTTGGCATCACCATGTTTGTTACATAAACACAGATAAAGAGTCCTGATCATTTCACTGTATTTACAGTGCCCTCCACTGGCAGTGGACAATGGCAGTGGGCAGTGGTGGCTTGGCATTTAAGGCTCTGGGTTACTGATCGGAAGGTCGGGGGTTTAAGCACCAGCACTGCCAAGCTGCCACGGTTCAGCAATTGAGCAAGGCCCTTAACCCTCTCTGCTCCAGGGGCGCTGTATCATGGCTGACCCTGCGCTCTGAACCCAACTTCCTGACATGCTGGGATATGCGAAGAAAAGAATTTCACTGTGCTGTAATGTATACGTGATCCATAAAGACTCATTAACATTATCATTATTATTATCACTAATATTGGCACCCTTGGTAAATATGAGCAAATCTTATAGCACGGATCATAGACAATACATATACAATGTCTTTGGGAGTGAAGAATGTGTTGAGAGAGGATATCCAGTATATCCTCTCTCAACACATTCATCATTCCCAAACATATTGTATAAGTGTCCTGTATTAAGCTCTATGAGTGCAGTGTGTGACTATGTGTAACTTGGTGAACTTGGTAAACAGCTGAGTTTATAAGATCGGTGCTTCTCAAAGTTGGATCCAGGGACCCCCAGGGATCTGTGAAGCATATCCAGGGGGTCTTTGGATTTTTTATTATCAGATTTATTATAGCATTCTTAAGATTCCCTGGTAAACTAGTAGCTATCATGTGGCACCCCCCCACCACAGCCTGGGTCCAATTTGCAGTCAGGGAACCAACCTCAGCCACTGGATGCTTACCCAAGCCAGTGCACTCTCAGTGCCAATCCCAATCCTGCAAAATGGGGAGGTTACATCAGGTAGGGCATATGGCGTAAAATTTTAGGCCAGAATCAAAATATGCAGATGGGTGATTCGTTGTGGCCACCCCGAACAGGAGCAGCCAAAAGATGAAAATTATTGCTCTCTTATAGTTATACAGGTCTGTACTGTACTGAACCGGCCAGGGGAATTTATTTTAGAATGAAATGGGGCCCTTGCTACAAATCCTTTGAGAGCCGCTGTATATGCACATTTAATTACCAAGTGTATCTAAAGTTATCTAGTGTATACTGTTTTCTTTCCACAGGAAAATATGAACACACTCATTTTTCATTTAAAACAGTTTTAATTTTAGTTAGAATAAAGTGCTTTTCAAACAGATCTTAGTATAATAAAACACTAATAGTGAGCCAAGCAACCAAACACATATCATATGGAACTAAAGATGTAAAATTCAAACTATTACAAGATTAATCTTAGTGTCTTATCCACAGTGTCACAATTCGAGGTTGAGCCAGAAGCAGGTGCAGATAATGACATTTATTGAAGGAAACGTACTAAGAAACGAATACACTATGACAACTTGGAAACACACTGTGGCAAGAAACAAACACCGAGACATAAACAACGTGAGTCTTAGACACTACTTGGTAGAATACTGTGGCAAAACTAAACATAGACTAACAAGATCAGGAAACATGGAACACAGGAGTCTAAGACAACGAAAGACCAACACATAGTGCAGACCAGGACTATATATACACATGAGTGCTCATTAACCAAAACGTGAATCAGGTGCAGGTGGTCATGTGACAACTAGAGCAGTGCAGTGGCTGATGGGAAGTGGAGTCCAGAGTTTCTTGATACGTGACAGAACCCTCCCCCAAGGGCGCTACTCCCGGAGCGCCCAAAATTATACGTCCTCCATCGGGTGGTCCTGGCCCCCTGGAAAACATGTCCCCAGCAAAACCAGGAGGCCGGGCGGCTTCCACAACGGTACAGGGAGGCTGAGATACTTCCTCAGCTGAACATGAAAGCGGGGCGACGTCCTCGGCAGAGCATGAACGCAGGGCGACGTCCTCCACGGGACAGGAGAGGGGAGAGATGTTCTCCATGAGACTCAAGGGGGGAGCGAGGTTCTCCGCGAGGCCAGGAAGAGGAGCGAGGTTCTCCGCGAGGCCAGGAAGAGGAGCGAGGTTCTCCGCGAGGCCCAAGGGAGGAACGATGCTCTCCGCGGAGCATGAGGGGGGAACTATGTCCTCCGTGGAGCAGGAAGGGGGAGCGACATACTGAGAGAAGCAACGAAAAGGAGCGACATCTTTAGCGGAACATGGAGGCAGAGTGACATCCTCAGTGAAGCAGGATGGCAGAGAGACGACCTCAGCCGAGCAGGAAGGCCGAGCGACGACCTCAGCCGAGCAGGAAGGCCGAGCGACGACCTCAGCCGAGCAGGAAGGCCGAGCGACGACCTCAGCCGAGCAGGAAGGCAGAGCGACGTCCTCAGCCGAGCAGGGAGGCAGAGCGACGTCCACAGCCGAACAGGGAGGCTGAGCGACGTCCTCGGCGGGGCATGAAAGCGGAGCGACGTCCTCGGCGGGGCATGAAAGCGGAGCGACGTCCTCGGCGGGGCATGAAAGCGGAGCGACGTCCTCAGCGGAGCATGATGGCTGAGCGAGATCCATAATAGGGGAGGGAGGGTGGGAGATGGTACTAGCCCCGACCACAGACTCCCCCTTGTACCCGGACTCCTCCTCCTGTTGGCGTGACATGCCGTAGTCCTCCGTGAACATAGGAGGTAAGTTGAAGCCCAGATAATTCCTGGCGACCTGCTGCTTTCGTAGCGCAGCTTGGTAATCCTCCGCCTGTTGGCGTAACGTAGCAAAATACTCCACGAACATCGGTGGCATCCTGACGCCCCAGTTATCCATCCTGGCGATCTGCTGCTTCTGATTGTGGGTCTTTCGTTCTGTCACGAGTTGTGGTCGAGCCAGAAGCAGGTGCAGATAATGACATTTATTGAAGGAAACGTACTAAGAAACTAATACACTATGACAACTTGGAAACACACTGTGGCAAGAAACAAACACCGAGACATAAACAACGTGAGTCTTAGACACTACTTGGTAGAATACTGTGGCAAAACTAAACATAGACTAACAAGATCAGGAAACATGGAACACAGGAGTCTAAGACAACGAAAGACCAACACATAGTGCAGACCAGGACTATATATACACATGAGTGCTCATTAACCAAAACGTGAATCAGGTGCAGGTGGTCATGTGACAACTAGAGCAGTGCAGTGGCTGATGGGAAGTGGAGTCCAGAGTTTCTTGATACGTGACACACAGTACATATATTATTACAGATATTACACTGTTACCATTAAATCTCATGAATGTGTAAATAATTGGCTGTGGATCATATTGTATATTGGTAATATTACTCCAATGAAAGCCTAAGTTCACAAAGACCTGTGAGGTAATCCTCGTTGTCTACAAAGCTCAGCGCTTGCTCAAAGCACTCTATGGCTTGTTTTTCTCCTTATGAATGATTCCAAGTATTCCAAAGACCTGTCCATTCCTTGGGTTGTTCTCAATTTTTCTCTCTGCAATTAATCTTTGCAGTCTTTCAGCACTTTTCTTCCCATGATATGTATTTGGATTTATCTTAAGACATTCAGTGTAGTGTTAGATGGCAGCAGGCTCACATTTCATAAAGTACTGCTGGAAGTCTGCATAATAGTGATGAACGACCTGGTAATTAACATTTTCTCTAGCTACCTGAAATGTATTCTGGAACATTTCTTCTGCTCTCAGCATATCCCAGTTCTCCCCATACTGGAGGGCCAGTTCATTCATAGCCATGATGAACCTAGGTTTAAGTTTGGTCCAATTGGTAAATACACTGCTCTCGAACTTGCTTAATTTCATCATCTTTTATATGTTGGCTTCCTGCCTTTTTTATATATATATATATATATATTCATGATCTAATAAATTGTGTCTCGAGTTAAACTGCTAGAGAAAAAAAAAACATTCAGATACATGAATTAAACTAGACAGATGCACATTCTCAGAAAAAAATGGCATTTGTAATACTAAAGACTTCATTATCTTCATAAGAACATTCTTAAACTCTTAAGAATGTTAATTTAATGTTTGTAAATCAAGTAATCTGAGCCATTCATTAAATATTTCGTGACAACTCTGATCTGAAAGGATTGTGAGGCTGTGAGCAGACAGTGTCAATACATTGTGGAAAACAGCACCATAAATGTAAAAAACAGTGTTTATTTTAGTGTAGATTTTGTATTGTCTTCACTGTAAAAACAAATCTACTGTATAGAATCTACTCCATAAGAGTGAGGTAACCATTTTTAACTATAGATTCTTTTAAATCTGACTGTCAACATATTCCCTTTCTTCAGTGTAGCTCTTTCTTTTGTTGTCTTTCAGACTGTAAATTTGTGGCATTTCCTAAGTGGAGGGAGACGTTTATCCCACCAAATTCAGTAAATCCAACTACACCACCCTAGGGGAGAACCAGGGATATACTCCCAAATAAAAGCACACAGAAGTTATACCAATCGGGGCAAGGAACATGAGCGAGACATGAGTACGAATATAAAAATTATATTTTATTATGACACTTAATCATTTAAAACTTGACATGAAAATATAAAATCGCTTTCCCCTGAAGCACAGTAAGTATTTTAAAACTAATCACCTCTCCAAGCCCAGGCTTGGCAGGGACAAGGCAGGCCAGCTACAGCTTGGAAGGTCACCCCACTGCAAGTCACACCAAAATCATCAAACACTATCTACACCATAAGAAAGTTGTTGTGTTGGCACACTGAACACGCAGTGAAGCATATCACCAAATAAATGCAGCTAGCCTCCCCTGTCCCACCAAGACTCACTGGCTCCTGGAGAAAAAAGATTAACATAAAATTACACAAAACACTAAAACAACAAACAAAGAAAAACATTACAGACACTGATGTGGTGACTAACACCCAGGCCCACTGACACCACCACACGAAATAGAGGCAGTTCACAGCACCTAAGCAGAACCAGAATTATAGTAAACAGTACAAATGAGAAGTATAGCCACTATAGGATGGAGACAGTAAGGCTCAACATACACCCTCTCAGGAGTAAAGTGGTTATGTGAAATAACAAACCTGAAACAGGTTTGAGGCTAAGAACACTAATTTTACCACTCACACTACTCACTCTCTTACTACATGTGGTTACAAAACAAACCAGACATACATCCAAAACTAAAGTAAAGCAAAACAATACATAAGACCATGAGGCAGAACAGTACATAAAGCAAAACAATCGAGTGAAACAGAACAAGTAAAAGCAAAACAATTGTTGAAGCAAACAAGCAAAACAGCAATTAAAAGCAAAACAGCAACGGCGTCACATGTAGCGTCTTTGGCTAGGGGTTTGTCTTAAAGACTTAGCTCAACTCCCCACTCTCACCTTAACACAAAGGTCAGAGTGTCAACCTAAATCTACCAAGTCCCAATGTGAAAAAGGGAGAGGTGCACATACCATTAGATTGAACAAACACCAGACGCGAAGTTGTACGATTACTCACAGGTACCGTCGCTCGACATACATACACATATTCAGCCACCGGCTAAATGTTTCTTTACGTGATCTCCAGCGCCAATTCGCCACAATGCACGTGCCACCAGCACCGCTCTAAGACTATAAAAACAAACAAATTAGCCTTGAGGTGTTCACTTCATTACACCGTGACAAAGCCGGACCGGACGTGGGGGCCGGACGTGCCAGGAGCGCGAGGGACTCGGAATCACCAAGACACCTATCTGCTTACCAAAATAAGGTTCCTTAAATAATCGGGTAGCTCTCACCCTATTGGTCTGCCGAAACCATATCCCAAGCAGAACCAATAGGATAGCCAAATCACTTACCCTGCCACAAATTGATTGTTTGGATATTGACTCATGTGGCTTTTCTCCAGACTCAGACTAAGTCAACAAAGAACTACTTACCACCTGTTCATAGGCTTAACCTTTTCTATCCTCTTACCCATACACTCACAGAAAAAGATGGTACGAGACTGCACCTTTCCCGATCAGTGTTGTTGCTTTAATTAGCTGTTAAGGAAAGAAAGTTACATTGCATGCACTTTTCTAGGTAAAAGATACATACTAATGGTCCAAATAACGTAGCCTTGAGGTTACCACCCCAATAACAAGGGAAGGTACAATTTAGTACCCTTTTTCTGATAATAAAAAAAAATATGACCATGTTTACCTCTCATACCGTGTATAGCAACTTGAAAACAGACAGAGAGACTATAGCAACAGGGATATAGGGTATTTAATTAATCATTTATGGGTTCAGGAATGGAAACTGAAAGTATTTTTAAAATGCAGACTTGTTTGGATGTCATTATAAACACCTGGATTTCAACAGTCAAGTCACTGAGTCTCAAATATTAGTCTATCACTGATTTTTAAAACGTAGGCCCAATTAAGAAAATGACACATCATACTGTGTCATTGCCTGCAGTCATTTAA
This sequence comes from Ictalurus furcatus, assembly GCF_023375685.1. NCBI lineage: Eukaryota > Metazoa > Chordata > Actinopteri > Siluriformes > Ictaluridae > Ictalurus > Ictalurus furcatus. The sequence goes on from NC_071267.1 coordinate 11,317,261, forward strand.
CTAACTGTGACTTTTAGGGTTAATCAACATCATCATCATCATCATCATAAACAACAATAACAACAACACATTTTGTTGTGATCAACATCTATAGCTCTTTACATATAACATTTATAATATTTTGGTGTTAGATCTGCCATATTTTGAATTATATTGGGACACATTCCTGTGTACTACTGTATAAACAGCAGTTATGTACACTTATGTAATCTCAGGGCAAATGCGGGAAGTGCTATTGTAACAACCTACTCCAAAAGCAACGTGTAACACTAGCTGTAGCAGGTTGTAACAATAGGAGAAAAACTATAGCTTACACATTTCCATCTCATCTTGGTACTTTTCCTCCTGGAATTCTTATCTTTTCTTTTGACACTGATTTACAAGCTTAGAGGGCTTTGGTTGGAAACCCAGTTCTGGTATGTGCCTAATTGCTTTTTTATTGCCACAAAGTGAAGCTGCTTTAGACAAACACAAGGTTCTTAATTTACTGCCATAGAGTGAAGCTGCTTTAGACAAACACAAAGCACTTAATGTACACACTTAGAATACCACTCGTTAGAAAGTGTTTTATAGTTTTAGATTATGCTTGCTGTGCAGAGAGGTATGGACTGACACAGAAAACAATTAGGCCTACTGTTTAGTAAGACACAGAATTCTTCTACCTCAATACACACTTAGAATTTAGACAATGAATTTAGAATTTGAATTTAGATAATGCTTCCCACAAATAATTCTTAACTGTTGGGTATACATACCAGATTATACCTGATTAACATATCCAAACATTAGTAAACTTTGTAGTTACACACATTGAAACATTAGTCAACTTTGTAGTTACACACATTGATTACACTTTATATTCTATAAAACATATAAATGCAGGATACAGATTTTTAAGTGTGTGGATTAATCCCTACTGAGCAAGCCGGTGGCGAGGAAAAACTCCCTAAGATGATATGAGGAAGAAACCTTAAGAGGAACCAGACACAGAAGGGAACCCATCCTCATCTGGGTAACAACGGATAGTGTGAAAGTAAAAGAAAGTTCATTATGGTTTTTATATGAAGTCTGTTTGTTGAACTAGTCCACTGTTCACTAAAGGAGACTTGAGTGCAAAACTGTATGTGGTAAATGCAGTCCTAAGGCCATAGCAACAACCATAGTCCCAGCAACCACAGCGAGAATGTCCATGTGGAATTGAGGTCCAAAACCATTTCCATGGCACTTCATGTGGTACCATCCTAAGTAATCTCCAGGCTGTAGCCTCCAGTTGATGAGAGCTCCACCAGAGGTAGGGCATCAGGATGGATCAGGCAGGTCCGGAGAGCAGAAAGGGTCAGGATCACTGGCATCTCCATAAAATTATGTGTGGCTCGAAAGAAGGAGAGAGGGTGAGAGTGGTGCGCATCTCCGGGTCTGCTCTCCCATTTCTGCACGACATCTACACCAGCGATGCAGTACAAGAGCTGCTAAAATGTTCAGGGACTCAGGGACTCCACCCACCCCAGTAACTGTCTGTTTAGCCTGCTGCCATCAGGCAAGTGCATCCGTAGTCTGATGGCTAAAACTGAGAGGCTCAGGAGGAGCTTCTTCCCTCAAGCCATAAGTCTCCTCAACACGGACATGCCCTCCCTCCATAAAGAGCCTTTAGGACTCCATAAGGACTCTATAGTTCACTCTGCACTACACTGAAACTCCACACACTGCACTTTGTTTCGTATTGTTATTACACAAACATACTGCATATTTTGTACATCCATTTTCTACACAATCCATGCTAATTTTGTACATCCATTTTTGCACATTACTGTACATACATTTCATATTTCTTATCTTATTTCTTATTATTTTCTGATTCTATTTTTAATTTAGTATTTGATGCATAGTCTAAAGAGGAGTAGGCCAGGTTAAATACTGTATACAGACTAATTGTGTATGTGACAAATAAAATCTTGAGTTTTGAATCTTGAACTTGGATAAGCTGCAGTGTGATGCACAAGCTCAGTCCTATCATTAGTTGTGGGCTCTTTCCAAAAAAAAAAAAAGTTTTTATCGTTTATACTGATGTAGCCTGATCTGACAAGTGGTAGTGTCATGATTTCAAGGCGGAGACAGATGCAAGTGTAGATTTCAAGTTTAATAAAAGTGAAACCAAAACACCAGAAGACACTATGAACACGTGAAAATGAAACAAACACAAAATACATACGAGATGAGAGAGCATAACATGGCAACAGAAGACAATTAAAGCAAGATCAAGAGTGCAGTGCAAACTGTGACTATATACACATGATTGCTCGTTAACATGAATATTATTCAGGTGCAGGTGGTCCTGTGAGTGATGCAGCGAGGTGCAGTGGCTGCTGGGAAATGTAGTCTAGAGTTCCTTCTCTGATATACATGACATAAACCTCCCCTCCAAAAGGTGCTACTCCCAGAGTGCCAGAAAACACTTCCTCCCCTGGCGGTCATGGCCCTCTCAGCAAAATGTCTTCACAGCCCCTTAGGTACCGAGGCAGGCATTGTCTAACAGATAGCAGGGTCCTCAAGGAGACAGCACCCAGACATTGGGAGCTGGGTCATCAGCTTCAGCAGGGCGAGAAGGAAGTGTGACATCCTCAACGGAACAGGATGGCAGAACTTGGTCGGCCGGGTCAACAGTCTCAGGCGTGAGCAGAACTTGGTCGGCCATGTCATCAGACTCAAGCATGAGCAGAACTTGGTTGGCCGCGACATCAACCTTAGACAGGAACTGGGTGTGCTCTCTGAGGTTCAGGTGTGGGGCAGTCTCTTCCCCACCGCAGAGAGATGACATGATATCAGCGCCCTGGCTTGAATGCGGAGCGATAGCTACTGCACAGCCAGTGGGAGGAACAAAGCTCAAGGCGGAGCCTGAGGGGAAAGCGACGTTCCCCATGAAGCTAGAGAGGGAAGCGGCGCTCTCAGCGAGGTCCGAGAGGGGAGCATTACACTTACACTCTCACTGCTTCCCTCTAGTGTCTAGGGAAGCATTACGTTACACTCTCACTGCTTCCCTCTAGTGTACAACCTTATTACATTACACTCTCACTGCTTCCCTCTAGTGTAGAACATTATTACATTACACTCTGACTGCTGCCATCTAGAGTAACTAATGTCTAGCAGCCTGGCTAGCTCAGCCAGTAGAGCATAAAACTCCTAATCTTGGGGTCATTGGGTCATGGGTTCAATCCCCCTGTTGGAGGAAACTGTTTGCAGAGTTCAGTAATTATATTACACTTTTATTGCTGCTCTCTAGTGTACATCCTAATTACATTACACTCTCACTGCTGCCCTCTAGTGTACAACCTAATTACATTACATCACTGCTGCCCTCTATTGTACAACATAATTACATTACACTTTGACTGCTGCCCTCTAGTGTACAACCTAATTACTTTACATCACTGCTGCACTAGTAAGTGCCAGTAGGTGGATTGGCAAGGTTAAATTGTCCCTAGGTGTGAATGAGTGTGTGCATGGAATAGGAATCCCAGAGTTTCTGGAAAAGGTCAGGATAAGGTGGTTACTGAAGATGAATTCATGAATGAATTAATTAATTAATATAAAAGGCTACTAAAATGCCTTTCCTTGGCACTGGGGTCATACCTTCAAGAGTACAGTCTTTAATACCGTTACCGTTTATTTTTTACCTGGTAAGGTGGATATAATGTACATTTAAAGAATTACTCTAAAAGCTAATTAAAGGTAGAAGAGTGGTTTATTTAAGGTCAAATTACTGTATGTAACTTAAATCATTTTTAAAGGAACACTACATTCACATTACCATGCAAAACATAAACATTAAAAGTGCAAAAGATGTACCTGAGAGAGAGAGAGAGAGAGAGAGAGAGAGAGAGAGAGAGAATAGACATGAACTTGAACTCAAAATTGGATTAAAAGGTTCAGGATAAACAGACAAAGGAACACACCTTTTATACTGTGCTTCAATGTAAATGCCATACAGCACAAAGCATTTTAAAAACCCATAATCAATCACATTTGGTTAGAAGCATACAACTATGATAACTCTGTAATCATGTGGAGGGAGGGTATGGGGGGCAGCTGGTTGTGAGGTTACCATCAGTGCAGCTTGTTTGACACTTTCTTTTCTTTTTTCTTTTTCCTCTTGTTTAGTCCTGGCTATCTCTCCCAACTGCTCCTTATAAAGTTGTGTCATCAATGCTTCAGTAGCTTCCATGGTCTCATTTTTTTGTTTTCTGTGTTGTTCCACATAATGGATTTTGTGAGCCATAAACGAGTTCCATTCCATTGAGCTCATGCCCACTACTTCTTCCAATCTTTTCTGCACCTCTTCTGGGAGGGCCTTCTTCAACAACATCTTAAACAGACCCGTGCTGGCCGCAGATTCGTCCCATTTTGCACCTGTCTCTTCTCTCCATTTCTCTTGAAAGTGTTGCACAAACTTGGTTATGTTCTCATCTTCTTTTAGGTTGATAGTGTCTCTTACAGCGTCCCATATCTCCTGTCGGTACATTCCAAATGGGACGGGATCTTCCATGGGGTTTTTCATTAATGTTTCGTGACCCGCTGTACTCATGATTTCTTCCGCCCAACCTTTGCCCACCGTGTGGCAGAGTATGGCCTTTATGTCACCAATCGCCAAATGTTGGCCTGCCGTTTTTTCTTCAAATTAAGTGATCCATTTCTGTCCCCCTTCACACATGTTGGGTAGCCGTTGAAGTAGACCAGTCAAGTCCAAAAAACTCCAAGGCGCGTACTGCAGTGCTCTTCCCTTTACTATCAGGGGATACTGTGTGGTGGGGTAGTGGTGTGTGGTGTAGTTCGGGTCAGCAGTGGAGATCCTTACACTTTTCCTCTGGGCCTTTTTCTGACCGTACTGGAACTTGGCTGGGGGTCGCAATTGTTTTTCTGTCTCGCAGTGTCATTGTGGAACTTCGCTCCCCTTTTCTTTCCATCACAGATCTTGTACCTTTTTCCTTTTCGTCCTTGCTTTTTTCTTCGTCCCCGCTTAGCTCCATATCCAAACTTGTCCTTCTCGACTCCCTTCCCTTCTCTCCCGTGTGGCGGTGTAAGACTTTCATTTCATCCAGGACCTTGGTTGTATCTCTTATTGACTTCAACTGTTCTGTTGAGGTACAGTTTAATGTCTCCTCCATGTCATCTAGTCAAATTATCCTTTCCATCTGCATCAAGTTTACTTGTCATATGTTCTGTGCTGCTTCCCAGGTCCTGGTTGCGAGCTCTTCCAGTCTTCTCATTTCTCCATCTTTGTCCATTGCCAAGTTTTCTTTTCTTTTAGTACTTCTCCTTCCTCAGGTGGGTAAGGGGTAATCGTTACATCTCCTTCCAGGTGAACTGTTTGTCCTCGTTCTCTCCCTACCCCACATCCCTCTTCCGGTCCCTCTTCCACTGATGCGTGAAGTTCCTCTTGGTTGCAGAATTCTTGTCTAACCTCATTTCTTATCATGCCTGCTTGATCCCATATACTGTGGTCAAGTTCATTCGCTGGCTTTCATTCTTGGTTTTCATTCTTGGTTTTCAAATCTGAGGGGCCTTTTTGTGTAGCTTGTGTTACACGCCGGTTCTCTGTCTTTCTTCTTACCATTGGTGTACTAGTGTATTGATATTGTGGGTATTTTCTAGAATACTCCTGCATGCGCTCATTCCCTTGCCTGCTGCCCAAAAGTTCCCACCACAGGCCATTTCAACACCCCACTCGTTCATTCGCTCCATTTTTTGCAGTAATATTTTACATCATTTTCATTTTCTTTGTGCTTTTCAATAATGATCTCTATTGGATTTTCTCCTTTTTTTCCAGCTGCCATTCTGCTTTAGTAAAAATATGTTTGTATGTATTATTTTGTCAACTAATCTCAGACTGTATCTCACCATCCCCAGCTCTTTTTAAATAGGAAAACACTCTCAGTGAGTCTCCCTCCCTCTGTTTTGGGTGTGCCTTTCTTTCTGCTTATGAATATTTTCACAACCAAAACACTTTTCCCCTTACCCTGTCCTTTTGTATTGCCTTTCCCACACCAGACGCTGCTTCGTTGTTTTCTCGTAACGTGGCGATGGGTTTTATGGTTTTCCTCTCCCGTCTTCTCCTTGGCCCAGATTTCCCTACAGGCCTACAATATTTATTTATTACTTATTTGTTATCTTATTATCACACACTTTAAACATCATTTACACTGCTTTTTCTCCCCTTCAACCTCTGCAGCAATGCTGGTAGCACTCATACATCTATTTCCCAAAGACAACCTCTAATTTCACACTGAGCATGTGCACTCAACTTCTTTGGTCGACCATGGCGAGGCCTGTTCTGAGTGGAACCTGTGCTGTTAAACCGCTGTATGGTCTTGGCCACCATGCTGCAGCTCAGTGTTAGGGTCTTCGCAATCTTCTTATAGCCTAGGCCATGTTTATGTAGAGCAAAAATTCTTTTCTTCAGATCCTCAGAGAGTCAAATACTTACATCAGCTAGTGGATGAAGAAAAACCCAAAGAACCATGAGTGAGAAAAGAAAGGGTCCAAGTTTATTGTTCACCAACACGAGATCCACACAGTGAGACATCTCAAAGTGATCTGAATTCCTATTAGTCTTGGATTCTTTTTATACAGTTTGCTAACCCTTTGATCTGCCCCCTAATTTGTTCTTTCCCAATATGTATGAGTTTTGGTTGCTTCCGTTCCCAGTATGTTTACTTTTTCCCAGACCAATATGTTTTCGTTTCAGACTTTCCCAGGCCCTATATGTTTATGTTTCAGGTTTTTCTCATACCCTTAAGTTCCCGTTTTTCTGTTTCATGATTGTTAAAAAGTAATTCTTGATGTGTTTTTATTTAACTACACAAAGTTTTCAAAACTCTTTTTCTGTGTGCGTGTGAGTGTGTGTTGGCGTGTCTATTTTACTTACGCACAAATTTTCTTATCTGTCCCTGCAGGCTCACTTCGCTCGGGTACTCTCGACACAAGTTTTTTCAACTATTGTAAAGGAGGGTTTTTCTTTTTAATTTCTATATTTTCCTATTTTAATTTAATATAATTTTCCAACACCTTCCTGCCTTGACTTTACCCCGGATTAGCCAAGGCCTTCCTGTATCCTAGGCCGGATTATAGTCCTAAAGTGCCTACATCTGCTGCCCAGCCAGTCATGTTGCAGGCTTTCTGCCCTCCTCTGTTCCTAATACCGGAACAAGAGAAATTGCACCAACTGTGTCCAGTAAGGGTGTACTTACGTCTACTGCTCCGGCCAGTGGCATAAGTCAGAGCAGCTCCTGGTCTGCTTTGGCGGCGACAGCAGAGCTGATGTTATGATATATGCATTCTTTTACAGCGAGGTCAATTCTTAACTATGAAAAACGAATACTTACCAACAACAAATATCCAAAAGAAGGCTTATCAGCTGCATTGGTCCTTGCAGAGCGAGCATGAGAAAATGTGAGCCGAGTTGTCTGGTGCTCTCCAAATGATACAAATTTGTGTTAATCAAATTGAAATAAAGCTCATACATGACACTATTTATACATTTTATGTTGGACTAGTTAAATATACATATGTCTTCCTCCTAATTAGATATTTTTAAAGAAAGTGAACAAATTTTAAATGCATCTGTAACAGAGAGGGGACTGGAGGCGGATGCAGGTGCAGATCAAAAGTCTTAATTAAACACTAAACTCAAAACCAAAGTAAACGCGGTCTTCGCCGGCAAACGAGAAACGTGGTATACAATGAGATCATTCAAGGCATGGAAACGACCGACACAAATAATACAACCAATAATACTGAGCGCCGTGTTCAGTAACCAAGGCGTTTAAATCCCAAACATAATCAAACTCAAAACATAGACACCTGTGGCAAATGAAAGTCACTTCACTAAATGTTCAGCTGGAAGCGAGCGAACCAAAACAAAGTCATGTGACTCAACCGAAGACGAGCCACAGTGCCATCTGCTGGCCGTATCGTCACAGCATCATATCTATGAAGGGCCTGAATAATTTTTTTGAGTGTATGTAGATTATAAGTGCTATCCAGATAGAATATAGGTCAATGGTTTTGTTTTTAATTTCCAGTGTCTTAGAATATATTTTGTATTGTAAGAAGAACTCTGCTACTTTACTTAGTGATATTAATTTCTGATGTGTCTCCAGAATATTCTGATTTTGTTCCCTTTATCATGTTTTATTACCTAAGCACAGATAAAGTGTCCTGCTCGCTTTAATTTCCACAGTAATCATGTTTGTGTGTATATCCACACTCAATACATTTGTCATTCCCAAATGCATTGTACAAGTGTCTTGTATTAAGCCATCAGCAGTGTGTGACCATGTACAACTTGGCAAACAGCTGTGTTTACTAGACATCCAGGTTGCATGACCAGGTGTATTTAACACTTTACTGACTTTTATCCACCTGCGTTCACTCCACAGAAAAGATCATATTAAAATAGTTGAAAGTGCTTTAATTACAGTTACAAGAAAGTGGTTTTCAGAATTGAAATACAGGGCAGACATTAGTAGTAAACATTAATAGTGAGTAAAGCAGCCATCGTATTCCATTACTACATATAATTATGATCAAATATAATAATGAACAAATTATCTTAAATTCACAGTACATATATTATTACAAGATACTACATTGGTTGCCATTAAATTTCATGAATATTTTTAAATCATTGTCTGGGTATCATATTGTATATTGATAATATTACTCCAATGAAAGCCTAAGTTCACAAAGATCTGTGAGGTAATCCTCATTGTCTACAAAGCTCAGCGCTTGCTCAAAGCACTCTATGGCTTGTTGTTTTTCTCCTTTTTCTTTATGAATGATTCCAAGTATTCCAAAGGCCTCTCCATCCCTTGGGTTGTTCTCAATTCTTCTCTTTGCAATCCTTTGCAGACTTTTAGCACTTTTACTCCCATGATATGTATTTGGATTTATCTTCAAACATTCAGTGTAGTGTTTGATGGCAGCAGGCTCACATTTCATACAGTACTGCTGGAAGTCTGCATAATAGTGATGAACAGACTGGTAGTTATCTTTTTTTTCTCTAGCTGCCTTAAATGTATTCTGGAACATTTCTTCTGCTCTTGACATATCCTGATTCGCCCCATACTGGAGGGCCAGTTCATTCATAGCAATGATGAAGCTGGTCTTCAGTTCAGTTGCCATCTCCAAATGATAAATACACTGCTCTCGAGCTCGCTTAATTTCAGCACCTTTTGTGTGGTGGCTTCCTGTTTGCATCAGATTCAGGATCTTTTTCTTATAGCAGAGCCCCAGCTGATGGTGTATAAAGCCTGCGTTGGACTCTTTCCCTAACGATCTCTTTAGAAGGGCAATAGACCTGTCCACAGATCCTTCAATCCGGAAATACTTCCCAACATATCGCATCACATGGGGGTGTTCTGGAGACCTCTTTAAGGCTTGCTCCACTAGGCTCTCTGCCTCGCTATACTTCTTGTGAGCAACCAATCTCAAACCAAGCAGTACTTTAAGAACATCATCATCTGGGTTAGTGGCTATGGCCCGTCTAAGTTGATCAATTACCACTGGATCTTCGAGCATATCCTCTGCCCGATACAGAGCAATGGCAAGGCCGGCATTCCATTCACCCTCCAGTGGGTCCAGCTCCAGGGCCTTCCTGAAGCACTCTTTGGCCCTTTCATTATATTTCCAAGAAAACTTGAGGAAGGTCCATCCTTTTTCTCCAAGCACCTCGGCGTATGGGACACATGGATATTTCTCTTTAATTTCGCTCAGTTTATTCAGGTAGCTTTCACATTCTGCAAAATTACCCATAATATAGTACAACCTAGCAAGGTCTCCATAGGCAACAACAAGCAGCTTGTCACAGTCATTTCCACGAGACTTGGTGAGCTCTACAGATCTCTCCAAGTTGTTGAGAGCCTCAGTATTGGAGCCTAATAGAAACTTCACATATCCCATACAGCTGTGTGTGCGCGCAACTCCTTCTTCCCTTCCAAGATCCAGGTTAAGCTGTTCTTCGAGCCTGTTCAGAAGATCGGTGAGATCTGTATCATTTTCATTCAGAGCCCAGGTAAAATGGCATTCCAGCTGATTAAGTTTCGTTTCTAAAATGATGTCTTGTGTTGAACTGGTAGAGAAAGAAATAACTGAGTCAGATGCATGAATGAAATGGATTAAAATTAAAACAACAATAGATACATATTCTCAGAAAATAGTGTATTGAATCTTTTATATAGTTAAAATACGTTTAACACATTTAAAAACACATAAAAACAAAAGTGGCCCTTAAGGTCTAATTATATACCTTAAATTATTTTATAACGTTACTTCACATTATGTAATAGATACAGACTAATGTTTGTACAAAAATGTATCCTTATGTGCAGTGGTGGCTGGTTAATAGGGTCCGTTGGGGCACCGCCCCTTCTAAGTTATCAACAGAAGAATGCTACTTAAACATGAGTTAAATATATATTGCTAAATAATTATGAAATAAAATTTAGTCGTACTACTTGCCTTTTAGTCATGTTAGCATTTATTTTATTTTTTTAAATCTAAATTGTATTGTGTTCATATCTGTGTGCAGGGCACCGACCAAATGAGTGTGTATGTAGGTACTTAAACTTTTGAAAAGCAGGTGACTTGAGGCTGCTCTCTAATTGGCTTGCTTCAGATTGTCCTTTGGCCGCAGCTCATTGTGCACCAGACACGACCACTTTTGTTAGCGAATCAGTACGTATATATATATATATATATATTGACCTCGTGTGATTGGACCATTCTCAAAGACTCTCTTTCCCACTCAATTGACAGAAGAAAAAAGTGTATATATAAATAAATATACACTAAATATAAATAAATAAATATAAATAATATATATATAAATTGATTTTATTTTACTTTTTTTAATTTTTTTGACCTCATGTGATTGGACCGTTCTCAACGACTCTCTTTCCCACTCAATTGACCGAAGAAAAAAAGTGTTACTATTTAGTTTTAAATCGGTGTTCTTGTCATCATTTATCACCGTGCACCTTTGCACTCTTGGGGATTTCCGCATACTTGCCATCACTTCTGGGGTTTTGCCTAAATCCCACCCATTCATGAAACCCCTCCCACCTGGCGGCAATTACCTCCCACTTGGAGGTCGCCGGGCTGCAGCGACACATACTTGTAGAGCAAGAATTGTAGGGCAAGAGCAATTGTAAACAGTAATCAGGCGACAAACAAACAGACTGGAATATGTTAGGCAGAAATTCAGAGTCAAGAACAAACAGAATCAGAAACCAAAGAAGTAATAACAAACACCGCCTTGGTACCGACAGAGACAAAAAGACTTTGTGAAGGAAGAGTCCCTTATAAAGGGCGGTGTGTGTGTGTGTGTGTGTGTGTGTGTGTGTGTGTAATGGTACCAGGTGTGTGTAATTAGTACTCCGGAGATTGTGAACGTGTCTGTGTGCTGGATTGGGAGTTGGAGTCCGTGGCGGCCATATCTGTAGGCTGAGGTGTATTAAAGGCAAGGGCAACGTTTATTTTCAAGTAGTGCTACTGACCATTATTTAGGCAACATTAGTGTTTTTTTGAGTGATTATAGTTTTTTGAGTGATTACAATTTGTGTGATTACCTTGATTAATTTAATACTGATAATAAACCCACATTAAACTCAAATTCGCTGATTCGTGGTACCTTATTGCATGCTTTACCACTTGTATTTTCCATTTTTATCTAAGCAGTAGTGATACATTGTTTTATCACCTGTTAAATGGCTATTTAACAATTACATTCAGTCCCGCATTACTAACGGTGTGATTGTCAGTTTGTTTGTGCCCTCCCCATTGACCAAGAAAAGTTAGTTTTAGTCCCTTTTTTAAGTGTATTCGGAAAGACAGCACTTACCTCATCGTGGTCAGTCTCTGTGTACATCACAGTGTGAAAACAGATCGGAGACACTGCGCTGACACGGATATAAGCTGTTAACTTCCCCACCCATAGGTTCAGGAATGGAAACCGAAACTATTTACTTTTCAAATGCAGCCTCAATTGGATGACATCATCAGCAAATAAGAATCTAATAATAATTAAGTAGAAATACGTGTTTAATAATAAATAAGAAAATAAGAATGTGTAATGGTAAATGGTCTGCACATTAAAATCCAAAGTTTCACATTGTGTCTCATTCACCCATTCACACACACACACACACACACACGCCAATGGAAGCAGAGCTGCCATGCAAGGCGCTAACTTGCCATCGGGAGCAACTTGGGGTTCAGTGTCTTGCCCAAGGACACTTCGGCATGTGGAGTCATAATAGTAGAAATAATAGTAATAGTAATAATCATAATCATAATAAGTAAGAAAATAAGAATGTAATCGCATGGACTGAAATAGTAAATGATGTAAATGAAGTAACTGAGCCTCAAATATCAAGTCAGACTCATTTTTAAAAAACGTAATTAAGAAAACAGCATCATGTATTAATATGTCTTGCACAATCAAATGCAGAAGCAAACTTCATTTAGTTTTCATTTTCTCCTCCCACAGCACCCACTGTGCTCCCATTCACTTTCCTTATAGTCACTCCAGGTCTCCATGTACAGCTGTCATATTATATTAGCCTTTAAGCCTCATGTTATCTCAAACGGTGTGTGTTTCAATCCCAGCATTGCCAAATGAGGCTTTTGTATCTGATTAAGACAGCGCTTAGTTCAGCGTGTCTTAATTTCAGAGAAATATTTTCTGTATATTCGTATGTTCTGATTAAAATTCCTTGCATAAAACTGCATTTCACACTTAACTGAAATTTCTGATGTGACAAAAAAGAAACATAGATAAAGAGTCCTGACCATTTCACTGTATTTACAGTGCCCTCCACTAATATTGGCACCCTTGGTAAATATGAGCAAATCTTATAGCACGGATCATGTACAATACATACACAATGTCTTTGGGAGTGATGAATGTGTTGAGAGAGGATATCCAGTATCCAGCTCTATGAGTGTAGTGTGTGACTATGTATTACTTGGTAAACTTGGCAAATAGCTGAGTTTATAAGATCGGTGCTTCTCAAAGTTGGATCCAGGGACCCCCAGGGTTCTGTGAAGTGTATCCAGGGGGTCTTTGGATTTTTTATTATCAGATTTATTATATTTATTATTGCACTCTAAAGATTCCCTGGTGGACTAGTGGCTATCATGTAGCACTCCCCCCACCACAGCCTGGGTCCAATTTGCAGTCAGGAAACCAATCTCAGCCACTGGATGCTTGCCCAAGCCAGTGCACTCTCAGTGCCAGTCCCAATCCTGCAAAATGGGGAGGTTAGCATCAGGTAGGGCATACGGCATAAAATTTTGGGCCAGAATCAAAATATGCAGATGGGTGATTCGTTGTGGCCACTCCGAACAGGAGCAGCCAAAAGATGAAAATTATTGCTCTCTTATAGTTATACAGGTCTGTACTGTACTGAACCGGCCAGGGGAATTTATTTTAGAATGAAAGGGGTCCCTTGCTACAAATCCTTTGAGAGCCCCTGTATATGCACATTTAATTACCAAGTGTATCTAAAGTTATCTAGTGTATACTGTTTTCTATCCACAGGAAAATATGAACACACACTAATTTTTAATTTCAAATTGTGTTTTAATTTTAGTTAGAATAAAGTGCTTTTCAAAAAGGCCTTAGTCTTAAGTGTTTTAATTTTAGTTAGAATAAAGTGCTTTTCAAACAGACCTTAATGTAATAAAGCACTAATAGTGAGCCAAGCAACCAAACAAATGTCATATGAAACTAAAGATGTAAAATTCAAACTATTACAAGATTAATCATAGTGTCTTATCCACAGTACATAGATTATTACAGATACTACACTGTTACCATTAAATCTCATGAATGTGTAAATAACTGGCTGTGGATCATACTGTATATTGGTAATATTACTCCAATGAAAGCCTAAGTTCACAAAGATCTGTGAGGTAATATTCATCGTCTACAAAGCTCAGCGCGTGCTCAGAGCCCTCTATGGCTTGTTGTTTTTCTCCTTTTTCCTTATGAATGATTCCATGTATTCCAAAGACCCATCCATTCCTTGGGTTGTTCTCAATTTTTCTCTCTGCAATTAATCTTTGCAGTCTTTCAATACTTTTCTTCCCATGATATGTATTCCCATGATATGTACATTCAGTGTAGTGTTTAATGGCAGCAGGCTCACATTTCATGAAGTACTGCTGGAAGTCTGCATAATAGTGATGAACAACCTGGTAATTAACATTTTTTCTCTAGCTACCTGAAATGTATTCTGGAACATTTCTTCTGCTCTCAGCATATCCCGGTTCTCCCCATACTGGAGGGCCAGTTCATAGCCATGATGAACCTAGGTTTTAGTTTGGTCGCCATCTCCAAATGGTAAATACACTGTTCTGGAACTTGCTTAATTTCATGATCTTTTATATGTTGGCTTTCCACTTTTTTATATTCATGATCTAATAAATTGTTTCTTGAGTTAAACTGCTAGAGAAAAAATACATATTCAGATACATGAATTAAACTGATTAAAATAGACAAACAGATGCATATTCTCAGAAAAAAAGGGCATTTGTAATACTAAGGACTTCATTGTCTTCCTAGGAACGTTCTTAACTTCTTAAGAATGTTAATTTAATGTTCGTAAATTAACAAGTAATTTGAGCCATTCATTATATTCATTAAATATTTCGTTATTTGGAGCTTGCATGCAGTTTTACCTCAAAAAGGCAGAGACTGCCTTTTTTTAGCTGTACAAAAACAAATGAAGGAAACTACATTTAAAACTGTGATTATCTAAATCAGTTCACATGGAACCAACAAGTTAAATTAACAAGTGTAAGAGACGAATTTATGTCAAAGTAACATGTTTCATTTCTGTGGAACAGATATACACATTTGTATTAAATAGATTTAATTAACTTTTTAGTGTACATTTTGTACTGCCTTTGGTTGTTCTGCACAATTAAAAAAATGTTATTTATTTACTTAAAGCTGCAGTATGTAACTTTTTTTAGTTAAAAATAATCAGCGTTCAAAACTGTCTCCTTACTTTACCCCGATTCACAACGGTAAACCTATAATAATGATTTATAAATTGAGCTGTCTGGTTGGATTTTGCTGGAAATGTCACTTGACGTCATTTGTGATGTCATTCGTATTTGCGTGGTTACATCACGTCCGTAAACAGATCGAAGAAGAGCTGGCTACTATATCGCATGTGTGGGTGCTGAGGATGGTGGACTGTTTGTAGCTTGCTTTTACAACAGTTGCTTAAAATTTAAACTTGTTATCTAGATGGCTGCTTTTAATCTGGATTGGTCTAAATGCAATCATCGTTGTATCAGAGAGTTGTAATATGTAAAAATACAACTTTTAATTAAAAGATTTTAATGACATCTGTGGAATCAGTTGCTGTTAAAGCCAAGAAGCATTGAAGGGAAAGTGTCAGAGCCCGTGCTGAAATGAGAATAAATATCGGCATAGCTTTAGAGAGGTAGTGACAACTCTGAGATCTGAAGGGATTGAATACTGACGCAGAGTATTGTGAAGCTGTGAGCAGACAGTGTCAATACAATGTGGAAAACAGCACTATAAATGTAAAAAAAAAAAGCGATGTTTATTTTAGTGTAGATTTTGTATTGCCTTCACTGTAAAAACAAACCTACTGTATAGAATCTACTCCATAAAAGTGAAGTAACAATTATAACTATAGATTCTTTTAAATCTGACTGTCAACATGTTCCCTTTCTTCAGTGCAGCTCTGTTTTTCTTTTGCTGTCTTTTCAGACTGTGAATTGATTGTTTGAATATTGACTCATATGGCTTTTCTCCAGACTCAGACTAAGTCAACAAAGAACTACTTACCACCTGTTCATAGGCTTAATCTTTTCGATCCTCTTACCCATACACTCACAGAAAAAGATGCTACGAGACTGCACATTTCCCTGTCAGTGTCGTTGCTTTAATTAGCTGTTAAGGAAAGAAAGTTACCTTGCATGCACTTTTCCAGGTAAAAGATACATACTAATGGTCCAAATAATGTAGCCTTGAGGTTACCACCCCAATAACAAGGGAAGATACAATTTAGTACCCTTTTTCTGATTAAAAAAAAAATGACAGTATTTACCTCTCATACCGTGTATAGCAACTTGAAAACAGACAGAGAGACTATAGCAACAGGGATATAGGGTATTTAATTAATCATTTATGGGTTCAGGAATGGAAACTGAATGTATTTTTAAAATGCAGACTTGTTTGGATGTCATTATAAACACCTGGATTTCAACAGTCAAGTCAATGAGTCTCAAATATCAGCCTATCACGGATTTTTAAAACGTAGGCCCAATTAAGAAAATTACATGTCATACTGTGTCATTGCCTGAAGTCATTTGATTTACTGTGACTTTTAGGGTTAATCAACATCATCATCATCATCATCATCATCACCAACAACAACAACAACAACAACACGTTTTGTTGTGCTCAACATCTATAGCTCTTTACATATAAAATTTACTCTATAATAATTTGGTGTTAGATCTGCCATATTTTGAATTATATTTGGACCCCATACCTGTGTACTACTGTATAAACAGCAGTTATGTACACTTTTATGTAATCTCAGGTCAAATGCGGGAAGTGCTATTGTAACAACCTACTCCAAAAGCAACGCGTAACACTAGCTGTAGCAGGTTGTGACAATAGGAAAAAAACTATAGCTCATACATTTCCATTAGAGCTTTAATAAAAAATGGACTGAACAGATGAACAATATGAATGTATTTTGTTTTTTGCGGTGTGTGTGTGTGCATGGTTGTGTTTTTGACAGTGAAAATCCTTTTGAGTTGTACCAGTGCTGTATTTTAATGTAACTATGCAAGCAAAACAATGTGACTTCCAGTTAATGTGTATGGGTGCATTTGTGGGGGGTGTTTTATTTTTGTTTGTTTGTTTTGTTTTGCTTTTTTTTTTAATCATTTTTCCATTGAGTTGAACTCAACATGCTGAACATTCCTTTATATCAGTGTTTAATCTAATTCACAGTGATAACAGATGTATGTCAGCATAGGAAGGGGACACAGTTTCTCTCCTAAAATTCCAGCTTAGTCAAACTGGCTACCAGCTGCCAGGGGGAGCAGGTCAAATTGGTAAGATTTTTCTAGCAGGGTTGTGAAGCTTATAATGGTGGAATGGTGCTATTACAACAAACCTAATGACAACCCAGTCACCCATACCTATTGGTAAAATGTTAGGCAGCAATTCTGCTGTCAACCACATGCTCAATTTAATGCCTTCCCCAACTTCCTTTAATGGTTTCACCCACTTCCTATCTATGTGTAAGTATTTTTTCCCCTCTGTGAATAGACTCATCCGATTCGTCATCTGGTGTGACAAAATTCATGGGTAAGACTGGTTAAAATAGCTATACTTAGGTCAGGGTTGACATAAACTTCCTAATTTAAAAATATATAATCATTTACAGTGCCCTCCACTAATACTGGCACCCTTGGCAAATATGAGCAAAGAAGGCTGTGAAAAATTGTCTTTATTGTTTAACCTTTTGATCTTTTGTTAAAAAAAAATCACAAAAATAATCCATGCTCTCATGGATATTAAACAATTGCAAACAAGACACAGTCAAAAAAAAAAAAAAAAAAATACTTGTTCGATATATGTGTGACACAATTACTGGCACCCCTATGAATTCATATGAGAAAAATATATTTTAAGTATATTCCTACTGATATTTTACATTTTTTAGTACACCTGGGTGACTAGGAACAGGATATTGTTCAACCATGACTTCCTGTTACACAAGATTATTAATATGAGGTAACACATAAGCCAAATTCCCTTAGTCATTCATCACAATGGGTAAAACCAAGGAATATAGCTGTGATGTACGGCAAAAGGTTGTTGAGCTTCACAAATTGGAAGTGGTTACAAGCATTGAAAATGCCCATTTCCACCATCAGGACAATAATTAAGAAATTCTAGTCACCTGGAAATGTTATGAATCAACTTGGAATTGGACGTGTGTCTATATTGTCTCAACGCACTGTGAAGAGGATGGTTTGAGTGGCTAAAAAATCTCCAAGGATCACAGCTGGAGAATTTCACAAGTTAGTTGCGTTATTCCTTTCAGTCTGTACAGTGTCAAATAATACACCATGATATAAGACACAATGACTTGAAAAAATCAGAAATCTAATTTTTTTTACGGACAGTCTAAAAGGTGGAGGGAGCCTGACACAGGTTTCTGCAGGTAAATATCAGCTGTTTTACAGCTATATGGCGGATTGTTTGTTGTCTTCTTTCTTTTTCATTCTACAGATTGTCACGGATGCAGCCACTACTTTTCAAAAAGTAAAATATGACACTTAATCCGACAGGTGGCGATATTTAGCCTACTTTATTCAGCAGATTCTGCACTGCCACACTTAATTTGATTTTGCTTAGGTTCTTAAGGTATATAGTACAGCAGATATTAGATCAGTAAATCTGAGTGTATAAGATCTTTTACACTCAGACCTTATACACTCTCAGAAGAAATACAGCTAAACTGTACCTTTCTTTGTCACTGTATGTTCAAGGATACATATTTTGTACCCAGTCTTTCACCTGTGTGCACCTTTAAAAGAAAAAAAAGTCAATTAAAAGTAAATGACTAATGTAGTTTTTATAGTAAAGAATTAAAAGTACAGCATGTGCACATTTCTAGGTAAAAGATACATACTAATGGTTTTTAAAAAATTTTTAAAAATTTAAAAAAAGTACCCTTGAGGCTAAAATCTCAGCAAAATGGAAAGGTACAGTTTAATTTTTAAAAAAATTCTGAGAGTGTATAACATTATGGTTTTATGTAAACCTTTAGCCAGTTTTGTGTTTACACTTTGCATTGGCCTTTTTATAATCATGTCTAAACACTTTACTCATAGAATACCACTATCTGTAAATAACCACAATAACTATATTGGCTAAGCCAAGTTGGTACGCAACATGTAATTTCCCGCTTCAAAGCAACAATTAGGCAGTCTGGTGAGTTATTTAGTGAGGTAGGACCAGGCAATTCCAGCTGAAAGATCCATGAACAGAGAAAACAAAATGATCAAAGACATAGTGACGTCTGACTGACTGGAATTTCCAACAGGAAGCATTTACTTTCAGAACAGGGTAAGTTCAGGGGGCGTAGCTACAGATATATAAGACTCAAACAGCAGCTCACAATCTCACACAGACACAGAGCAACATGTCTCAGCTCACACAGGACCAGAGCAACATATCTCAGCTCACACAGGCACAGAGCAACATGTCTCAGCTCCAGGGAATCTGGAACTGTATCCTACAGTATGAGACCTGGTTACGGTCTCCCCTTTTCCCTGTACTGTTTTCACTGGCAGTCTACTTAAGCTTCTGTTTACCTTTTGTGCTTCTGGACCTCCTGTCCTCCAGAGTGGACCTTGTGAGGAGATACAAAATCCAGCAGAAACCAGTGACCTTGAGGATGATGTGGACCTGTCTGGCTCTCTCCCTCTACAATCATGTGGTGTACATCTTCCCGCTGAGCGTGCTGCACTGGTACTGGAGACCAGTCATCTACCCAGCAGAGGCTCCCAGGGTCCTTGAAGTCATCGGGCACTTGGTGAGCTGTTTGTTGCTCTTCGATTTCCAGTACTTCATCTGGCATGTGCTGCATCACAAGGTGCCATGGCTTTACCGCACATTCCACAAGGTGCACCATAAGCACACGTCCACCTTCGCCCTCACTACAGAGTACTCGGGTGCTTGGGAGACGCTCTCACTCGGCCTCTTTGCGGCGATGAACCCCATGCTGTTGGGCTGCCATCCGTTCACTGAGATGCTTTTTCATATCCTGAACATGTGGCTGTCAGTCGAGGACCACTGTGGGTATGACCTGCCCTGGGCCACACACAGACTTGTTCCTTTTGGACTGTATGGAGGAGCGCCACATCATGACCTTCATCACCAGAAGTTCAAGGCCAACTACGCTCCATACTTTACTCACTGGGACAAGCTGTTCGGGACACTTCACTCAGAGTGAACAGGCAAAGAAGGACTTTCAGATCACAATATTATTTTGCATCAAAATGATCTCAGAGACTTTTTTGGATTCAATGAATCTACAACATTAAATAATTAATTATTATTGTAAATCAGCTAAATGTTATGCTATTTATTGAAAGTAACTTATGAAGCTGATTGTCAGTTTTGATATGTTTGTACGTATTTAACTGGTATCTATGAAGTGTAATTTATATGGTTTGTTTTCCTTGTTGAAAAAGAACAAAATCCCATAAACTGCATTAAAAAAGCTCTTTGAACATGAAATACAAAGTATGTTTGTGTGTTGAATCAGAAGAATCAGAATTGCTATTATCAGATTAATATAACTAGCATTTCATTTCAATTTCATTTAAATTAGCAAAGCACACAGAATAATTTAAATATAGAATAATTTAATCTGACAGTAAATTTTATTTCACAACTGCATGTGTAGTTTATTACAGCTGTCATTAAGCGAGTGGGAAGGCCTGGTGGTCAGTTCAGGTTAATTACAGACACTGTAAACTATACATTTGTTAATTCTTTGTCAGGTTTAAAGATGATGAAGGATCAGACTTGGTATTTTAGCTTTGATCTTAAACTACAAAAAAAAGTACTGTATACATTTATCTTGAAATTATAAAATAAGGCATCCGATTACAGCCTGCATGTTTTCTTTACTGTAATTACAAAAGGCACCTGGTTACAACCTCCACTTGTTTTTGTTTACTTACTATCTAGAATAGGAGTAGTTTTAACACAGCAGCAGCAGCAGCTCAGCTGTGAATTGACATCCAAAACTACCAGAGAGTCGCTGTTGGACCCTTGATTAAGCTCGTAACCCTCAGCTCAAAATCTGCATTCAACTGCACTTGAGTAAAAGTGATAATTGTGTACTTTCATTCATTCCCTGATCTTCAGTAACTTCTTTGTCCTGACCAGGGTTATGGGTCTATCCTTGGATCTGCAGCCTATCTTTGGAAGACTAGGTGCATATATTGTTTTTTATATAATAATAATAATAATAATAATAATAATAATAATAATAATAATAATACAGGGTATGCCAAAGTCTCCATATATAGAAGAACTTAACACTTTTTAGCAAAATGTAACTTTATTTACAAACCATCCTCTACACAATTGCCATTTCTTTGCAAACACACATATTTCCCAACTTTGGATCCCAGTTTGGCAACAATGTTTTGTGTGATGTGCTTGCCATGTTTCCTGTTAAAATCCATCGCAACCTTGTGACAGCTTCCCAATCCAGCCATGAAATTGATTTCAATACGTTCTTATTTTGTCAAAGGCATTCTTAAAGGCTATCAGAAAATATATATATATAATAAACTAAGTATGCAAAATTTTGAAATACATTTTGCTAAAATAAATAAATAAATAAATAATTTAAAAAATTGACTTTGTGGACACCCTGTATAATAGTATCCACAGTATAATAACCCCATAATCACTTTATCTGATGTTACCCATTAGAGGATGGGTTCTCTTTTGAGTCTGGATTTTTCCTCATGTAATCTCAGAGTTTGAGTTTCAGAATGAGTTTCTCATTGCCAATAACTGTTTCTCTTTCCTACTCTCACATCTGGTTTGAGATCTAAATATAAATCTACATATAGATGTCTGTAAAGCTGCTTTATGTCAATGGCTATTGTTAAAAGCACTATACAAATAAAAATTAATTAGTAAGGAAATTTGTGCTTGAGGTGATAATATTCACTTTCATCCCATTTTCCATTTCCAAATCAGACTTTCCATCTCTTCAGAAATCTTTTTATTTCCTTCTCACTTTCAGGAACATTGTTAGGATGCCAATATATATGTACTATTTCATTCAAATTTTAGACTTCTACCACTAGCAAAAAACATGAAAGTACCTGTGTTTTCATGTAGCAAATAAATGATGAAGAATTGTATTAATTACAAACCCCATTTTATATAGTTTACAACTTTTAAAGAATAGACAGTCTGAGCTATATCTAATTTAGAAAGCAGACGTAGCAAATTTCACACTTCCTCTTTTCAGCCCCATGTCCGTATTCTGGCTTTTGTTCTGCTTTGTGCATTATTGCACTATTTCTTTAATATGATCTCTGAGCTCCTCACTTGCAGCATAACTTAAAACATAAATTTAAGTGTGCTTCTGGGGAAACAAGATGTGCAGGAACTGAAACGCACATTAATGCGTAAACCACATAAACTACATTAACTGAAGCCAAAATCCTAGATTAAGAAGAAGCCCTTATTTGTCACATATACATTATAGCACAGTGCAATTCTTTTCTATACATATCCCAGTTAGTTAGGAGCCATGATATGGCGGTCCTAGAGAAGAGAGGGTTAACAGCCTTGCTTAAGGGCCCAACAGTTGAACCGGCCCTTCTGATCAGTAACTTAACCATTGAGCCACCACTACCCAAACAGGTCATAGTTGTAGATTAAGGAAAACCAACTTAAAGTGTAATGCTCATGCTAACTGCAACAACAATACAATGTTCATATTTAGCAAAATTTCAAACAATTTGCTGAATGTATTCACATAATCAACAAAAGCATTAAATAAAAGTAAAAATACTGTCACCACCAGAAGGTTTACCAAAGCTCAGTGGCCTTACATGCATAGTGGCCAAGTACTGATCCTTGTTTTGAACAGGTTCCTCATTTTGCGTCCCCTGCTGTGATACATACAATCTTATCAAAACATTTCAGTAAGGAATCAGACTATTAATTCGCTACCAAAAATTTTATGTTAGAAATGCACATTTCGGGATCTTAGTCCTGTGACCAATTTTCCGTCATGCCTTTGAACTTCACTCTTATTTGTAATAATTTTTTCCACTTTATTATTAATACATAAATAAAGAGAAGACAGCTTAGGTCCACACTTCTCACTGAATCACAAGAGAGTCATGGAGACTACTGGAACATCAAGTTGTAACCTATACAGTGATTTATTTATTTAATGTACCTCACAGAAATATATGGTCCTATGCAAGTCTTCTACCTCATGGATAGAAGATTCTATACTTTTTATATATTTATACTTATTAAACTGTATATAGTTTTTTAGTAGTTCTCTGGGAGGCATGAAAGAAATAGTAGTTATTGATTAACTAATAGTGAACTACCGCATACATCTGTGTGCTATTACTTACTAGTTAGGAGTTTCTAGTTAGTTAATAGTAGTTACTAGAAAGTTAATATTGCATTAATCATTTCTTCCTATGTAGTTAATCATTAATGACGGATCCATATTCTAAAGTGTTACCATAATATGTTCTAATTTTCTTGCCCATTTGTACAGTTGCACAATAACTGGACAATGCTAGGTGGTTAAGGAATTCAATGTGTTTTAAAGTTCTACCTATTGTACAAAGATAGTTTTTGGGGGAATAGAACTTCTTGATATTGGGCATATACTGTTAATATCACAGCTGGAAGCACTGCAGGTAGATATGCCACCTCTCAGCTCTAGTGTTTCTAGTTCAGCCCTGAGCTGGTTCACCATGTGTCCATGTCAGTTTCCTCCGGGTTTTCTGGTTCCCTCAGTGCCCTTTGATGAACCAGCATCCTTCATGCCCAGAGTTCCAGGGATAGGCTCTGAAGAAACCATGACCATGACCAAGACCCTGATCTAACCGAAGCAGTTACTGAAGATGAACGATTTAAAATATAGGTGTCATGGCTGACAAAATATCTTTAAGGTTTATTTTAGTTCAAGTTTAAGTTCAAGTTCAAGTGGTTTTATTGTCATTTCAACCATATACAGCTGGTACAGTACACAGTGAAATGAAACAACGTTCCTCTATGACCATGGTGCTACATAAAACAACACACTAACCACATGAGACGACACAGAACTAAATAAGATCTACAAACATTCTACATAAAGTGCATGTGCAGACGTGGAAAGTTTTCAGTCCTGTTTTTCTGTCCTGAGTCTTATGAGACAGTCACATCGTAAATGCGCAACAAGATCTGCAGGAAAATATCTGTTCTTATCTAACATATACAGTAGCATATTTACTCCCACTGGTTTCATGCCAGTTAAATTTCCAGAGAGTGGTATCATGTCCGGAAGAACTGATAAAGAACCATTTTGGAGTGGTGAAACGTCACGCACGTTGAGTTGCCAAGATTTAAGAGATTACTCTAATCGTACTCGTTAATAGTTAATATCCCTGCATAGATATCAACTATAAAACTGTACTGTAAATCACAGGGAATGTTGAAGAACTTCCCAATGTATCAGCATGTTGCTTATATTGGGCTAACCACCATGATGCCAGTTTTATAACATTTTAGAATATACAGTAATTTAGGGGAATGGGGATAGGAAGGATAATAACAGATAAGCAAAAAAAGAGGTATGCCCATTCCCACTAAAATGTTGTTGGTCTCTATTGTCTGGAAGTGCAGAAGAAACTACACAATTATGAACATTTGCTACCTCATTGAACAACAGTGGAGCTCCTCACTTTCAAATAAATGTGGCCCTGTCCCCATACTTTTTTTTATATAAAGAACAATGATGTTAAGAAGTTTCACGTCCATGTAGGTACAAGTTTATTTCTCAACCAAACACAAAGAGATATCTCTGATTGGTTGTACTTTCAAACTAAGCTAATGGTGAATGAAGATTAAGTGTAGTGGCACAGTGTTAAAACCAAGGAGAGCATCATATGTCCAAGGCATATGGGTCAGTGATCCACCTAGCCAAAGTTAACCAAACAGACAAACCTCAGTGTCTGTGTCTGACGCAGTTATAAAGGAAAACAAAAACCTTAACTTTGGTAATGTTCACTATCTTCATGAATGTTGACTAAACTTAACTGCCACTGTATCAATAAATAACTCAAGCTGTTAAATCCATCTTTATTAGTAATTATTGTAATGGAGACAATAGAAAGGCCCACAGTGACAGTGAGACCTACATAACTACAGGTCTTGATTAATTGTTTGTGATGGAGAGATAAAACAGTTATTAAATAAAAAGACAACATTTGAAATCTGTCATCAGACTTCAGGGGTGGCTGTGGATCAGGTGGTAGAGCGGTGGTAGGTGGTTGTCCACTAATTCCAGGGTTTGCGGCTCAATCCCCGGCCCCTCCACGTGCCAAAGTGTCCTTGGGCAAGACACTGAACTGCAAGTTGCTCCCGATGGCAGGCTAGCACCTTGTGTGGCTGCTCTGAGTGTGTGTGTGTGTGTGTGTGTGTGTGTGTGAATGAGTGAATGAGAAACAGTGTAAAGCACTTTGTAGTACTGCTAAAGTTTAAAAAAGGCGCTATATCCTCTAAGTGCAGACCATTTCCATTTACCAATAATAAGATGAAAAGTTAAAGCACTTGTCTTCAGTGTCCCACTCACATTTTAAATGGCTCCTATGCCATTTATGTGTGTATGTGTGTGCGTGTGTCTCTGACATCCTATCTAAGGTCTGACCTACCTGCCTTGTGCCCAGTAATCCCCAGATTTCTGGGGAATTTCCAGTGACCTTATTCAGGATAAAGTGGTCACTGGAGAATGCTTGAAGTGATACCAGATGCTGATTTCAATGGCTAACAGTACAATGTTTAGTTATGAAGTTACACACAATTTGTTCACATGGGGTGAGGTTTCAGCAAAACACAAGTGTGTTTCAGTTACTCGATATGAAGTCTGATCTACTTAATCAGTTTGCATTTTTTTTAACCTCTAATATTTTTTCATACTCAGAGACAAGTTCTTGATAAGTGGGTAAATGGGTCTGCCAGAAATTCAAGTAAACCACTTGCTGACTCTGAATACTAACAACCTTCTAAATACAGATCTACCACTCTAAATATAGCTGTAAAAAAACATTTGAAGACCAAACATATCTTGACTGATTGATCGAAATAAATGAAGTATTTGTATAAAGGTGATTTGTGACTGAGGATTTTCTTTAAAAATAAGTGGAAAATCTTTCAAACCTACACAGCATATGATGTGAACGTTTAATTGAGCAGGCTATGATTTTTAAATAATAATTTGAAGCAGCTTGTAGCATTTGCTTCAGCGCTGAGGACACACACACACACACACACACACACACACACACACACATATGCACGCACACACAAAATACCCATGAATTCCTGGGAATTCCAGGGATGTGCATGCACCTGAATGCATAAAATCCAAGTAAAATCTTGCATAATTGCAAAAGACGTGTATTGTCCTGTTAAGCACCGGATGCACGGAGGCAGGGCCGTCTTGAATGACGTATGTAGGTTGTGTGTGTGGTGCTCATTCAAATATGTTATAGACCTGAACATAACCTGTGTGCAAATGACAGCATACCAAATTAACCATTTAATAATTACTATAATTAATTTAATGACATTTTTTTCTTAAGGACTTGTTGTTTAACAGGGATTTTTTAATGATATGCAGTTCACACCTCAAATACGTCAATGTCATAAAATTCTCTCTCTGTAAAAGTCCCACAGAGTCAGGAAGTGTGCTACATTATTTCGTCAGTCTACACAGCATTGTGCCTGTTAATAATTAGTCTGAAACTATTCATGAGCTGGATCTTCTGCTCAGGTGTAGCAGCAAAAGCAACATAAACGGTGGATGAATGGCTAATTAAAATACACACACAGCGAAAGTATATAGGCCCATTTATACACACCCACTATCCACTTTATTAGGAACACCTGTACACCTGCATATTCATGCAGCTATCAAAGCGATCAATCATGGGGCAGCAGTGCCATGTACAAAAAAATCATGAAGACACAGGTCAAGTGTTTCATGTAATGTTCACATCAAACTTCAGAATGAAGAAAAAGTGTGATCTCTGTGACTTTGACCGTGTCATGGTTGTTGGAAAAAGACGGGCTAGTTTGAGTATTTCAGAAACTCCAGAATCCTGAATCTCCTGAGATTTTCACACACAGCAGTCTCTGGAGTTTATACAGAACAGTGTGAAAAACAAAAAGCTATAAAACATATATAATACAGGCTTAAATGGCAAATGAAATTGGCTTATTTACTATTGATTTGGAAACATGTGGAGTTCTCACAGTAACCTTTCTGACAGGCTTTTTAACCATTTGTTTTATTAAAAAAGTGAAATGTCAGAAATAAGCTAGTATGATCATGAGAGAGAAAAGCTTTATACATGCCTAAGACTTAGGCTCGACAGTACAAATATTTTCACTAATATTTCTATAACATTCATAAGCTTAAGTTATAAAAAGTCATTAGAATTAAATAAACAGATACAAATAAAATATACACTGATCAGCCATAACATTAAAAGCACCGTGCAAAGCTAATATTGTGTAGGCCCCCCTTGTGCCGCCAAAACAGTTCTGACCCGTCACAGCATGAACTGCACAAGATCTCTGAAGGTGTGCTGTGGTTTCTGGCACTAAGACATTAGCAGCAGATCCTAAGTCCTGTAAGTTTCGAGGTGGAGCCTCCATGGATCAGACTTGTTTGTCTAGCATCCCACAGATCTTCGATCATATTGAGATCTGGGGAATTTGCTGGCTAAGTCAACATCTTGAACTCTTGTCATGTTCCTCAAACCATTCCTGAACAATTTTTGCAGTGTGGCAGGGCGCATTGTTTTGCTGAAAGAGGCCACTGACATCAGGGTATATTGTTGCCATGAAGGCCTGCATTTGCATTTGGTCTGCAACAATGTTTAGGTAGGTGATATGTGTTAAAGTAACATCGACATGAATGCCAGGACCCAAGGTTTCCCAGCAGAACATTGCACAGAACATCACACTTCCTCCACCAGCTTGCCTTCTTCCCATAGTGCATCCTGGTGCCATCTCTTCTGCAGGTAAGCGATGCACACGCACCCGGCCATCTACATGATGTGAAAGAAAATGTGATTCATCAGATCAGGCCACCTTCTTCCAATGCCCCATGGTCCAGTTCTGATGCTTGGTGCCCATTGAAGGTGCTTTCGGTGCTAGACAGGGGTCAGTATGGGCACTCTGAAAATTATTTCCCCCTTCCAATAGCAAAGCTATTGCTCTACAATAGCTTTGCTACAACATAGAGAATTTACCAAAATGTTTAAAGAGATATGTTGCGATATTAAGAAAAAGTGACCCTTAAATATACACCACAATCATTTTCGTCAGTTGCTTTTGCCAAGTTGTGGGCAGGAGGTTTACTTGGTGCAGTTAGTGATTACATCAGTCTAGAAATACACTTCAGAAACTTGACCTTTCACACTGCCACTAGACTGCAGATGTCAGACAGACATTTGGGAAAGAATGGCCACACAGAAGTGAAACAGTTGACACCACTGATTCAATCTTAACAGAAAGGGAAATTGATCATAGATTAAATTTAAAAAAAAAAAAGAAGTGAGAGAAACAGTATCAACTGGTCTTCTATTCCAACTGTGTAGATGAGAGTTGTGTTCACAAACTGCAAAACCTCAGTCAGCTGTTTTTTTGTCTGCAATTATTCCAGCTAATCTGACGCATACAAAATGAAAAACCACAAAATGAATCTGCAAAAAAAAAAAAAAAAAACCTGACAATTTGCTGTTTTCCCTTGCAGCATCCTTTGGAACATTAATTACTTAATTTTCTTCACTTCATTTTCAGTTTGGAAAATTCATACCACATAAAACCCTCCCAAATATGAACCCATTCAATGACACGGTGGAAAAGGTTAACAGTTGTACAATAGAGTGGGGGAAATGAGATATGATTTTATGAGTTCATTAGAAATCCACTATGAGAGTATATGTTCCTTCTGACATGAGTCTTTCATCTGAAAAACTGCCTTAGCGTCTGTTACCTAACAATCAGCAGTACATCACAGGGGGGCAGAGAAGAGAATGTTAACTTATCAGTGATTATAGGAAATTGGGCCCTGATTGAAATATGAAAGTTGTAAGTCTTTGTGTTTCTGGTTGAGTATATCAGAAGTGCTTGTTTACAATGAAATAGTGTTTGATCCATGTTTGTTTACCAAAGCCTGATAGAGCATATCAGTTTAAACAGTAGAAGGTCTCAAGCATCCCTGGGATTTGAACTCACAACGTAATCTTCACTTCAGAGAAACCAACCAATTTTGAAATTAACGTCCACAATTTTCTTTTTTCTCACACAGCATCTTGGTGCTATTTCTCTTTTCCATAATTATTTGCATGTGTACGGCCTGGCTGAGATATGCAGGTCTGGGCTGAATATTGAGATGGCTGAATATTAACAGGTGGGATAATTCAGGCACATCCACCGAATGTTAAAATATGTTTAAGGAGAGTAAATCAATTACAATAAAGGAAACTGGTAAATATTTTTGTTCATTGATGATTGACAGCTCAATCTGTAATCAAAGAAAAACAGTTTGCTGGTTTTTGTCACTTGGATAATGAATTAATGTGTCAACAGTGATTTAGGCGTGATGTACGTACGTGGCTCAGCACACACCTTAGGCGCTGGTCTTCATATCAATTCAAAAGCAGTAACAGCTTTGATAAATATAGACTGAGTTCATGTAGGGTGTGTTTCAGGACATTTACTGAGTATGGTGTGTATTTCTGCAAGTACACAGAAAAGTGACAAACACAAACAGAGCTGAATTAGGCCAATTCTCACTACTGATTTAAAAAAAAAAATACGTATGAGTGAAAGAGTGAGTAAGAGTAAGAGTAAGAGTAAGTACGAGTGAGAGAACGAGTGAAAGAATGAGTGAAACTTGTGATACTGATCCAGATGTTGGCTATTTTTACAGGGAAAGAAACATGTGGTTTTTGAGTTAGTGAGTTTGAAAAATCTAGAGATTATATTTGACTCAGAGCTCTCATAAAGGGCTGTTGAAAGCATAAAGTGCTGTTGAATGGCTGTTCGAACTAATGATTGTGCAATACTGTACAATACAATTAAAGAAACATGTTACAATCAGCATTTCGTTATTATGCAATCACCATGAGTCACGTGCTTTGGAATGCTTTTTCATGAGTCACATGTTTGGAATGAACTTCCTGCAGAAATAAGAAATATGTAACAACTGATTTGTTCTTCAAGATAATTAAAAATCAGGAGTGCCAAAATGATGTGTAGTTATATAGCATGTATAGCAGTGCTCACATAAATTAATGTTAAGATTGTATTATGGATTGTGTTACGTGTTATTTGATGTGTTTGGTGTCTTATGGGTTAGGTTTAAGTGTCACATTACCTTTTAATGTTTCTTTGTGAAAATTTTTGTCCCCCCCAACCCCCCCTTTCCTTTCCTTAAACATCAGCTTGCCCAGGGACAGCAGATAAAAATGAGCCATTTGGCTAAATCTGAAACATTTACATCATTAATACTAATGTTTATTAATGTGTATTGTCTCTGTTAAAGAAACAAAGAAAGAAAGAAAGTAGGTCAGTGATTGAGTGATTTTTTTTGGATAAATGATTTACAACATACATGTAGGAGCAGTATTGCAGCAAAAAAGTATAATACCCAGAAATCATCCTGGGTCATTTCATTTAAAAGGCAGGTGTTTAATTTCACCACTCATCCACAATCCACATATCTAGCCTGAACATGTCTGAAGTTGCTCAGTTAGTTTCTCACAAGATGTTGCCTCTTGATGGCTTCTTTTGTAAATTTTTTCTCTCTCGTTTTATCTGATCTCATAGATGGCTTATCACATGTGAAAATTTTCTAAACCTCAACAGCAGCAGGGGAGGGCCATGTCTACGTGTGCGATACAGTTTAAGATGCTGCAGTTCAGTTAACATTCATCATTGCTTACTTCAGAAATTCTCAACTCCTATTATGGTGAACATTTTTTATGTTAAATAAATATATATTTAGCAATGATACGTATTAGACAGAAGGGTGAAATCTGAAGCTGCTTTTACAACAGCTTTTATCTAAACACACATACACACACACACACACGCACACAAATTCCCCATGATTTTTTGTGCGTGTGTACGTGCGTGTACATGCATGCATGCGTGTGTGTGCATGTGTGTGTATAAAGTGAATTTTGCTGCCATATACCTTTCAGTTACATATAATTCTTGTTACTCTTTCTTTGGATTCTATTAACCATTAAATTTCCATTCCAGTTCATTCCATTATATTACATTACATTAAAATTCCATTCCAATGAAATCATTACATGATAGAAAAATAGTTAGGTCAATTTCTACATTGGAGAGTTGCTTTTTCAGCAGAGTGACTGTTATATTTTTCACCAATGGGAAATCCTCAACTTATATCCAGTTGACGAACTGAAGAATATCCAGTTGAAACCTTATTCTGTAATTCCTAATTATTTTATTATACATGGTGTCCCAAAAGTCTTCATACATAGGGGAAATTGAAGACTTAAATTAAGGCAAAATGTCTTCCAATATTTTTCCTACCTAGTTCCTGTATATATCATGACTGGATCATGGACGATGGACATGCAATTACATGCCTAACACCAGACTGGCAAGTTCATCAAGGGTGGGAGAGTCGACTCAGTGTGTGTTTACCAGGAAATGGCAATCATGCAGAAGATGTTAAAGTAAATAAAGTGTTAGTTTCCCCTATGTATGGAGACTTTTGGGACACCAAAAGAATAAAGTCGAACACATGTAAAGTAGAATAAACTCTCTGAAATGTAGTGCATTTTTGTTAGCTATTAGTTAAGCTTACAACAAGCTGACTGAGTTGCGTTGAATTGAGTGTATTAAAGCAAGGTGGCACTTTTTCTAATGATTTCTAACAGGTTCTACTGGATCAACACTGTGAAACACTGAGCTATTGTGTAGACAGATGAAAACGATAATCACGTTTGGTGACACGTCCGGAGGTGGTAGACTATTGTTTCAAAATGGTTTGTTTTTTTCCTATTGGAAAATCATCATAAGTTTCCTTTGGTTGCTTGCAAACCAGTACAGCCTGAGCCTACTGATAGTGAATCATGTGAATGTCATATCCAACATGTTTCAAAATATATCATGCATGATGTGTACAGTGTAAAAAATATTTATAGACTTTAGTAAGTTCAACTTATTTTATTCAGTTGATCCAGATAATAGCCGATTTAGTTGTATTGACATATTTAAACGAATTAGCTCAACACTTCATTATTTATATGGAATCACAAATGAGTTCAACACGATGTATTCACTATCAACCAATTACATTACTGCTTACGTCACTTAGGCAAGCCTTTAAGTTTCCTTCACAAGCAGTTGAGCTTTGAGCTTCTGGTCAGTGGTTGTACACGTTTATATTGGATCCTATCGAGGTTGCACTTTCATATTTGTAATGGAATTTTGCTTCCGAAATCACATTTATATTCTTTTCAAAATAGTGATTACTTGTTCTTATCCTGGGTGTCTAAACAACAATGACATCAGTCCTCGTGCAGTTTCGCAAGCAAGCTTGCGTTACTTGAAAGGAAGTGCGACCTCGGTAGGCTCCAATACAAATGCGAACAATTATAACTAATAAAGTTTTAAATAGTTTTCCATTGTTTTGCATAGATCTAACGTTTGGCTTCAGAACACATTAATTTTCACGGTGGAATTGCATGGAATACTTCGATGCGGCTTTTATCTGCTGTTTGGACTGAAAGTTCTGGCACCCATTCATTTACATTTTATGGACATATGTGTTCCGATGAAAACACAGGCATAAAAATCATGGATGACCTGGGGTAAATTATCAGTAAATTTCATTTTTGGGTGAACTAACACTTTTAACGGCTTCTGATCACAATTATACATTGATTTGTGTGTTTCAGCAATATTTTATTGGTCAACTTGCGTACAAGGCTTATACTGTGTGTTTGTAGACAATAAATGTACTGAGCCTTTGAAGTGTGATAATGCTGTGTATTTTATTATTTTTATACTTTTATTCTCATTTTGGATACAATTTTATTTATTTAATGTACTAATATTGAGTACATCTAACTTAAATGCACTAATATTGAGTACATCTAACTTAAATGTTAGTTGAGCCAACTTAGATTGCAGTTGAATAAAGAAGTTGAGATGACTTAACTTAAGTTTTCCTAACTACATTTTATAAATTACAATTACTTTTTTAATTGTTAAGTGAACCTTTCTATTGAAGTTCACAAAACTAAAAAAAAAAAAAAAATTAAAAAAAAAAAAAAAAAAACAATGGAAAAAAGCCACTTAATATATTAAGTTGAGTCAAAAAAAATTTTTTTACAGTGTACTTTTTCTAATCCAGACACTGGGCCAGCAGTGACAGGTGGGAACACACACTTTGTATAGTTTACATGCACTTTCATCAACTCCACATAA
Source organism: Ictalurus furcatus (assembly GCF_023375685.1). NCBI lineage: Eukaryota > Metazoa > Chordata > Actinopteri > Siluriformes > Ictaluridae > Ictalurus > Ictalurus furcatus. The sequence continues at coordinate 11,350,646 of NC_071267.1, forward strand.
CTTGTACTCATGACTGATGATGAAATTTCCTCCCTTCCTTTTGTGGAAAGTGATTGCGTATAGAAGTGGAAACTGAAAAGGGAAAGTCCCAGCACTTCAAGATTAGCTACCAAAACCCTCCCATTCTCACCAGCATTATGTAAAACAATGAAACATACAAAAGTAACATACAAAAACTTGTCTAACAACTACTATAAATAACCTAATTGTGTGAATGCCCACAGTATAATAACATCATGATTGACTGATCTATATATAGTTGCTTATTATTCAGATTGGGGATTATTTGTTCTACCTTTCTTTTGTACCTTGTAAATACTACAGTGGGGAAAGGGAAAATGCAGTTATCTCATCAATACATACTAAATCAATTACATTTCTCTTTATGTACCTACAGCACATATAATTGGACATTTCAAAAAGTTCCTAGGTGTGAATGAATGTGTATTTGCATGGTGCCCTGTAAGGGACTGGCATCCCATTCATGGTGTATTCCAACTTCACACCCAGTGTTTAAAGGGTAGGTTCAGAATTCACAGTGATTTCAGTAAAGAGATTACTGAAGATGAATGAAGTTATTATTATTTCAAGTTGGTGTAATTACTTCTGTTTGCCTATGAAGAGCATAATAATAATAATAATAATAATAATAATAATAATAATAATAATAATAATAATAATAATAATAATAATGATGATGATGATGATGAATATGGGTGGCATGGTGGCTTAGTGGTTAGCACGTTTGCCCTGTACCTCTGGAGTTGGGGGTTTAAATCCCACCTCTGCCCTGTGTGCACAGAGCTTGCATGTACTCCCATGCCTCTGGAGTTCCCTCCGGGTACTCCGGCTTCCTCCTCCAGTCATGTGCTGTAGGCTGATTGGCATTTCCAAATTGTCCGTAGTGTGCAAATGGATGTGTGTGTGTGTGTGTATGTGTATGTGTGTGTGTGTGTGTGTGTGTGTGTGTGATCTGCGATGAGTTGTGCTCCACCTTGTGCTCCAAGTTCCCCCGGATAGGCTTCAGGCTCCCCCATGACCCTGTGTAGGATAAGCGGTATGGAAAATGGATGGATGGGTGGATAATAAATACTTTTTATCATTTAAAAAAATTAGAACAAAGTTGACCCATTAAAAACTTATAACTGTATATTAATGTATGCCATACTAATATATTAAAACATGTTAACTAACTTGATTTTATGTTAAATAAATAAATCAATAAATAAACCATAGGTTATATATTTATTTAGGCCATATGGTCATAATCATGTGCCATTTTGGTATTGCACTGAAAGCCCCAGCTCAGTGAAAGTGGGGAATTTCCGCTTACCTAACACAGGCATATTTGTCCACTGGGTGGCAAAATAGGCAAACTAAAACCATGCATGAGTCATACACAGAAAGAAGGGGTTTGTGTGGGGTCTGTGCACATCTAGTCACCTGGTTTTCTTTTTGAATCAGAAAAAAATTTAATTTAATAAAACACGCATGTATTCAAGTTTCAAACTTAATGTTACTTTCCTGTGTGTATGAACTGAAGACCAGTACTCTCTATTCTAAACATTACTTTTCCATTCACCAGCTTTGTCAGATAGACATATGGAAAATATATCAAGTCAAGTTGGTACAGATGAGGATCTGCGAGGTAGTGTAGGGAAGTGTTTCTGACTTAAGGTTATAAATATAATGGAATTTTTTTTTTAGAGAACTGTCTTTGACTTGACTAAATGTTATGTTCCCCTTTCTAAGTCCCCTTAGTCCCCTAAGTCCCCCTTCTTTTGTGAAAGAAGCTGCTTTTAGGGTGTCCATATTTAAAAATGATATCTTAGCAATTAAAAATATCTTGAATATAGGCAACTTTAACTATATTTTATTTTATATAGTACATATTTGATATTTTCGCTCATATTTCAAGCTTGACATTTCAAGTGGTTTTTGCTAGAAAAAAGCAAAATTACTATATCTGCATGAGTTTCAATTAATATGGCCTATGGCACATGAGATCATCATGATTTTATATTCTCTCCCAATTGTATATCAACTAGATGGAGACAAATAGGACCAATACTAAATGACCAAACGTTTGTGGATACCTGACCATCACACTCCTATGTGGGCCTTCCCCAAACTATTGCCACAAAGTTAGAGGCACACAATTGTATAGGATTTCTCTGTATGGTGTAGCATTACAATTTCCCTTCACTAGAACTAAGGAGTCCAAACTTGTTCCAGCATGAACAATAGGTGTTCCACCTGTACACAAAGCAAGGTCCATGAACACATAGTGTGCCAAGGTTGGAGTGGAAGAACTCGAGTGACCTGCACAGACCCCTCTGAAAACCTTTGGGATGATCTGGAATGCACCAGGCACAGTGTCTAACCTCACTAATGCTCTTGTGGATGAATGAGCAAATCCCTACAGCCACACATACAAAATCTAATGGAAAGCCTTCCCAGAAGAATGGAGTTTAAAGAGGGAATAAATCTGGAATAGCACATTTGGGTGCGACGGTCAGGTGTCCACAAACTTTTGGCCATATAGTGTAATTAGAAGTCTTACTGTAAGCTACAGGAGGGGAGGAAACTGAGAATGAATTCAGAATAGCAGTGAATGCACTAAACAAGAAGGCTTCTTGAGCACTATATGCAATAAAGAAAAACTAATTACAATATTGATTTAACCTTTACAATCTGGTGCAAATTAGTTTATAGAATAATCCAGTCTGTTGTGTTGTATGAGATGGGCTCTGGGGTCCATGCAATCATCACACTAAATGGGACAAGAATCCGACAGCTCTTCAGGCAGCATTTTGCAAAATGATCTTGAAAAATCAAAGGAACACTCCAATAAATGCAGGCAGTGGAGAATTAGACCTTTTCCCACTATACATAAACACAGGAAAAAGCCTTTAGTTTCTGGATGAACAAAGACAGCATTCCAGTGAAACTTTGGAAACTAAGACCCAAGAGCTGAACCCTGTAACAAACACTGAGCAAAACCAGAAGAGCACTGCTTTACACAGTGTCATTGAAATCCAAGCTAAATCTAGAACACCGGCAATGAGAAACTACAAGTCACTGTAGATTAGAGTTTTATCAGGTCCTAAACAGAGTGTAAGAGCCAATTCTTTTACTGGTATTATGTGTTAATTTATACAATTATGGTTATATTGTGGGTATATAATGTTATTTCATTTTTAAATAATGTAATATTTATTAGTGCTTTTATTTTGTAATTGGTTCAAAAGACTTCCTTACTTAGTGACTCCTGCCATTTTATGTTGTGTAGTTTATAAAGTGTGTGACAGGAAAAGGATAATGGTTTTCTTATTGTCTCTCCATCTCTCTGCTACATTGTCCTTTTATAGGTGCTATAAAGTTAAGGACTGAAGTGTTACTTATTTGTTTTAAGGAGTAAACGTATTGTATTCTTAGACCTTATATTTTTTTGATAATAAAGTATAGAACCATCTGGATGTGTAAGAAATATTCCCTTCTGCTGGATACTGTCAAGTTAAGGAAACGTTGGACCTTGCCAGTATAGGAGGTACAAATTGGCTTCCCGCTGGCCGAGATACAAAGCATACGTAGATGGATCCTGACCAGGGACAAGCTGAATGACTCAGACAGGAGAAAAGTATGTAACAACATACATCACCGCATGATAAGTCACACTTCCCAACTCATACCAAAACCCACCCATTCCTGTAGTCATCAGGGCAGAAATCATGATATGCTGAGTGTCACATTTTTGTCCAGATTGTTGCAAAATGCACATTATGCAACAAAATGGTATTACTGGAAATTTAAGGGCAATACAATGTGTCATATGATCTGTAATCAGTCATTACTGGTCATCGTGATTTCATGATTTGATCATAAGGTCAAGCTGAATACATACTAGCAGGCAAATCTGCTATGAAATTGTGTCTATGTTAAGCCTTTGCCAAAACATGCCAGAGAAAAGAAAATACCAGAATTATCTTATGTTAGTAACCAAAGAGACAGTATAATTTGTATAATAAGACAGTATAAGTCTGAATTCTGAAGGATGCCTAGATTTAGCATGAGTTATCCTCCACCAGAAATCTACCTGATTTTTCACAACTGAAGTGGCACTACTGAGCATGTGACCCTGTTACAAAATGTATTACTATATATATATATATATATATATATATATATATATATATATATATATATATATTATACAAAATGCTGCACTTTATGTTAACAGTTTTTCTGTTACAGTATTTTGTAGTTTGTTACGTATACATTTCAGGTATTTGGGCCAGAGAGAGAAAGAAAGGATGAATGCCAGAGCCACTAAGAATAAGTAACAGTGCGATATTAGAGATTCAGACACACACAGTAAGAGAGAGAGAGAGAGAGAGAGAGAGAGAGAGAGAATTCAGGCATTGCACTAAGGCATTCTCATGCTTATTCTGAGTTGAATTGTGTTAATCCTAGGCATCCAATGAGATGCTGACTGGAGGAGTCCTTTAAGAGAACAGCTGCCTTGCCATTTTCGGTCAAAGCACATGCCAAAAGAGCATAAGTTCATCCACCGCCCAGTAGCAAACATTACTCCACACTGCTGCTGCCGCTGGTTCTGATGAAGTGCTTTCCTACTGAACCAGAATGAAAGCATTTCAGTTAAATAATTCACTGAACTCATTCAGTTATTCAGACATTTTATGGTAGATTATTATCTACGGCTGGTCCTGTTTGATTTTAAAGGATTCAAGATGATTTGTAACACTTTACCACTAGTTTTGATAACACTTTTGCTCTGCAGTCATTGTTGTGAGGTGATAGATACCGCATGTCACTGCATTTTCCCCAATGTTCTTATGCAGGCAAATGTAGTGTCTGTGAAGGACAACATTAGTGGCTCTTAATCCTGGTCATGTGGACTTCATGCATTGTACAGTTTTCTGTTTTCCCATCTGTAACACAGCTGATTTACCCCATTCAACAATTATCAGGTCCTTCATGTGTTGAGGCATGAAAGCCGTAATAATGTGCACAGTGTTTCAAAGGCCTTGTTTTAGCATACAAGTGTGCTGAAGGCCAGTGGCACAGGGAGAGGAAGTCTCAACTTGGAAGAAAGCACATCTAAACATGGCAATGGAAATGTGCACAGTGACCTACTAATATGAATTGTATTAAGGATATCCAGCTCTGAAGCTTTCATTTATGGTTAGCCCTCCCAGAATCTCCCAGGCTCAAATATTCCCATTCCTTTGCCTTGTGTCCTTATTCCCCCTCCTAAATAAGCATGCATTACACCTACAGGTAGACAGATAGGCATTCATCCATATATACACACTCTGTAATTCTCCATGCTAGACTGTGTTTTTTTCCCAACCCACTCCTTCCGCAGAGTTCTTTTCTTTCCTTACATGCCTGAGAGAGGAGCACGCTGCCAAGTCTCTCCTTATTTACTGAACAGTTCCTTTTTTGGTGCTGCATTAAAGACAGCTAACAGGGAGGAGAAAACTGTAGCATTTCACTGTGAACCACTGAATGTGGAGCACGGCTAAAGAAAAAAAAAGTCAGACACGTGCTAGTGAAGTGTTTACATGAGAAAGAAATCCTTAACTTGTGTAGGCATGAATGTATCCAAAAAAAAAAAAAAGAGTGACCAACCCTTGGTGAAGAAATGAACCCAAAGTAAATGGCTAGGACTTGTAAGGGTATCATAACCAATATTTATTATTTATTTATTATATAATGTGTATAATATCATATAGTAATAGTAATAGTACATAGTGTGTATTCTAAGTTCATAATCATGTGCACATGTGTACTTCTCCCATTAACTGTGGTCCTGTAGCTGTTTTCCTTCTTATTTGGTCACTGATAGCTAATCTTGTACATTCCTCTAAATTTTCCATTAAATAGTTGAGCAGGAACTTCACGTGCCAAGCCTGATAGCAAAAACAAAGTGGAATCAGCCTCATTGTAGCTGCAGATCAGGAAACCAGAGGCAGACCAACCAGGCTTTTCAAGAGCAGAGCTTATTCCCTCCATACTCAGCACACAATCTGTCAGTTACAGGTCATGAAATCTGAACACATACTGAGTCAATGTTTAGTGACAGAGCCCTGTCAAGCACTCAGTACTATTTATTAAGCTTGCATGGACAGAAGGGATGAGGCATCTAAACCACTTCAACTGTTCTTACTCTTAAGATCTATTCACTTGTTCTTCATTGTACTGTACAGTACTGTATGTCCTGTGGGATGTGGCTGATGCAGAACAGTGAACAAAAGGAAATGACAGCATCCATATAGTTTGATCACTCCTGATATATTACTCTGTCACTTCATTCTGTCATTTCTAATCTACAATATTTAAGCTATTGTTTTGTTTGGTATTTTAAAATCAGCAAATATATGTTTCTTCATTGCTACGAGTTTATATCATGCTTATATCTGCTGATGGTGTACTAACTTCTGTAAATAAATAACCTTCATAATTCCTGAAAGTACATTATCCAGCTTTATTTTGATTTCTTCACAGTGAGCACAGTGACTGGCATCATCATGAATCATTTTGTTTTCTCAATCAAACCTTTTTTATTATGTCATCTGTGAACAGTCATGTATGAGGCAATGCCATACTATATTAAAAGACTAAATGGTACCAGTAGATTTGTAATATATATAAGACTAAATGGTACCAGTAGATTTGTAGTGTTTTAGTCAATGTATGAGTGATTTAAATTCCCCTCAAGTTTTGGGATAGTGTCCATAATACTGTCAGATACTTCTATTACGTTACTAGTGTGTATGTTTTATTGATGTAATTCAAACTCGTGCACCATTCTTGGGTATATCTGTACATGGCCTTCTAGTATGTGCTTGTGCATGTGTGTGTATAAGGAGGGCTAGCCTCAGTTCTGTGTTTATGTTCCTGCACGATGAGGTCCCCATCCTTTCAGAACAAAAAAAAAAAAGGAAGAAAGAGAGACAGTGGCTGGAATGCCCTGAGCGATGGCCGCCCGGATTGGAGTGTTCTCCCCAGTCATCCCTATAAGGCTGTAGTAGAGTGAACCCGATGGGCTGCGTGCGGCCCTGGCTCCATGTTTGGGAGGTGGGAGGCGGCAGAGAAGCACAGACTGGAGCTACATAAGAGCTCCACACGCTGGTCAGGGCCACACCATCACCAAGTGGCTAAACCCCCGGCCCAGCACTGTCAGGGTAAGTTGCCTCCACCCACTTTCTCTCACTCCATCTCTCTGTCTTTCACTGTATTTTTTTTTTCACGCCCTCTGCGATATGCTATGTAAAGCGGGACACTTTGAGGTGAAATTTGCTACACAGGAATGCAGATAGTAGATCAGAACTTAGTTGATGTTGGCATATGATTGCAGCTTATGATCAATTGTGGCCCATTATGACCCAGGTGCATGCTGTTAAGATGGTTTGAAATGGAAATTGAGAGCTGTGGTTTCAGTATTGTTTGGCACTGAATGAAAAAAAAAACATTCATTGAGATAGTGAATAGGATGGAGGTACCTTGTCTAGACTGTAACATGTTGGATACACATTTATCATTAGTGGCATTATAATGCAGATATATCAGTAATGGTGTAAAAATGCATACTTGTCATTGGTAAGTGTTATAATGCAGATTTATCAGTGCTATAGTGCATATGTATCATTAATGAATGTTACGATGCAGATTTATCTGTAATGGTGTTATAAACCTGTAATAAATTGCTATATGCATGCATAGTTTCAGTAAATATGTATAAATCTGCATAACCTTTAAAAGCTATGTTTTATATAGTGGATGCTTGGAGACATGACCCTGAGGCTAAATGGTTGAGGCCCTTGCTGGATTAAAGTCTGTGTGATTTGTGAGGTTTATGCCTAAATATGGTTTTCATAAATGGAGCAGAGACATCAGTGTGACTCCCCAACTCTCTCTCTCTCTCTCTCTCTCTCTCTCTCTCTCTCCATTAAATGTTGTAGACAGGGAGGGCCAGGGAGAGTTTGTGAAGTCCAAAGACAGACATGCCTCCTCATTATTTCCAAATTAGGAATTTTTCCCATGGTGAAGCATTCATTCATCAGGGACAGAAATACAAGATTCAGGATACATGGGAGTGGGGCAGTTTGAGTTCTGCAGAGATATCCTTTTTTTTTTTTTTACTATTTGGATTACTTTTAGCATATTTATTATTAGTAATTTTAGTAGAAACTTATTTTATCTTATTTTATCCTTTTGTAACAATTGGAACAGTTAGATTATTCCACGCATTCATGATTTTGTGGAGTAGGGTGTGGTCCTTCTCTCTCTCTCTCTCTCTCTCTCTCTCTCTCTCTCTCGCTCACACACACACGCACACACGCGATTTTTAGACATTCAAAATTCAGTAAATAATATTTCTGATTATTCGCTTGAATTTATAACAAATGTTTAAAAAGCAAGGCTCTTTGCATGCCTAGACAGCAGATTTATTGATGTTCGACTGGTGCATTTGCAGTGATTGTCTCCTGTTGGAGTGAAGAAGGAAATCCGAGCTGAACCATGTGTGACGACGAAGAAAGCACTGCTCTGGTATGCGATAACGGCTCAGGACTGTGTAAGGCAGGCTTCGCCGGGGATGATGCCCCCCGAGCCGTGTTTCCCTCCATCGTGGGTCGTCCCAGACACCAGGTGACCTTTCCCCAACCACACCACATAGAGACAATATACAGAAAATATACGCCTACAGGAACCATGACATTTAGCTTAGTGGAATGGAAAACACTGATCTTTTTTATTTCCATTTATCTGATTATGATGTTGAACGCCTTTCTGTCTGCTCTCAGGGTGTGATGGTGGGGATGGGGCAGAAAGACAGTTACGTTGGTGATGAAGCACAGAGCAAAAGAGGTATCCTGACCCTCAAATACCCAATTGAGCACGGCATCATCACAAACTGGGACGACATGGAAAAAGTAAGCAGACCTTGCTAATTTAGGCATCATTACAAACCAGAACTTGCCGAGAACAAGAGGCCAAATAGTTCCTCAAAATAGCAACACATAGCATGTGAGCCTTATGATAGATATGTGGCTGAAATTAACATGCAATTGTTCTTATCATTAGACTTCTTATCTGATCTTCTGTGTTCAAATAGACCCCACTTATACCTGGAAGAGCTGTGTTGCCTTATGACTCACTGCACACATGACTCACATACACACACACATACGTACAAACACATACGCACCCACACACACTAATGTGTCAAACACTATCCTTCAGGCACACACTATCATCAACTAGCAGATGCATGCAGCAGATGGTATTATTCACTTAGCTCTCTGTGACTACTCCATATCTCACTCATTATAAGGATCATGTGTCACAAATAAGAAAACTACAGGTTTTCGTTGATGATCCATTAAACTTTCATCAGCCCATTTGTAAGTGATTCATTATAATCTGGACACTCTGACTTGATTTGCCCATAAAGTAATTGCTTTTAGTCTTTTATGATGAATAAAATGCTTTTATTCTTTTGAAAGATATGGCATCACTCCTTCTACAATGAGCTCCGTGTTGCTCCTGAGGAGCACCCGACCTTGCTGACAGAGGCCCCACTCAACCCCAAAGCCAACAGGGAGAAGATGACCCAGGTCAGGCTCAGTTTGCACTGTTCACACTAGCCAATATTTAGATAGAAATCAAAATCCTCTATAAGATCAAAGGAACTAAAAAGTTTCTGCAAAAAATTAAATAAAAACATTACAGTATAGAATAGTACCCTAGCTCCTTCTCACCTGTGAACACTACTGTCCCTTCCTTCAGATTATGTTTGAGACCTTCAACGTTCCAGCCATGTACGTAGCTATTCAGGCAGTGCTATCCCTCTATGCCTCTGGACGCACAACAGGTCCGTACCCTTGTCCCCTTTGGAAAAACCATAGTACATTTAACCTCAGAGTGACAGAACATTTGCCTGATCAAACATTTGTTTTTGTGCAGGTATTGTTCTTGATTCTGGTGATGGTGTCACCCACAATGTGCCCATTTACGAGGGCTATGCTCTTCCTCATGCCATCATGCGTTTGGACTTGGCCGGCCGTGATCTCACTGACTACCTCATGAAGATCTTGACTGAACGTGGCTACTCCTTCGTGACCACTGGTGAATGCAAACACTATTAAAACACTCTCTGTTTATATCTGTTAAAACTTTAACCCAAAATATAGTGCATTCAACAACAAAAGAATTATGAAAAATGATGAAACAAGACTGAGAGTATCGTAATTTGCACAGTACTCTGTTAAACTCTAAAACACTGATTTTTTGTTGTGTACTGTTGGGTATGGAAGCACAAAATGTTTTACGTGAAAACAACAGTGCCAATTTACTGAAGTAATCCGTCTAATACAGCTGAAAGAGAAATTGTCCGTGATATCAAGGAGAAGCTGTGCTATGTCGCATTGGACTTTGAGAATGAGATGGCCACTGCTGCCACCTCTTCCTCTCTGGAGAAGAGCTATGAGCTTCCTGATGGGCAGGTCATCACCATTGGCAATGAGAGGTTCCGCTGTCCTGAGACCCTCTTCCAACCATCCTTCATAGGTAATGTCTCTTTCCTGTTTCCTCAATTTCTGCTACTTTCCTCAGTTTCTCTCTGCACCATTTGATCCATTAAGTTCTGAGTTATGATTTTCCCTCCCAGGTATGGAGTCTGCTGGTATCCATGAAACTACTTATAACAGCATCATGAAGTGTGACATTGACATCCGTAAGGACCTGTATGCCAACAATGTCCTGTCTGGTGGTACCACCATGTACCCTGGAATTGCAGACAGAATGCAGAAGGAGATCACTGCTTTGGCCCCCAGCACCATGAAGATCAAGGTGAGTACTCTGACTAGCTGGATTTGCAGATCATAAAAGTTTTGGCTCAGTTTTAGTTAATCAGTCCTTGTGGCACTACTGAAGATCATAATACCACTGAACTTTTTTTTGTAATTGTCATCCTGTGTGTGTGTGTACATAGATCATCGCCCCACCAGAAAGAAAGTATTCAGTATGGATTGGTGGCTCCATCCTGGCTTCCCTCTCCACCTTCCAGCAGATGTGGATCAGCAAGCAGGAGTATGACGAGGCCGGTCCATCCATTGTGCATCGCAAGTGCTTCTAAACTCGACAGCCCCAAGCCCTCAAAACTCTGCTCTCGCTTCCTAGCCTGTAAACTGTGAATGTATCCGCTGGTTTCTCTCCTGTTTTGTCTTTGCACTGCCCACACTTGCGTGAATGTTTGGATTTTTTTTCTCGTCATTGATTGTTTTTGTTACATTGGATGAGCAAAGCCGCCAACATGAACAGATTGGAAAGATTCCTGGGGTATAGCAAGGCTCCAGATGGAGGGAGAGAGAATAATTGCGAGGTGTTGTGTAATGGTTTATAGAAGAACAGAGCTCACATACTCCCTCTTGTGTTTCAAACACCATAAGATACCCCTTGCATGTGATTTCTCACTGCTGTGGGCTTTGAGACAGTTTGTATGGATATCTATACAATAACCCCAGGAATGAATAAAGCTCTGCATACTGAAACTGTATTTACTGTCTTTTTTTCTGTGCATGATTCCATTTTAGACCATGATAAGAATAACTTACAAGTGATTCTATGTATTATTTGACAACCTCTTGGAAGATGTATTCGCATTTCTGAAGAAAACTGAAACCAAATACTGTACAGATAAACCATCTAACCTAACAGTCATTCATTTTATTATTTGCTCACACAAATTCCAACAGGGTTACAAATTACTTTGTTCATGAGCAGGATGGCAGCACCTTCATTAAAAAAGGTGAAGCAGGAAGTTTTGAATCAGTAGAGAATTTTTGCTATGATGTAATAGACTTCAGATCAATTGGATTTCTGCCTTTATTTGAAATCATTTCATTAAGACTAAAATCTTGTTACAAATGAGATTAGTATGATTTTAAAATGACACCATCAAGCTCACAGGCACTTTTTTCTTCTTTTATTGAAAAAAAAAAAATGGCAGTAGAAGGGAAAAACATTGTACAGTCACTGCATCATATTGCCCACAAGTTCCTGTTGCAAAACAGCACTAAAAGTTTCAGAGGAACTACTGAAACTCAGACATAGACATACCTCAAAAGAAAAGAGGAAAAAATACAATGCCACAGCACACACAAAATCCACAATATGCTAACAAGACTCACTCAACATCAAAGAGGATATCGAACCTCGGAACACTGTAATTTTCTGTTGTACCACTGTGGAATGGAAAGTTGAAAAACAGAGGAGGAGCCACTGTTTGATTTAAGTTATCATGAGACTATGATACCTGAGATCACTGGTTCTATCAAGCCTCTAGTTCCATGGCAGTAGCTCCTCTAATAAGGCGTATTAGGCTTCTTTGCTTATTCTACTGTACTGTAGGTGCTTTGGTTAAGGAAAAAGTGAGGCAAAACTGGGGGACATCTGCCTGTTTATGCTGCTCAGCTTTACCATTTATTGTAAGGCTCAAACTCCTGAGCACCATGACGAATGCCAAATAGGTCAACATAATACAACTGCTTCAGTAATATAAAACCTGCCACTCCTTCAAGTCTAACACCACCTTCAATGACCTGAAGTTCTCTAGCTGGAAATGGTTGCTTTTAGCTGTATACCACACAATACATACTGATTATAGTTTGAGGTCCCTTGACAAAACATTGGAGCTGTAACAATTAGTTTCAGCATAATTGACAAGATATAAACATTTCAACACATATTGGATAAAAGGTATCTTAGTATATAGCAAGAAATAAAATTTAAAAAAAAATCTAAAATCACATCATTTTACATAAGGCAACTGTCTAAAAGTAGCTTTGCATCCTGGTAAAAAGTTTACATTTGGTTGTGGCATTAATAGCTAAAAGACGCCACCTTCAGGACACACTGTAATATTAAACCTGATGAGCAGTCAGATCAGATCACGAAGCTGTCCAAAAAGATTTCTTTTGAACAGGCACAAAAGCTAAAGCAAGCTGTTTAAAAATTCCATAACCAAATAGAGCCAGAGGGGGGAAGAAAAAAAAACACCACTTACAAGCTTTACAGCTTCATTACAAAATGCCTACAGCAACCTGTGCAATACAGACTCCACTTCACAGTACTTTTTTGTTTAATAAATAAATAAATACAAAAAAGCCTTCAAGTAGCCGAAGATAAAAAATAAAACTTCTGGGCCTGTGGCTTCTACTGAAGCATGTCCTCCCTTTATCTGTCACCTGAGGTCCAGCACTGTCGTTTTGGCGTCCTTCACAACCACGTGCTTACAGATCTGTAAATTACACACATTTGATTTTCACTTCCCCTAAAAAGATGTGCTTGTGTCCCACTTACAGAGTCACATCAAAGGAGCCAAGAGTCTGTAATAACATGTTATTTAACTTTGACATAGATTTGGTTCTGGATGACATAATCCCTATCAGAAGTGTTGAACTGTCCCCAACAGTATTTTTAGTGATATGTTTATTAGCACCACAGGGTACATCAATCACAAACTCATTGTTGAAGCCACTCAAAAAGGCACTCGTTTGACTGACTGTACTATAATCAGGCTTTCCTTACACCAATTAGTAAAGAAAAATATTAGGAGAACAAGGAAGCAAAAGAATGGTTGAATAAAGCAAAGTGAGCTAGCTGACAAATCAGTTGAATATCACAGGATCACCCAAAGATGTAATGATTCAGGGGTTGAATAGTACAATAGCCATAACTTCACACTCCATTATCATTAGCTAGCAGAGACAGTTTTTTCTAGCTAATCTACAAGTGTAGCTAGCAACTACCTAGCTAGATGGTGCTAGACTGCCTTGCCCAAACTTAATGTCATAATTTCATCAACGCTTGTAGCATCATGGTTCCACAAAGGCAAAAATATATACATTGATAAATGAAAAACAAAACAAAACAATGTCTAAGAAATATGCTAGCTACGTTTTCCAGTGAAACAGGACTAGCACAAATGTTGATGCCAGCAACTGTAGTTTCAAATTCTTTACAAAAATGGTTAGCTAGTTATAACTGTGCAATTATGTAATTTAATGAACCAGCATCGAATTTATCATAAAAGAGACAAAAAGAACACAGAAGTAGCCTTGACTGAGGTAGCAAATGTTGCCACAGTCTCAGATGAGGTTTTACAGCAGTGTAGTGATTAGGCCTAAACTGTAGCTAACTGAAAATTTGAATCATAAAAAGCTAGTAATTTAGGAATATACTTGTGTATTTATGTGTGTTTAATGTTAGAACCAAACCTTGCTTTTGGTATTTAAATCAGAAGAATACGACTGAGGGTCTTACAGTGAAGAGAGTTGTAACATTATACTGCAGCAATGTTAGCTTGCAAGGACAGATTTTTCTAGCTAATCTACAAGTGTAGCTAGTTAGTACCTAGCTATATAGTGCTAGCTGCCTTTTCCAAACTTAAAGTTGTGATTTGATCAACACTTGTATCAACATGGTACTGAAAATGCCAAAATAGATATTATGAGCTTTTTGTTTAACAAATGCAATCAATCAATGTATAAGAAATTTCCAGTGAAAAAGGACTATCAGAGAAGTTGGTGCTAGCTAACTAACTCTAGTAACACATTCATTACATAGATTTGTTAACTAGTTAACATTAATGTTAGTTAGTTGACTTTATTTATATATTTTGTATTCTTTTTTTTAGCATTTATGTGTATTTAATCCTTAGCAATTCAGTACTAGTGGTTGCAATGTTAGAACCAAACCTATGCTTTTGGTATTTAATCAGAAGGAGTACAGCTGGGGGTCTTACAGCGAAGAACTGCAGTAATGTTAGCTAGCACGGATGAATTTTTATAGCTAATTTTACAACTGTAGCTAGCTAGTACCTAGCTATACAGAAATAGCTGCCTTTACCAAATGTAAAGTTGTGATTTGGTCAACACTTATAGAAACATGGTACTGAAAATGCCAAAATGGATACAGTATACGAAATATGCTGCCTAGATCTCCTTTGAAAGAGGAGTAGCAGTGAAGTAGTAGCAGAGAAGGACTAGCAGGTACTAGCTAGCTAACTCATTCATTACATAGACTGGTTAGCTAGTTAACATTAATGTTAGCTAGTTGACATTTTTATATTTCTGTGCATGTAATCCTTAGCTATTCAGTACTAATGGTTGTAATGTTAAAACCAAACCTATGCTTTTGCTATTCAATTAGAAAAAGTATGGCTGAGGGCCTTACGGTGAAGAGGGGAGGGTCTTTTGAGTGCGGGTGAAAGCCTTTCAGTCTGCAGCCAGCCACCTCGCTCATTCCAGCAGTGGTGAGGCGGAACACTCCGGTACTGCATAGAGGCAGACAGTGTGAGAAGACCATCTTTTTTTACACAGTGCATTTTCCCCCAACACACCCAGAGCAGATAATAATATTGACTATTATACTGCACTGTTCATAGGACTTCCTAATACCACAACAAACAAACTCTCTGCACAATAAAGCAGCATGGATATTAACACGTACTCGAAAACAAGATCATGTTATACCTGTTTTAGCATTATGCCACTGTCTCTCTGTTTCCTTTAGAATTAACTGCAAACTTTTCTTACATGTTTTTTTAAACTCAATGTTTTAGAACTCTCAAATGCCTGATAAACTGATAAATTGTGGCTTAATATCATCCCATGCGAGCCTTCTATACAAATCTTTACACAGATCTGGAAAACATTATCAATAAATATTGACCTGGCTCCATCAATCACTAATATTAAAAAAAAACAGCTAACACTTTTTTTTTCACTTTAGCTTTTATTATTTGTCTTGCTTTTACTGGCATGTTACCTTTACATTAGGTCCATCCATCCATCCATTTTCTGTACCATTTATCCTACACAGGGTTGCGGGGGAGTCTGGAGCCTATCCCAGGGGACTCGCGGTACAAGGTGGGGGACACCTAGGATGGGGTGCCAACCCATCGCAGGGCACAATCGCACCCACATCCACACTACGGACAATTTGGAAATGCCAATCAGCCTACAAAACATGTCTTTGGACTGGGGAGGAAACCCCCAAAGCACAGCGAAAACATGCAAACTTTTCATACGCAGGGCGGAAAGGCTTACTGATGTGACTTACTGATGCTTTGTTTATTCATAATAAGCCGTGTCATTCTGAAAAAGAAACTTGGTCCTGTTCCCTGCATGGCAACTATGAGACAGGGAGGAGAGTGTTTGATTATACTCACTCGTTATGCTTGGGTGAGCAGACAATGGCAATGGCCTCGGGCAGCATCAGTTGATAGGAGCTGTGTGTGTGCAGATCCACACTGGAAAGAAAAGCTGTCTGTGTGGGATGCGTCTGTAGGCATGCATAAATAAAGACACATACACACACAGGTTAACAACCAACATCTTTACATAATCGGTTCTTGCATGATCACTAGCTGGCTTGACAGGAACTGAGAATAACTCTGTAAAATTATTAGGGATGTTACCATGGTGACCCTCTGCCTGAAGCCCCATTACATTTGATCCAACAGGTAATAGGACCAACTCAATAGTCATTTTTAATAAAGCTATCTGCTTTTCATAAACATCCCATTATGTTTTCAGAAAAGACTATTCATCTGTTTTCTCTGTCAATACAAAAAGCTTACAAAAAAATAATAATAAAAAAAAGACAAAAGGTGGCAATTCGATGAGAATGGTAAAGAGTGTCCTACATGGATCCAGCCAAGGGTCAGTAGGTTATGGTGGTCCTGATAACTGAACAGCTCCTCCACGTTCTCCATGTCACAGTAGTCTGGCCCGGATGACTGTTTGGGCACAATCACATGGGTGAGCATGAACTCGTTGTGAGTCTGGGGGTTAGGAAAAAAGAACAAAGAGGGGTTTTTTTCCATTCTGTCCATTGTGAGGCCATTTTAGCCAACTAAGCAAACAAAGCCAAAGTGCAACCTTTTATCAAATGTTTATGGAACCATTGTGTGAGAAGTGAGCAAGCCTTGAATACACTCACGCCCAGTTTCAGTATCACCACAGCTATTCTAAACATAGGCACTCTTATGCCAGAAAATGCAAATGGAAGAGAAACAGGTTGGACTATGTATAACCATGGAACAAAAATCAAATGGCCTCATTCACAATACTGGAACTCTGTATATGCCTACTCCATTGAACATGTCAATTAAATTTCTAGCACCCAATGAATGCAGAAAAAGGAAGCATCATGGAGCTGGTAACCTAAAGAACATAAAGTAAGAACGAAGAACATATATAAGATGTTTGAGGCGAGAGAGCTCATACCATCGAGATAAATTTAAATAAAAAAAATTAGATCTGGATTTCTGCAAAACTGCTGGGTGACAATGTGCATTGTTCAAAGCGTTGACAAATTGAATTAGATTGAATACCAGTTTTCCACAGAGCACGCCACATGTCTCAATGCCTCTGGCTGTGTTGCGGTCGGCCAGCAGCAGAAACCTGTATGTCAGGTCTCGAGGAATTAGAACCCGCCTCAAGCCTTCCACTTGCTGATCTAGAATAGACACACACAAACGCATGCAGTCTACACACACACTCTGAATACAAACTCAGCCAGGTATGGACACAAAGCACTCTCCCTGTGTGACTCACTCTGGACGGCAGCTAACGTAGCCGCAGGTTTGGGGAGAGGCGTGGCTTGTTTGTTGCGGTTGGGGTCAAGGCGTGTGTGGTGTTTTGGAGTCTGGGACAGGCACGAGCCATCCGTTTGTTCAGATTCTTTAGGGCCGGCATCCTGTTTACGGTTGGCCTGCTCCTGACGCCGCAGCTGGTCCTCGAAGTAGCGGAACTGCTCTGACTCCAGCTGCATCTTTCTCAACTGTGCCACGCGCTGTTTTTCTTCCTCCAGCAAAGACAGCCTCTGTAACTGTTCTCCACACACAGCTACAGGCATGGCCTGGCTCTAAAAGCACATGCACACACACACAATATTAATTAAAATACAACACAAAGAAACAGAAAGACAAGGACTGCATCAGTTCTAGCTCTGCTTACTTCAATAGCTTGTATGTGTCTCTACTGTATGCAAAACCTAGTGCAGCTTAGATTACAAAATGGTGAAACACGCAGCTTAGAGTCACAAAGAGCTGACAGTATGACGTGAGTTTAATCTGTTCAAGTGCACCTTGAGCTTACCTGCCTCTTCAGATATTCACTGTACTCTTTGCTGTATTTTTCATGAAGGAGTTTCCTCAGTTGATCCTTGCGGGGAAAAGCCACTTCTTGCAATTTCTATAAAAAGGCAAAGTGTGAAAATGAAAGGAATGAAAGGTGTGAAAGGAATTTATATTCAAGGAATATTTCCTCTAGGCAAGATGACAGTGTAATAGTGATGAATTTTATATGCAGCTTGATGATAGTCCTCAGAGAGATTTATTGACTTTGTAGTGTATCCAAGGTGCAATATCCACCTTCTTTTGAAAGTTTTGCTGGCACTGCTATCCTAAAAAATATAATCATACGATATTTCTGCCCACTCTAAAGCACATCACATTAGCTGGTGCTCATGCCAGCAGGACATGCGGGTTTATGAAATCTCTCACTTCTACAACAGAAAGAACAGTTTCAAAAGGAGTCATGAATCAATAATAAACTGAATAGAGGGAAAAAACAGTAAACCCAACAAGCAGAAGTGATATCTTTACTAACTGCAAAACTCCATTTGCCTAAAAAAAGACTGTGACCTGACATGCACCATGCAGTGAGTCTGCATTTCTAGACTGAACTGCCTACGCAACAACAGTAGTACACTGAAGACATTTTCTGTGATGTCTCAGTGGGAATGAGTGTGTTAGTGTGTCTGTGCTAATGAAGCATAATGTTAATACGATTTACAGTGGGCTCAGCGCCACTGGGCTCCATCACTCAGCTCAGGCTGCCAGGGGCTTACCTTCATTATGACTTGTTTCTCAGGGACATTGCACTGCTGATAGTCCCGATGACTGGGGAGTTTCTCTACAAACAAACTGCAGAGTGAACATAAAGCACAAGCAGTGTACGTTAAAAGCCATGAAAGTATAATGGAAGGCTATGCTTTTGATATATAAAATTAGTTAAAATGTTCTTTCCACTTATAAGCGGTTAGTGCATACAAGCTCGCAAAGTTTCCATAATTAAAACACATATAAGTTAACTATACAACATCCATCTTCTGTCATAACTGGTGCATTCAAATTAGTAGTTAAATGTTGTTGTTTTTTTTGTTTCTTTTCTGTTCTTTTTTTTTTTTAATCGTTCAGACTGTATGAGAACCGAGCAGAGAACCAAGCTACTGCCATTAATAACTTTTTGTGCATGATTCTTCCAGACAAAATGGAAATGGAATATGAAATGAAAAATTAATGGGTGATAAATTCAGATAGTGAATTTGTGTTCAGTGTGCATGTACCATCAACAAAGAGGCACGGTGCAGGTTCAGGCATACACAGACTTGCAAATATCACTGACAGAACAACAAATAACAGAAATTCCTGTAAAATCTATATTTGAAAAATCATGAAGTTGGTTATGGATCCTGTTTTAGTAGTATTGTACTGTCCTGTGTTGTTAGCACACGTTCGCATGTGCACTTTATGTAGAATGTGTAGATCTTATTTAGTTCTGTGTCGTCTCATGTGGTTGGTTAGTGTGTTGTTTTATGAAACAGCAGGGTACTGGAGGAATGTGGTTTCGTTTCACTGTGTAATGTACCAGCTATATATGGGTGAAATGACAAAAATCCAGTTGAACTTGAATTTCTATAGAATTTCTATAAAAATGCTCTGGCTTCCAGAGCAGTTTTGCCTTTTGGAATTGTGAAGCCCATCAGCATCCACTGAACAAAAGGTAGTGACCAATACTGATACCAAGTTATTCAGCTTAGTGACTTGCTTAAAAAGTCTGAATTGTTCACAAACGACACGTCTAGTTCGAATGGAAATTGGGAGTTTATCCATTTACGATATGAAGTGACTAAAATCATAAGTGAACTATTGCTGAGAAACATGCACTTTGAGCAAAATCTAGCTGAATTTAACAATCTAGCTAGCTAATTCATAGCTATTAAATCTTTTATACAGGCCCTCTGAAGGCCTAGTGACAATAAAAACATGAAAGAACTGTTCAGAATATCACTTTTCTCTCAGATGTGCTGGTAAAAGTCTAAGAAAAGGCCATTTATGGCTTAAAAAAAGCTTTACATATACTGTATGTTATATTAACTGCAAACTGATCATAGGTTCATTTTAACAAATGTCAACATTGCATCACAATTTGTGAATATAATAGAAGTGGATGATTCATATGGAATATCCTTGAAAAAAATGAATGCCTTACAGCTACCATTATGATTAAACGCAGCACATTTCTTTCTTTGTCCAAGTCCGGATCACATTCATTCTCTGCCTTACTGCCTGTACTTCATCTATACTTTGCCCTAATGATTAAAATGTACCACAGTTATCCTCTACCCTAGTGGAAAAGGTGTGTCAAAGCTGTCTTTAATAAGTACGTGATAAACTTGTTGTAGAGGACGAAGGCGTTCTCTAGACTGCCCTCCTCCAGGTAGACGGCAGCCATGCGCTCCATCTCGACCCCTGAGCGGAAGTAGCGGCGTGGCGCGATGTCTTCGCTGATCTCAATGTTGTAACCCATTTTACTGAGCGCTCGCACACGCTCCACTGCCGGCAGCGTCACATCCGTATAGTCTGGCTCAGCTGCCAGCTTCTTCTGCAAATAAAGAGCGGAGCTGAATCACCACATGAGAACACAGACACACACATGAATTAGTGCTGTTTGTTGTTTGTTCTCAGTGCTCGTTCAGAAGTGAGACAGACCGGAAGCCACAAGCAGTGGCCTCGGCACCCATGCTAACACCCACACAGAGTGGCTTTTGAATGGTCATAGAGGAGAGAAGGCTTTTTTATTACCATTCAGTAGGGCACCACAGACCTGGAAGGAAGATTGGCTCAGCACTCAATACTTGCTGGAAATGACGACCAGTTTCACTTCTGAACACAACAATGAACAACAATGACGAGCTTAATTGAAGCGCTACAAAAAGCTCCACAGTTGTTAGTCAGCGAGGGGAAAGAGGCAAGAGGGCACGTTTATTTACTGAACCAAACGATGAGAACACTCTCTTTGTCTTTAATCGTCTATTCATGAAGAAGGGAAGCAAAGTGTGAAGGGGGCTTATATCCGTTCCTTCCTTCCCCACTCCCTCCTACTTCAGGATGGAAGGATGTGAATGACAGCGCAGCTGCATTGAGCATGCTAATGGATGAGTCAGACACACACACCAGCCCTTCTGCCCCCTCACACTCTTCCCCAGCACTCAGAAAACTGACCCATTAACCACTCCACCCCAGCATAGACCCCTCCATACCCCCATCACTCACCAGTGTGCTAAAGCTGAACTCCTGCTCCATGGCGCATTTAGGATGCAGGCTGGCAGGCTTCGATCCTACCGATGTCTCCATCTGTCATCTCCCAAGATGATTCCTCACTGAGGGAAAAATAAAATACAAGTGTCAGCTTGACATCATGACATCATGAGCCAGACAGCTGCGAGGCCACTGGGTCGATAGAGCCTCCTAAAAGGCCATAAAAGCCTGCTAAATGCAGACCTTTCACTTTACCTTCTGACTCCACCTTCCATTACTCAAACTAACACCAACCTACACACTAAAGCTTCTATCAGTTTTGTTTAGATCAGGTATGTCAGTCTGCAGTCTCCAGGTCCACAGCACTGCAGAGTTTAATATTATAGCTCACTTAACCTTCTGATTCAATGTGCTGAATGAAGCTGTTGTCCTCCTGAGTTTGACACCTCTGCTTCAGATAGTATTCCTTAATTAATTTACAGAGTTACAATGTGGGGGTGCATCAGTCTCCATAGAGAGATTATTAATTATATTATTCACTAAAACACAGTGAGTTTTAGTACAAAACAGCAATGCACACTTCTATTCAGGGCAGAAACTGTGCTACAGTTGCTATGACAGCTTGTAACCATGCAGAAAAATATGGTGAGTCATGAATATCAGTTGTGGAACAAAAAAAAAAACAAAGAGAGACTTGGTGGGCTGTCACACAAAGCAGACTACTCAGTGAACCTTAGACACTTCTCCTGTATGAGGCTTTTTTACTTGTCCATCACCAAGCCACACTTTTGAATTTATGATAGATGCAGCAGAACGGTTCGTTACCAAACACTGTGGCACTCAGGTTGATGATGCCATAGCAACGTGAAATGGATGTGGAGTAAGAATAAAGACCTGGTGCGAAGGAGATGTATACATGCAATCTAGCACTGATCAAATTATATCCAGCACCTCACACATCTGATTTGTCAGCTTTTCCATCAACATAAATTACATAAATCATGTGCATGGATAACTAGTAATGAAAAAACTGGGTCAGACCATTTGCATATGACCATGTAATGTGAATGGCCACCAGGTTCAGATATACTAATGATCTCAAATTTTTAAAAAGGGATCCACATTCTCTTATAAGAGCTGAATTTGTGAAAGTATACAGATGTCTGCATTTTATTCTATTAACTTGCAAATCCTCATTGAGGAACTCTTAATACTACATAATACAAGACTACCTAGTCAATTCAAGGCATTTTTAACAAAGGAATGAAAATGACATACATTGGGAAAGCCAATATTTACTGAATAATTGATTTCTAAGTTATTACCATCAAAGCAGGCCATACAAAGTGGCTTAGCAATCCACAAAACCTTAGGCCCATCATATTTAGAGACTTTTGAATACCTTTGAGGTTGTTCAAAGAGTCAGACAGAATAGAGACACTGTGAAAGCGAGTGATGCAATAAGTGGTTGTGCAGCATACCTTTAGTGCTGACTGAACAAAACCACCACCCCATACTAAGCACGCTTGTGAAAAAGGAAACTTCTATCATCTGTATTTCTACAGCTTCGGTACGTTCTGGATTTCTCTGCAACATGGTGACAAGCATGGTCCATACTCCAAACATTACACTTACCAGTCTTCACTTGGGTCCTTGAAGTTAAGGGTTCTTAGCTTCGTAAAAGGGCTCTAGTCTGGAATGATTTCTGAGAAACACTCAGATGTAGGGTTCTACATAGAACCTTTAAGTTCTCTTTAAACCTTTACAAGTAAAAAGGTTGTCCTTTTGCTTTCTAAGAGTGGACATAATAAATCTCTCACTGCACATGCACTGATTTTCATATACAATCTGATACTGCTCTGAGAGTGAAAGTGTAACAGGAAGTGTTTCAGTGCTTAACATAAACACAGTAAAGGCTTAAAGATTAAACTTGGTGACAATGTGACGCAAATAACCTGCTTAATATGACTTATTCTTGAGTTATGAATTATCACAAATCCACAGTAACATTAAACTGACATAAAGCACTGACACCAGCCAGCATTAGAAATTCTGCATTAAAGGTGGAAAAATTCAATGGGTAAATAATAAATAAATAAATTAATTAATTAATAAAAACAGACTATTGTAAAATAATTACCGGTAAGTGGACTGCTGGTGTCCCATGCTCCGCATCCCTCTCGCGCTCCTGTCCTCCTCACATGCAGCACATGCTTACACAACACAAGACTTGTGTCAGTAAAATGCTCAGCTCTTTCCTTTGACAAAACCGCGATTCGTTTCACCTCTGCACTTCATAAACAGGGTACAGGCGAGATTTACGGCAGCTATACCTAAAACTTGCTCTTTAACGACATAACCTCTGTAATATAAGCATTTGGACAGGAGCGCATGAGCAGCACAGCGGCTCTTTGACACATAACGTGGGTGGAGAGAACCAATGACACCATAATGAGTCCTGCTGTATGGAAAGCCACAAGTGCCAAACGTTCTCCACCATCCTGGCACTATGTGGCTACATGGAGTATTTAATGCTACAGTGCTTAGACTGACTAGCTACCAGCTGTCAAAACACAGGCTGATCTGGCCAAGCTGGTGGACCATCTTTGCCAGATGGTAACCCTGCTAAAAAAAACAAAACAATAGATACCCTCATAGAATTTGTAATGTTTTGATGGTTATAATGGGAATTGTATTGTTTTTAATGGAAACTGTAATGGTCCCTGTAGGTCTCTACTGGTAATTTGTTGCCTTCTATTGGTGGCATGTTATGTCTAGTGGATACAATTAAGTATTTCATTTAACGGTTAGCTGATGGTTTGTAATGATATTTATATCCAAACCATTAGAATTTCTGTGATGGTTTCTGTAACGCTTCACAAATACAGGGAGGAAATGAGGAAGCTGGAGGCGGGCTTGGAATAACTAAAAAGGCTTTATTCTCTCACTTTCACTTTTCAGCGATATTTATCTATATATAATACGCATGCCTGCACACATGGCTCGCTCTTCCGCCGGCCTCTACAGGGAGAACTGAAAACACAAAGAGACGCAAACAAATCAAACAAACCCTCACCCCCTTTTTGGTTTTGGCTCTCGGGCAGGCCACAATTGCTACTGTCTTATCAATTTGAGGACACACCTGCCTATGACCCAAGTGGAAGCCCAGATACCGTATTTCCACCCACCCAACTGCACACTTTTTTGGGTTAGCTGTGAGTCCCGCCCACCTCCGGGATCTCAAGACAGCCCTTAGATGTTGCAAATGCTGCTGCGAATCATTACTATAAATGATTATGTCATCTAAGTATGCAGGCTTTGATGGCCTGGTGTCTACTCTCTCTACATTCCTGGTCGATCAGGGGAGGCTTGCGGCGCATCAGGAATTCAGATCAGTATTCCTGTTTCTCTGAGGGACCCTCAGTCCTGGTGGGTGTGGAAGGGGAGGGCAAGGAGGTGTAGGAGAAGTATGAAAGGGAGAGAGAGAGAAAGAGAAAGGAGGGGCTTGCCTGCCCCCAGATACGATGCCAGGTAGTCCTCTGCCAGCTGGAATGCATCATCTAGCATCACCAGACAGTAGTACTGGATCCACTCCGCCATCCCTTCCGGTAAACGGACAACGAACTGCTCCAATACCATGAGGTCAACTACTCCTTTGGCATTGCACTCTTCCACCAACAGCCATCTTCGGCAGGTGTCTTGGAGATTTTGGGCAAAGGCGGACGGACAGCCGAGCAGAAGTGCTGATGGTGCTGTCTGGGGGTGTGGCCGACTCGTTGCAATATCACTCACTTCAGGTCCGTGTACTCCAGCAAGTTTGCTATTGGAAGATGTTGGGCCACAAGCTGGGGTTCCCCTGACAGGAGGAGAAGTAAGCAGGCCGCCCACTGGGACTCATCAGTCAAGCATGCTGGAGGAAGTGTGACGGCTTGGGGTCGCATGGCTGCTTCTGTAATGGGCTCACTAATCTTTATTGATAATGTAACTCATGGTGGTAGCAGCAGAATTCAGAAGTCTACATAAACATTCTGTCTGCCAATTTCCAGAGAAATGCATCCAATCTAATTTGGAGGAACTTCATCATACAGCAAGACAATGACTCAAAACACACTGCCATCACAACAAAGTAAATGACTGTATGGAGCTAAATGTGTTTGGACTTCTTTCTTTAAATAATTTAATCAGGATCTTTAAAGCCAAAGGCACTCCACCAGGTCATCACCTCCATCCTCTTAGTAAGCCATTGTTACTAATGCTCTAGCAAATTTGCAACCTTACATAAGTTCATGAGACCAGCTGTCTTGTCAGTGAGACAAAATACCATGCTGTCTTTACAGCAGTGATACTCCGCAATAGTTTAAGTTAAAGAGAGAGATACAGTGGAGTGAGAGCTTTTGAGGACTGAAGAAGTGAAGTAAGTATGTGAGTACAGATAGGAGGTGTGTTTGTGGAGGAGAATCTGAATGGTGTTGAGAGTGTTTGCAGTGGCAAGAGTGAGTGTGTGTTTTGTGCGTGCGTGTGTGTGTATAGAATGCTAATCCTTTGTTTTCTTCGATGTCCCCTACATGTGATGATGGACACTGCAGCTCCAGAGCCTTTGGGTTTGTATCCTATTCATCTCAGGAGGTCGCTGTATGTAAAATAACATATTTTTAAAAGTACATTTACAGTTACTATGTAGGCCAACTCAAGTACTGTAATGAGAGTACATGTAATTTGCTTCATCATTATAAACTATATGAACATATTAAATAAAGACTTCTCAACCTTTTTTGGAAAGAGCCCACAACGATAGGACTGTGTCTGTGCATTGCATTGCAGCTTATCCAAGTCAAGACACATAATTCAAGATTCAAGATTTTATTTGTCACATACACAATTATATACAGTATATTACTTGTGAAATGAAAACCTGGCCTACTCCTCTTTAGACTGTGCATGAAATACTAAATTCAAAATAGAATCAGAAATTAATAGAAATAATAAGAAATAAGATAAGAAATATGAAATATATTTACAGGAATGTGCAAAAATGGATGTACAAAATTACCATGGGATGTGTAGAAAAAGGATGTGCAAAATATGCAGTATGTACGTGTAGTAATAATACAATACAAAATGCAGTGTGCAGTGTGTGGAGTTTCAGTGCAGTGCAGAGTGAACTGTAGTGTTTTTATGGAGACCTAAGGGATGTCTGTGTTGAGGAGTCTGATGGCCTGAGGGAACAGGCTCCTCCTGATCCTCTCAGTTTTAGGCATCAGATTACGGAAGCGCTTGACTGATTGCAGCAGGCTAAACAGACAGTTACAGGGGTGGGTGGAGTCCCTGAAGATTTAAGTAGCTGATTTACTGCATCACCTGGTGTAGATGTCGTGCAGAGAGAGCAGAGCAGACCTGGACATGCAAACAGCTAAGCGCACCACTCTCTACAGGGCTTTGTATCTAATTTCAGCTTTTACACCAAACCTAGATCACTATTTTGATTTGATGCACATACTGGCACTGACTTCTGTATCCCATAAATAAGTGCTAGCAAATGGTTGGTTTATCTGGAGCTATATTGCACTTCACACAACATTTTCATGAGTGTAAAGCTTATTTTACTTTTTTTTTTAAAAAAAAGTGTGGAGCGTTCGTTTCTGCTTTTTTTTTTTTTTTTTTGCACTGGTTTAGTAAATAACTGTAAATATTCTAAGCATGCATTACCATTGTATATTATCCCAAAGTTTGTTAATCAAATGAGATTTTCATTTCTACACTCTGTGACAGTTAAAACTTTCACAAAGTTTGCATACTTGGAAAGGATGTGTTAATAAATATCCTACACACCATTTGTGTTATTACTATTTCAACACATGTTGTGTTAAATTATCCAATAATTGTGTTTAAAAAAAAGAAAAAAAATTCTCACGAGGGACCAACACAGCATGTGTTAAATTGTTGTCCAATCACGTTGCTGACTGCGCTGCTGATGTCATCATCCAAATCTAAAATCGTCTCAAAGTGAATGTTTGTTGCTTTGACCTTTTGATTGTGACCGCGGAGTTGGAGTCCTGAGGCGAGAAAACCAAATGACCACTGACAAATTAGTGTTCATCAACATTTAGTGTTAATGCTGCTGAAAATGCCTGGCCGAGTTTGTGATATTTAGGCAGGGAGCGCTCAAAAATTTATTCATTGGAAAACAGTAACTCAGCGAGTGATAATTAACTTTACCTACCATGGCAGCTTCAAAAGTGAATATCATGTACTGCTTCCTCAATGTTGGTGTTAAACACTAGTGTCATGTGTTTATGATGGCTGTGAAATATGGACTGAAGTTATTCTATAAGTCTCTGGGTCTACATCTTATCTGAGGCTCTGAGTTAGGGTTAGCTAGCTGGATGCTGTCACCAATCACAGTAGGGATGAGTGATGCTAACCTAGACGCTCACTTGAGTTAATAACACTACTTTAGCATACAGTTAGCGGTAATGCTAGATATTCCCATTCCCTTTTTGAAAGTTAACGAAAACCTAGCGTCACAGCTATTCACCGTGATGTAATACAGAGAGTTGGTTCATGTTACTTACATTTAGCAGGTGTTTTGGACAAGGCAAGCTGTAGTAATTAGCATTAGGAGGATGAGTTAGAGCCGTGTTTCTTCATGTATTCGGTGTATGTTAATGCTGGGTAACAGGTGCAGACAGTCAGTGGCTAACGGAACTTAGCTAGCTCAGTAATGTCAAGGAGAAAAGTTCTTCACAAGGTTAACGTGACAAAAACAGAGGATAGGTTTTAGGTTGTAATTGGCAGTGAGGTGCTAAAGGCAGGAAAATAAATATTCGAAAATAAGCTAGATTTTCCTGGTGAGTCTACAGAGCCATTTTGTTCATTGGGAGAGGGGAGGTCACATTTCCATATACACAATTTGGGATTCTGTAACGCAATTTCTCAGTTAAAGCCCAAAGGCATTTGTCCATATTTTGTAGCTAACAACTAACCAACACTATTTTTGCTCTTTTACAGCTTTTCAAATGGAAGCGAGTGAGACTCCTGTCTTCCCAGATGGCAGGGACATTTGTAAGAGGATGCATCAACTCCATTTCTTACAAATGTTTACATGATTTTAATAAATGTCACCTGAATTTCATGCAATTGTTTATTTATTTTGTGAGCATTTTAGTAGAAGTTTAGCATACAATAAATTGCATTTTGGGGAAAAAGTACAAACAACACATTATTTTGTTATTTTTTTTACATCTTTGTGTGGAAATGTTTAACACACCCTATGTGTTAAATGTACTAACACACTGATTGTGTTAAAAGCAACATAAAATGTGTTGTCCTTAATTAGACAGGCAGGTGTGATTTGGGCAAAAAAAAAACCCCACAGGGGGGCGCCATTGCCCATAAAATGTGACAGTCCCATTATTCTTATAGTCCCACAGTCTGTAAAATGGAATTATAAATCTTTTTTTGTTGTTGTTAACAATTTGCTAATCCTTACTTTGAGTGTACAGGAATTTTACTGAATTACAATTACCTCGAATTATGCTGAATCTGGCAATATATAACACTTGATTTTTGTAAGAATTAGGGGTGGAAAAAGTAATGAAAGAAATATGCTATTTCTAATGCCATTTGTAACGAGTAGAGGAGAGCAAGGCACAACCTAACACTTTATTTTCTTTATTTTAAGTTTTTTGAAAAGCATTTTTCTTTTTACACATTCATTTTACACATCTTTAGTACAAATATTTGGTCTTGTTTTATGAATAAAACATACTTTTTTCATTATTTAACTTAAAAGAAGAGAAGTGAAATGTTAGAACTTGCCCCATAGGTGGGGCACATTGTAACATGTGAGGGATACGATGTAACATGGCCATATGACTGCTTAAAATCCCCCTCTAACAATTTAATCTGATTTAATAATAAAAAACATACAAGATAAACTATGATATATTATGTAAGTAAAAACACTTATTTACTTATAAAATCATAAAGTCATATGAAATAATGTCAATTTGCATGCAACAAATTTTAATGCTTGACAATGAAGACAGAACAAAGCAAAAGCATAATGAAGGCAAAGAAATAACACACACACAGGTACACCCCTGTCTGTCTTCCTTGGCCAGTTTCTCATGCTGCAGTAAATAAAATAGTAAGGGAATTGTGTGAATTTACAGTGTCCTCCACTAATATTGGCACCCTTGCTAAATATGAGCAAAGAAGGCTCATAAAGAAGGCTGTGAAAAATCTTTATTGTTTAACCTTCAAAAAATTCACAAAAATACTCTGCTCTCATGGACATCAAACAATTGCAAACACAACACAGGTTTATATATATATATATATATATATATATATATATATATATATATATATATATATATATTTATATATCTTTGTGTGATATATATGTGGGCAACAATTATTGGGCCCCCTATAAATTCATAAAATATAAAAGAGACAAATATATTTGAAGTATATTCCCATTGATATTTAAAAAAAAAAAAAAACTTAGTTCACGTGGGTGACTAGGAACAGGAAATTGTTCAACCATGACTTCCTCTTTCACAGGGGTATAAATATGAGGTGACACATAGGCCAAATTCCCTTAGTCATTCATTACAGTGGGTTAGACCAAGGAATATAGCTGTGATGTGTGGCAAAAGGTTGTTGAGTTTCACAAAATGGGAAATGGCTATAAGAAAATAGCACAAGCATTGAAAATGCCCATTTCCACCATCAGGGCAATAATTAATACATTTCATTCAACTGGAAATGTTATGACTCAACCTGGAATTGGACATGTGTCTATATCGTCTCAATGCACTGTGAAGAGGATGGTTCGAGTGGCCAAAAAAAATCTCCAAGGATCACAGCTGGAAAATTGCAGAAGTTAGTTGCGTCTTGGGTCAGAAAGTCTCCAAAACTACAATCCGAAGTCACCTACATCACCACAAGTTGTTTGGAAGGGTTTCAAGAAAAAAGTCTCTACTCTCATCCAAAAACAAACTCAAGTGTCTTCAGTTTGCCAGACACTACTGGAACCTCAAATGGGATCGGGTTCTATGGTCAGATGAAACCAAAATAAAGCTTTTTGGCAATAAACACCAGAGGTGGTTTTGGCGCACACAGAGAGGCCATATGGAAAAGTACCTCATGCCCACGGTTAAATATGGTGGTGGCTCTTTAATGTTTTGGGACTGTGTCATGTAACAGGGTTGGAGATGATTGCAAATGCAATAAAAGTTTTTAGTAAAGAGACAGGCAGATAAATCCAAAACGTAGGGAAATATCACGGTCACAAAACAGGTGAGGGGTCAGGTCAGCAAACAGGCAAAACAGGGCTTAAACAAGAATCACAACCTAGAACGAAAATCGGATCAAAAACCATGGAACAAGAAACACAGCACTGGCGGCAAAACACAGAAACACACATATCAAATGTAAACAGTCAATGCGCACTGAGTGCCAGAGCATTCAGCACAGGGGGAATTCCGTGACAGGCTGTTTTTCTGCCAGAGGACCTGGATATTTTGTTAGGATAAATTGCATCATGGACTCTATCAAATAACAACAGATATTAAATGAAAACCTGAATGCCTCTGATTGAAAGCGTAAAATGGACCATGGTTGGAACTTCCAGCAGGACAATGATCCAAAACATACATCAAAATCAACACAAAAGTGGTTTACTGACCACAAAATCAAGGTCCTGCCATGGCCATCCCAGTCCCCTGACTTGAAACCCATAGAAAACCTGTGAGGTGAACTGAATAGGAGAGTCCACCAGCATTTGAAGGATCTGGAGAGATTCTGTATGGAGGAATGGTCTCAGATCCCTTGCCATGTATTCTCCAACCTCATCAGGCGTTATAGAAGACTCAGAGCTGTTATCTTGTCAAAGGGACGTAACACAAAGTATTGACTAAAAGGGTGCCAATAAATGGCCTATATTTAACCTATATTTAACAAAAATATTTTTTGATAAACCTCTGTTTTGTTTGCAATTGTTTGATATCCATGAGAGCAGAGTGTTTTTATGAAATTTTTTTAACAAAAGATCAAAAAGTTAAACAATAAAGACAATTTCTCACAGCCTTCTTTGCTCATATTTACCAAGGGTGCCAAAATTAGTGGAGGGCACTGTAACTGCATGGAATAGTTTCTTGTAATAGTGGGGCAGGTTTTAATACAGCATGACAACATGCCTCCTGTGCTCAACTAATATTCGGACATGACTCTTCAATTCTGTAGGCTATGTAAGCATTTACGGAATGTGTAGGATTATAACTGAGAGATTAAAGATTAAAATTATATAAAATTTTACTTGTTTTAAATTAATGCTAAACACAGAACTGAAAATGAACGTCTGTGTGAAATTTTACTTATACTATGATAAAATGATCTTCCCTTGATATATTCAAAGTCGTCTGAATTTTGTTGCGATTTTTTTAAACACATTTTTGGTATGGCAACAAGTAAAGACAGGAGGTTTCATCATACCAGTGTACCAAACTACTAAATAAAGTTTGTTAGAACAGGCCCCATGCTAGGTTGCGCCCCTATGTCACAAATGTAAGGAGAAAATGTTATGGTTTTTGGAAAAATTACGTACACAAGTATTGAATTTCAATATTACTCAAATAAAGCATAAATATGCCACAATAATATTTAAGTATAGTAATGAAGTACTCTACAATTACATACAAGAAATACAAGTATTTTTCACCCCTGCTAATAATTTAGGTCTTAAAGGGCTAAACAGTTTGGATGTTTTAAAATTGTAGTTCTAAGAATCTAATCTAATTTAATGTATTTTTGCTATTTTCAATTAAGGTGGTGAAATTTGCTGATCTAGCAGCACTTACAACCTTTCTATAACTAAGAAGATCTCATCTCCTGCAACTGGAAATGTGTAAGAAATTACAGACTGCCTCTAAACAGATTCCACTCCAAGGCAGTTGTTGGAAAAAGCTCATCCCTGAAAAAAAAAGAGTCTGAATTATCAAAGGGACAATTCACCTCAGTCTCAGCAATATGTGTATAATATCACCTGAAGTGACATTCACTTCGGGGTTCACTTTGACTTCGATGAATCCAAAATGCTTCATGTACTTTGTCACTGCTATGCTGCAATAAAGTTATTCTTCATTGAGATCTTCGACATCCTCATAAATTTTCTTACAAATGCTATAAATTTAGTGTGACGCCATTTGCCTTTGAAATTTCAAGTGTTCTGTTTGAAGCTGCACATGTGATTATATATTTTTTTTTTCTCTCTAATTATTTTTAGTGGGGCTATATTATCTAGAGAGTAGTGGATTGTTGACTTTAAGTATTCAGTCACCTGATAGAGTTCTGTGGGGTCAGACGGTGAACCAATCAAGGTCAACACCTCTGGAAGGTTTTCAATAAAATTGTGTACAGTAGCCGATGTGATTGTATGCTTGATATAGAAGTGTGGTGAGTTGCATTTGTTATGACTAAGACATATTATAAATGAAATGAGGTAGTCATGTGAGTTAATTTCAGATTGGGGTAATGTGACCATGTTTTCTATATTTAATTCAAATATCAGTATTAAATCCAGGGTGTGTCAGCCATAATTTTCTGATTAACCCCTACTGAGTCTAGAATGGACATAAATGCTGTTTTTAGAGGGTCTTGCAGATTATCAAAATTAATATTATAGTCTCCAACAATTTCAACAATTTCTACAGAAACAACCACACAACAAAACGACAAAAAATGCTGGGTTATTTTTTTTCTATCCAAACACTGACTCGAGCATTTTAGGTCAAATTAACAGCATGAATCCATGGACCCAACCTGCCTTATGTCAACAGTCCAGGCTGGTGGAGGTGGCATAATGGTGTGGGGAATGTTTTCTCTGCACACTTTGGGGCATTAATACCAATCAATCCTCGCTTTAATTACACAGACTATTTTTGAATATTGTTGTTGGCCGTGTGTTTACCTTCATGGCCACAATTTACCCATCTTCTAATGACTACTTCCAGCATGATAATGCACCATGTCACAAAGCAAAAGTCATCTCAAACTGGTTTCATGATTAGGACAGTGAGTTCATTGTTCTTCAGTGGAATTCCCAGTCATCGGATCTGAATCCACTAGAACACCTTTGGCTTGTGGTAGAACAAGAGATTCGCAGCATGAAACTGTACCTCAAAAATCAGTCATTTCAACATGGAAAAGAATCTCAAAAGAATGTTTTCAATATGTTGTGAAAACCATGCCATGAATAACTGAGGCTATTTTGAGAACTTTACCAAGTATTAGTCCAGTGTTCCTAATAAAACTGCACTGTTAAACTGTAAGTGTATATTAGCCTAACGACTTGTGCTTACAATTTTGTGTGTAGCTGATTGTTGGAGTTTTGGCACCAGTGGCCTTCCATACTGCTACTGCTGTTGCAGCGGCCACCGCCGGCCAGTAAAAATCATACACTTTATATTTAATATGATATTTACATATTGCTGATACATACATACATAATACATATTACTGATATGTATTAGCTTTTCTACTTTTGTTGAAGTGTTTTCCTGAATGTACAAAACTTCTTATTTCATGCAGTTGTATCATGTGTAATGCAAATGATGCTTTAATAAACCTGCACTTGACACTGTGCTTAAAGCGAATTAAATTTTCTATGCTATTTTAACATTTTCTAGCTATTTAGGGCATATTTAAGGCCTACATAGGCTATTCCACACACTGATCATCTACTGTTTATAAATATGCTAATTAATAATCAGTTTTAAATGGTCAGTGTCCAGCAGTAAATGAGCAAATAGACCAGATTTAGTCGAACATCTTCATAAAAGAGTCACTAGCTAGCTATTGAGACTTACGCATACTTTATACTGAATACGTATGCAGATGAATTGCTTCTACCTGTAAATGTTACCTACACCTGTGTGACATGAGCAAAGTATTAATAACTTCCGGGTATTATGACATTCATTTGTCCTGAGGCGTGGGGTGCGTGCTGTATCCTTCATGTGCCTGAAGACCTATTCCAGTTTCTATTTCATTTTCTAAGATTGCAGCAAAACTGTAAGAAGTGCTCGGAAATTTCAGAGTATCCATTAACAAAAAAATAAATAAATAAACACAGCTTCCTAAAGCGGAGATCCAGGAGACACTCGACCAGGGGGACATTCTCACACACGGCACGTGACTGAGACTGAGACTGAGACAGCGCTATGGGAATCCTTTATTCAGAGGTGTGTAAATATTAAGCTAACTATATTGTTACCTTTGTGCTGATTACGGGTTACGTCCAGGAAATATCACTTTTACCCGCTGACTTTTGAACGACCTTGTGTATATGTTGTGTAAATTAGTGCTCCAGCTACACCCCAGGTGTAAACGCTACTAAATGTCCTCTGCTATTAGGGCGTGTGTATCTTATAACTAATGTTCTCTCTCTCTCTCTCTCTCTCTCTCTCTCTCTCTCTCACACACACACACACACACACACACACACACACACACTGATTTCTTCTAAGTCTTATACCTTGGGTTGTCAAACTTAAAACACTGTGGGACCCCTTTAACTGCAAATAAATAAATAAATAATACACCACACACACAAAAAAAAACCCTTCAGTATAATGATAATGAGTCTTTATTAGTCATATATACATTATAGCACAGTGAAATTCTTTTTCCCCCCCCCGCATATCCTAGCATATTAGGAAGTTAGTTAGGAAGCGCCCCTGGAACAGAAAGGGTTAAGGGCCTTGCTCAAGGGCCCAACAGTGGCAGCTTGCTGGGGCTTAAGCCCCTGACTTTCTGATCAGTAACCCAGAGGCTTAACCACTAAGCCACCACTGCCCCTGATTAGATGATTTTACTAGATGATAGATGAATTCACTTTTTACTTATTAACTATCAGGCTCATTATTTCAATGTGTACAATAATATATTGGCTATTTAGTGGAGCTGCTAGAATTTGTAATGGTTATAATGGGAATTGCATTGGTCTTAATGGAAAATGGATTTCTACTTGTAATATCTTGCATTCTATTGATGGCATCATATGTCTAGTGGATACCTTTAAGGACCAGTAATGGTTTTTATGGTTAGCTGATGGTTTGTAATGGTATTTGTAGTGGAATCCCTTTAGAATTTCTGTGATTGTTGTTTTGATTATATTTTTTTGTATGTTTTGTTCAGCAGGGGAGCCATAGATATATATTTTTTTAAATTCCACTCTCAGAATACATTGTTATTAAAGCTGACATTTGATTCAAGTTGAGATTATTTATAGGTCCTACAATGTGTTGAGTTATTGAGGTTTGGAGTAAACAAATTCAATTTAGCACACCAGTAAAGAGGCTAACAACTACTAGAAACCAATATAGCCCCTTGGGGATCTTCATACCCCACTTTGAGAACAAGGGACTTCTACAAGCATACAGTTTTACATATTTGGACAAGATGTTCTGGTTACAGTACAAAATGTAAATGTCTTTCTCTGCATGTGGAGTTATGTAGTGCCTGTATATTTCAAGCAAGTATGTTTCAAAATGTTTCAATATGAATTTTAACAATTCATATGTTAAAATGATATAGCAGGAGTACTTGTAATGCACAGCTGTGTTTGGTGTCAGAAAGTTGTATGAGCCAAAACAAAGTCTGTATTTTAATGCATATTATTTAGCTGCTGTGTGCTTAAATCAAAGGAGATGTGCTTTGATTTTCAACTCTCTTTAAATCTGCTGAACTGAATCTGTTGTATAACTAGCAAACTCTGTTTTATTTCATTTAACTCACACATGTTTCCCAGCCACCCCACCCCATGTGTGCTTTATGTAGCAATGATATGAACTAGGATTCCACTGCAACACTTTGTTATAAGAATGGGCTATGCATAACTTGTTCTATTTAGCCTATGTCCGGTGTACTTACGTGTACAAAAATGATAATACCAAAGTAGATGGGTTATTTTAGTTTTTATTCAAGAGAAATTTAATATTAGTTTAGGAAGATACTACAACCAGCAAATTACCACATCTGAGTGTCTGGTCTCAGTTTTGACATGGACTCGGTTTGGTCTCAGTTTTGATTCAGTCTTGGCTAAGATTGGTCTTGAACCCAACACTACCATTTTCTGTAACAACAGCTCTAATTTTAGTTTCAGCTGCAAGATTTATATTAATGTGCTTGTTTAATATGTATCTATAATATCTATAGTAATAGTATGAGTAGTATTAGTATTCTATAGTAGCATTTCTATAGTAACAACTTATACAGGGACTTGATGCGGCACGTGGATGGATTATTTTTAAATGTGTGTAATTGTTGATGTAGTTAACTTTTTTGTGAGGAGACATTTTTAGAAGAAGCCTTCAGTACCAGTGCTTTGTTACAGAGATAAAGCTGTAACTTGAAGTGTTTCAACACAGGAAAGTTGTCAGGAAATGATTGTGCTTTCCAATTTCTAAGTAAATTGGTCAACTAACATTTGTGTCTTATTAACATCAAGTAATAGAAAAAAGTGAGCCTAGTGAAAGAATGGCTGTTTTTATATACTATTCGGACAAAAAATAGTGGACACCTGACCATCACACGCACCAACACCAAATCTTCACCAAACTGCCACAAAGTTTTAAGTACACAATTGTCTTGAATGTCTATGATGTATTATAATTTCACTTCAATTGATCTAAGAGGCCCAAACCGGTTGCAGCATGACGGTGCCCCTGTGCACAAAGCAAGCTCCATAAAAACACGGTTTGCCATGGTTGGTGTGGAAGAACTCCAGTTGCCCGAGCCCTGACCTCAACCTCACTGAACACTGTTGGGATGAATTTGAATGCTGACTGCGCACCAGGCCTCCTCACTTGACATCAGTACTTGACCTCACTAATGTTCTTGTGGCACAAACCCCCACAGCCAAGCTCCAAAATCCAGTGGAAAGTCTTAGAGTGAAGGCTTTCATAACAGCAACGGTGAACCAACTCCAAGTTAATGGAGGGTTTTTGAATGGATATGTGCGGCTGTGATGGTCAGGTGTCCACATAGTTTTGCCATATGATGTAGCTGTTGTCATGTAAAATATAGTTGTGATGTGTTGTAAAGTGATAATAGGAACTAACTTACTGAATGGACATTCCACAATCTTAAATGTTAGTGTATGTGGATAAAACATACTTGACTTTCAGTAATAAATTCACAATAGTTGTCAAATTGCTGTGAACTCTGAATGTTTGACACATGCCTTTACAGGGATGGAATAGGTGATGGATCTAATCTGTGTTTGACCTGACAAAGGTTTATGTATCGAATTGAAACATTACTTCTGTGCCAGAATCAAGTCCTAGCATGTGTTTTTCATTTTCATGTGTATTAGAGTGATGTTTAAGACCTTTGTAGCCTACTTAAATCTGTATTATGTGCTTGATTTTAATAATTAGTTCTTCGGATGGTAAATATACTATTGATTTTGTTGTTATATATCTAATATAGCAGATATTCACATGGATTTGTTCTCGTTTTATTTCTGTAGCCCATTTGCCAAGCAGCTTACAAGGGTGAACTCCACCAGGTATACCAACTGCTCAAGGCTGATGGCAAGAATTTAAATGTTCAAGATGAATTATATGGAGACACACCCCTCATAGCTGCCTGTAAGAGTGGAAATATCAGCACCGTCAAATACCTTTTGGATCAGAAAGCTGATGTATCCATAAGAAACAAGGTATCGTATGCAGTTTGTGTCTCAACCTCATACAGTAACCCATGTAGTGACTTTTTAAAGTTTATTTTAAGGTGTGTGAAATGGTGTGTGAATGCATTTGTATTTGCTTGCTTGGAATAATGGCATCCTTTTCTGTCTTTAGAAACAAAGGACTTGCCTGCACTATGTTGCTAAAAGGACATTGTCCTTCTTGGATTACCTCATGATTGTTATTCTCATGCCCATCCTATTGATTGGGTATCTTATATTGGTACAGTATACTTTTACTGCTAATAGTGTTATGCTCTACACATGAATCTGCTTGAGAATGTGGAAAATGTATTATCGTAGAAAAGCACATGCATGCTGATAAGCTTAACTGGCACATCAGATATGATGGTAAATTTTTCATCAAGAGACACCATATAACTGGTTTTACCACTTTACCAGAACAAGAAACAGAAGCAGTATGTGAAGCTGCTGGAGATGGTGTTAAACAGTAAAGCAGACGTTAATGCTGTGGACTATGTGAGTAACGCTAAACGTTTACTGTCCCCTCCCAAAGTATTGGAACGGCAAGGCCAATTCTACTGTTTTCGCTGTACACTGAAGGCATTTGGGTTTGCAATCAAAAGATGATTGAGAGGATAGATCAGAATTTCAGCATTCATATCCTGATATTTACATCTAGATGTGTTAAACAACTTGAAACATGGCACCTGTGGTGGCAGGCCACCCAATTTTTAGGTAAGCAAAAATATAGGAACAAATAAGTAAAGTAAACAACACTTAATATTTGGTTGCATATCCCTTGCTTGCAATAACTGCATTAAGCCGGTGACCCACTGACATCACCAAACTGTTGCATTTTTCTTTTCTATTGCTTTTCCAGGCTTGTACTGCAACTTCTTTCAGTTACCAATACTTTCAGAGGGGATTGTAGTTGTAGCCACAAAATGATGTTCGTAGACATGTTTGCTGTGTTATTCATGTATGTTTCTTTAACAGAAAGGCAACACTGCACTTCACTATGCTTGCCAGTGTAAAAGTCACAAACTCGTTCCACTGTTACTGGAGGCAAATGCAGATGTTTTGATACAAAACAAAGTAAGTAAGCAGGTATAATATTAGCAGGTATAATCTGTAGGTCTCTTTTTCTGTATCAATGAAAAATGATAAATAAACCAGGAACAAACATGAAGAGGCAAGTAGAAAAATAATCCATCATGGAGTGGTGTGATGCAGCCTGATATGATTTTTTTCCAATAACATGTCCAGAAGTGTTTTATTCCTCTTATACCACAACAATGATTGGCAAACGATTACAATGGGTTTATTAATTAAAGAACACATCATAATTTTTTTCTGTCTGTGTTCCTGTTATTCACTTTCATTGTAGCACTTATAATTAGAATAGTCATTTCCTCACCAGGCTTTCTTTTTCTCTTTTTGGTAAAATGCATGTTACCAAGAAAATAACAAATCCTCCATCCTGAAGCTTTTCATGTAGAAAGGCCTGGTTACCTTAAATTCCTTCCAAAAATGTTAAACATTTTCTCACAGAATTCTTCACCATATTAGCAATCCCCCCCCCCCCTTTTTTTTTTCTCGGGAGGGGCACATCGGTCTCGGCTACAAGGTTTACATTAATATCCGAGTTGGTCTGTTAATCATTGCCTTCTTACCAAGAATCAAGCATTCAACATATACAATGCTGTGGCATAATAGAATTAAAATCTACCTAAAGCATAATTCATTAATTTCTTACATACAGTAAATAAGATGTCTGGAATGTCGTACATAATCTGATAAATAGTGACTCACTAATTTTGTGGAACTTTAAGGAGTTTATATAGACAGCAGTGGCAACTCATTTACTGTAGTCATACATTTTGAAAGTCTTTTATTAAATGTTTTATTAAACATAGGTCTACTTTTATACAAGTATTACATATGTATATTATATTTTAAGAGTGAACACTAACTATTCTGATGGTTACGGTTGTCTTTTTCTTACAGGATGGTGAAACACCACTGGATATTGCAATCAGACTAAAATTCAAAACAATTGTAGCAATGCTGGTAAAATCAAAATGACAACATTGCCTGTTTGGTTGAAAAAGGATGGTTTTGATCTGGTCTGTAGCTGTGATATGAAATGGCTTGCACTCCCAACGTCTACAATGAAAAGTCGTCTTCAGGTCAATAAACCAGCATTCACAAGAACTCTTAAGTTGAAAATGTGACTGATCACGCTTTTTACCATTTTCTCATTTAAACACTTAAGGGACACATACTTACATTTTCTGTTTAGCTTTTGGGAGAAATAGTACCATTTTTAGACTACAACTTAACAGTATTAGTTATAGAATGTTACACAGGGTCATTAGGAAATGACTGACTATATTCTTCAGGTTTAAAATGTTTACAGATGTTTTGTGTTTGTGTCAAGTTTGACAATACTTTTTTCACTATACTGGCAATTCATGTGACGTGTTCTAAAAATGGTTAAAGGACATGTTTACACGTGTACCATGTATTTCAATTTGGATACTAAATATAACTGTTCTAAACATTGAAAGCTGTATGGTGTTTACTGATTTACAAAGCTTAAAATGGCATGTTAAGTCGCTCTCTATCACAAGGAACACAAATCTGACAGCCATTGTTTTCTTTCTCAAACAAGTACTTTTAGTACTACTTGCTTTACTATTAATTCTATAATTACATAAAAGTATTCATGTTGTACAGATAATGTTTTCCCTTGAGGTTGTTGAGGTCTAAAATGAATGTGATACTCATTTTTATTTGATCATGAATTTTTATTGGGTTTGAGTCCATTGATTTATAAAGTAAGTCAAATGATCCTTCTAAAAAGAGAATGCTTTTTGGACAGCCTTTAGAAAATGTAAAATACAATCTGACAATGAAGGAAAAAAGATTACTCTATAATTAGAGGCCAAAATCCAACATTCACATTAAACACAGCGTTTCCTATGAAACACAATGGGGAAAGTCGTGCCTGATCAACACATGGCTCAATAAGCACATATAAGAAAGCAGCTTTTGTGTTAACAGCATATTTACTAATCGAATAATGTGTTAGATGAGGTAAGAAAAATTTGAGGTAAAACAAAACCAAACATATGGTCTTTGCCATAATTCCCTGCTAAGGAATCGTTAAGGAATGCATAGTGCTGGTTGTTGTAGTTATAAAATAAACCTCCACATTAAAAGGCATAAAAATCAGTCTCATTGCTAAGAGTTAAAAGGCGGTCAGACATTCTGTCTCATCAGCTTGATCAGCGGTTCGTACATCTCCTGCGGGGCATCCAGGCCCCAGATGAAGTCCAGGTGCTCCCAGTGCTTGATGTTGCGATGGAACACCAGGTTAGGGATCTGTGTGAGCAGTAATGCCACGTCCTTTTGGTCTGCCAGCGTGTCGTGTCCCCCGGACCACACCGCTGTTGGCACCTTCATGTCCCGCACGTTGTACAGAGGAGGGGTTGACTGATGTCGGACAGAATTTATTAGACAGAATTAGCTATAAGAGCTGTTAAGCACTTGCACAAATTTGTGCTTGTACAGTATAATGATTTCTGCTTATAAGGTGCTGGAAACCTGTGATAGTGTAATGGATATTTGCTTTTATAGTACTTTTATAGTGTATTCTTACTTACCTGATTATAATGAGCAATATTTCCAGCTTTTCCGTAGTCATATGCCATCAATTTCCTATACTTTACAGCCTGTTAAAAGAATTTTCAATGAAACATTCGTCACAGTTTCAACTACAATAGAGAGGTTGCGTGAATCCTCGTCTACTGAGACAAATACAGGGCTTTATTGATGGGTGTTATGCATAACATTTCTGTTTATTGCATAAAATATCCACAGGGAGAATTGGAGGTGAGTGTGAATATTTTCCAAGAAAATTTCTAGATCAGATAAACTTGATAAAAGATCAAATAATGTAGTGGTTTTATTAAAAGTAATATATAATCACTAAAAGCAATTAGCCTCCAAACTTGCTTTAATATGTATGTAGAACACATTTTAATGCTATTGTTATTGCATTAATACACCAATACGTTACAAGTTTTTGTTAATTACTCTGAGTGTCAAAATGCTATATTGGTTGAAAATTTTGACTAAAATCACAAAAATCTGCACATTTCCAGGCAGAACTATTTGAATTATCCGCGGTCTTTTCATAACCGATTGGATAAAGAAAATCACACTGAAGTGGCATTAGGGCTAATCAAGTAGCAGATGATGAAATAGCTAGTTCCCTCCAGTCTCACATACTGCCATCTTACTGAACCTATTGATGGAACTCTCAAAGGTTTGAGTGTGTTTTTTGAAGCATCACTAAATTTTTAGTTATCAGAATTAGGAACTTATGTATTAACATAGATGTTGAGGTGTAGAATAGAAATGAATATAGACTTGAGTTGACGTGAGCTGTTCTGACCTGAGACCAGTGCACCATGTTCTGGACAGAGGTTCCAGCTGGGCAGTGTGTCGTGTACACAGCCGTTCGGGTCTGGTGAGAGAAAGGAGAAAGAAAATACTAGGTCTATGTACTAGCACAGAAAATCATTATTCAAACTTTTTAGCCTAGAAGAAATGCAAAACTATGCCTAAATTTTTCTTAGCCCAGGGTGAAGACGTGCACCTGAACGACTTACCATGTTCAGGTTTCTTTCATCAAAACCACACAAAAGGAAAAATATGTTTCCACACAACACGCTGATTGGTTCCTTGCTGCAGAAATGGGTGGCAAAAAATTTGATGAGGGCACTCTGAGGTAAAAAGTCTTTGTTCCCGAATAATTTCTGAGTGAAGAAGAATACAGAATGTTGAACATTTGAGAGGAGTGCTGTGTGCTCGTGATGTATGTGTACTGTATGTGCAATGGTGGATCTGAAGTGCTCATACTCACCCAGATGACATACTCTGGGAGGATACTCAGTCTGCCTATTGGACTTTCTGTGAAGGCTACTGTGGCTACAGGGGCCAGTGCAAAAAACATCTTGATTTTGTTAGCCAGCTCCGGCATTGTGGAAAAAGCCATAAAGGCTACAAAGACACAAAAAGATCAGGTCAGCAATTAAGCATAGCATCTTGATCCATGTTTGGTTCTTTCTACTTTCAGAGCAGACACATTTCTTTCAAACACTTCCATAATGTTGAAATAATAAATGATTTCTAAATAACTTCCTAAAAATAATTCTAAATGTCATGTGTTTCTCTAACAGCACACATTTTTGTGGTTCAAAGTACAGAATTGAGCAATATCAAAACTAGATCACAAGCCACTTATGACTTCTGATTTGAAATCTTGCTCGGTTTATTCAGCGTAGCCTCAGAGGATGAGATCTTTATATATTACCAATGGTGGTTCCCTGAGAATGGCCAACATAGAAAATCTGCTCTTGTCCTGTGGTTTTTGTGATGAAGTTTATTACTGCTGGAAGGTCCTTCTTAGCCATTTCATCATGACTGCCACAGAGACACACAACAACAACAAAAGGAAAGAATTGTGAGACCTGGGTTTACATGAAACTTTACTTAGTTGCCTGAGAAGGATGCTTATTAAACTACATAAGCTATTTTGTTAATTAATCAGTATTACATAATCGG
Source organism: Ictalurus furcatus (assembly GCF_023375685.1). Taxonomy (NCBI): domain Eukaryota; kingdom Metazoa; phylum Chordata; class Actinopteri; order Siluriformes; family Ictaluridae; genus Ictalurus; species Ictalurus furcatus. Next base: position 11,394,421 of record NC_071267.1, read on the forward strand.
TATTAAATAGACCCTTAACCGCTTAGCTTTGTTCTGTATTACATTTTCAGTTCTGTATTCAGTATTCAAATGCTAAAAAAGCATTTAAAGACATTTTAATTTGGATTTAAAGTGAAAGTACTCCCTCTGTTTTGGTATTTATAATTTCAACCATCTATCTATTTTCCATACCGCTTATCCTACACAGGGTCACGGGGGAGCCTGGAGCCTATCCCATGGAACTCTGGGCACAAGGCTGGGGACACCCTGGATGGGCTGCTAACCCATCACAGGGCACAGCTGCACACACACTCACACACCCATTCACACACTACGGACAATTTGAAAATGTCAATCAGCTTACAACACGTGTCTGTGGACTGGGGGAGGAAAGTGGATTAGCCAGAGAAAACCTCCGAAGCATGAGGAGAACATGCAAACTCCACGTACACAGGGCCCAAACCCCCAACCCCATGGGTATGAGGCAAACATACTAACTACCACTGTGCCATATTGTTATACTATTCTATTTTTATAAATATACTTACTTTATTCTATAGTTGTGTATTTCTTATCTCCTTAAACTTTTTTGTACTTACATTTGAACTGTTTTCTCTTTGTTTTTTTATGTTATCCTGTGCATTCTATTACCTATTTTAATAATTTGATCTTTTAATACTCAATTGTACTGCAGTTTGATCCACTTGTCTTAAATGTGCTCTATAAATGATGATGATGATGATTATTATTATTATTATTAATGTTTAATCACTTCGGATATAAGATGATATAAAGGTGATACAATGAATATGTGTGGAAAAGAATACAGTAAAATGGAAACTCACCTAAATTGCCAGTACTCTTTTTGGTTAGGCGTGAGGCTGACATGTTTTCTTGACCAGGTGTTCCCACGGCTGTTTCCAAGCCACACGTCAAATCCAGCGTCGGCTAGCAAAAAGCCAAGGCTGGTGTTGGGAAGGTTAGTCACCCAGTTACTTCCTGCAGCCAGGAGCCCATGCTGAAGGTACACCACAGGCTTGGGGTCTGCCACAACAGGAAAGAGAAGCCAGGGACAGCGGTGGCTTAGTCATTAAGGCTGTGGGTTACTGATCAGAAGGTCAGGGCTTTAAACCTCAGCACTGCCAAGCTGTGACGGTTGGGCCCTTGAATAAGACCCTTAACCCTCTCTGCTCCCGGGACCTGTATCATGGCTGACTCTGCACTCTGACCCCAGTTTTAAAAAATAAATAAATAAAAATGGGATATGTGAAAAAAAAATTCCAATGTACTATGATATACATATATGTGACAAATAAAGGCTTTCTACTTCTTCAAATAATTCATGCTTATGCTATAGATATTATGCCATTGTGCTCTTGCTTCAAAAATCTCTCACAAAACAGTGATTCTGTGTGCAGCCAGCAGAGGGAATATATGTACCAACTTTAGGCCAAAGTCAGTCAGCCATGCATTTCTACATTTTCTTTTTGGAAGCTTTATCACTGATCTCCATCAGGAAGTACGCTGGTCCTCTCTGAAACACAAACATACCCTGACCTAATAGGATTGTTTTACTTCATACTAGCCATTCTTGGTGCTCTATCACCCACCCCATAACCCATAACCCATAACCCCAAGTCACAGCCTGACCTGTGAAACTGAGGTTTGCCACCAGGTTTTACACTGGTAATCTCATGTGAAAGTGATGACTGCACAAGATTTAGCCACACCGCACATGAGAAAGGAAGTACAGTCGTGGGAAAATGTTGATTCAAACCACATTTTAATTTGAAATGAATTTGCTACTGCATTTAACACATAATTAAGGAGCTAAAGAGAAATGTTGAGTTTAAAATACATCAAAATTCTAGATGGACATCTGCCATTCTGTAGTGGCTCCTTTATGTTTTTACCTTAACTGTCAGTTTTAATTTAGCCTAACTGCTAAGCCTGAATGAAATCTCTTCTTTCTTCCAGAAATTGTTACGTTTTGGTCTTGTGTTCCTTTGAGGCATGTTGTACTCTATCTATCCCATGTGGCATGGAGAAGTGGGACAGCAGGAAATGAGATGCGTCTCCAGAGCTCCTGCTGAGCTCTAAAGCTTATCACGCGGAATACGCTCGACGCCGCTACACTCATCAACCGACATAAACTGTTTGATGAGCTTTTTACTTATTTATCACACGTCAGAATTCATTATTAACAGTTACCAGATAATTTAACCATCATGCAGGAATCGTTTCAAAGCAAACACGCTTATTTTCAATAAGCTTAAATACATAGCCTCGCATGTCTAATTTCATTTTTTAAAAAAACACACACACACACACACAGCACAAGGCCAGCATTCCTTGCAGACCCTGACATATTCTAGCGGATTTGTGTCAGTGAAATCATTTCATGTTAGTGTAAAGAAATCAGCCTGATATACAACAGCTGAATTGGTTTTTTTTTTCACTCCAGCAGTTTTCCCCTGGTGAAAATATTATATGCGTGCAGCTTTTAGAAATCACTATGCTCATTAATGAAATATAGAGAACATAAATGATGAGGGAACAGAAGGACGATTTCCACCAGCGATATTTTACTGAACTGTACAAGCAGAAATAATATAATGAATGCAACCTTGTGCAATTTGTGCCGTAAAACTAAATACACAAATCATTCCTGAATCAGAAATATGTCATTATAAGACATAGTTATCAAAAATGTGCTACAGTGTCTCCTGTATTTTTTCCTGTTGCAATGAATAACACTATACTGGGCATGCTTAAGCATGAACCATCAGCCTGTGAATAGCTAAAATAAACGTATTTGCATGCAAACTTTTCTTCCAAGAGGTATGACCTGATAAAGTTATTTTATTCATTTAATCATCATCCATATGCAGTACAGAGGTGTCCTATGAAAATGAGGCTCACAAGTACAAAACTAAAATGTTACTTAAAACCAAGGTCACGCGTGGGTTGCACCTTCTGTTCAAGCATGGTTTTATAATAGCATGAGTGATCCTCCCCTGCACACAGAAAGCTGACTAATCCTAAACCTACTTCTCATTTGTGGTGGTATGACTATTTCGAAATGCAGAGTGTTTGAGAATTTGTGAAACCGTGTTCGAGCGTGCTGTTACTTCTGCCCTGTTGCAGAGGAAGGGTGTAACTGTAATCGGTGCAAAAACCACATGAACGTGTCAAAAGCTGTGCTCACATATCAAGATTAAAGCTTCTAGTTAAGAGGTTTAAGAGCACTCCATATCTGAAATCTCAAAAATCTCACCTTGCTGGAATTTACCCTGGACGCCGTGTGGGATCCTGTTGATGCTCAGGATGTAGCCGTCCTCGGTGACCACTTCGAACTCTTCCGCCGGGTAACCCCAGTGTCTGATGATCTCACTCTGTCAAACAAAGACACAACCAATAAATCCGTGCAAAGTCCAAGTGGCACATCAGCACACAGACAGCAGTGTAAATTAAATGGAAAATCAACAGCAATCATTAATCATTAGTCACATAATATTCTATCATAATAACACAGACACAAAGCACAGCAAATGGTTTTAAATATTATTCTTTGTCTCATACATGAACAGCTTCTTTTTTTTCCACACTCTGGACCATGATGTCATTTATGCTATAAATAAATTGATGTGAATCACATTAGCTCTGTGGCGGAAAGGACTGGGACTCAGATCTCAACTGTATACACACTGATACAGTGTTTCAAACTAGACGTGCACTATGTAGAGACGTGCAAAAATAGATGATGAACAAATATATCATGATGCCTGAATTTTATTTCACAACACATATGCAATATTTACGTGTTAGTATCCACTGTCAGACAAAGAGAAGTACCTAATTAGAGTGAGGTGAATGGGATCCAAACATTTTTCAGTTAAATCTAGATCTTTTCCGCAAACGTCTCATAATAACATCACCACAAGCACAGCCCACTCTATCTTCCATACAAATTTACATTTACATTTACACTGGACTCTGACTGATGGACACACTGATATCAGACTCTGACTGTCCTTGTATTGTATGTGTAATATCTCCCACTATGTAACTTTTTACATATACAACTTTTTACAATGCTTACAATATTTACAGGTTATTATTATTATTATTATTATTATTATTATTACTTGCACATTAATAATCTTGCAGTGTCTTTTGTCTGTGTTCAGTGTTTACAGTTTGCTACTTTTTGTACTATGTAAGAGTTCATTTATCATTTTGGCACTGTGTCTGGGTAGGAGTGTGCAACTGTAGCACAAGTGAAACTTGTGAAAGTGAAACTTCTTAGCTTATACCTATTTCTTACTTAGACTTTAAAATTCTAAAGTATTTCATTTCAACACATTTCTTACATTTTAAACAAAAATGTTAATACACTGGGTAAGTACAGTGGTGTAATGGGTAGAGTTGCTGCATCACAGGATTCCCGGTTCAAACCTGAACTCGTATTACTGTCTATAGGGAGTTTCATATGTTTTACCCGTGTCTGTGTGGGCTTCCTCTGGGTTTTCCGGTTTCATCCAAGCTCCCAAAAAATGTCCTGGTAGGTGGATTGACTACAGTGCCCCTAGGTGTGAATGAGCTTGTGTATTGCGACCCTGACCAGGATAAAGCACTTACTGATCATGTTAATACAAGGTTAACTATCTTTTGATTTACATTTGACTGCCAGTGTAGCTGAAATCAAATATTTAAGTGTGTTTGAAATAAGATGTATCCATTTAATGAGGTATCCAATTACACATAATAACACAGTTCACTCTGCACAATATTACACAACGGCATGAGGCAAAATCCCTATAAATAGAACCCATTTCCACACTTCTGCATTGAAAAGTAATCCATTTGTCACTTCGGGAGCAGTTTTAATTCTGTTGTCTGGAGTCAACTTCCCCCCTCGCTCTAAATATGAAATGCATTCTAATCAGGAACTTCAAAGAAATTGTGTGAGCCTGTTGGTTCCAGGGCCGCCGTGCAATCTCCTCATGCATAATTAAAGGCACCGCAATTTCCCACTCCCCCCGGGGCCTGCAGTCTGCACGCTCTACTTTAGGCCACTTTAGGATAAACCCACTGCTGCCTCATGCTTATCTCTCCCTGTCTCTGCTCACTTCTAGTTCTGAGCATGAACAACGGCAGCGCTGAGGGGAAAAAAGGCAGGTCTCATACACTTAAAGCCAGAAGAAAGACTTTTTTTTTTTTTTTTTTTTTTTTACAGCTGAAATAAATATAATGCAGCCAACTGCTCTGTGCTTAGGAGAAAGCCTTTGACATATAAATCAATACACTTATCTGATTTTGTTTCCATGATTTGCTATAAATTGGTTGTTTAACTGTGCAAATGTTTAAACAGAGATTGTGGTTTATCCAGCAGTTTTAAGAGAACAGAAATTCGGCTAGTTTCATTATGCTTCACTATGCACGTTCACAGTGTTTCTACCTACAGCACAAGCACTTGTATAGTAAAATATTTATTTTTAAAATATGTTTTGTATTACAGATTTTCAGTCATGTTTTCCAAGTTATTATTTGATTAATATTTGAAAATACAGTGCTGTGGTTCATATGACTTAAAAAATTACAAAATCAGTTAAAAACCCACAGATTTACCTGGTTTTAATTGGATTTTCTTTCTTTCTTTCTTTTTTATTTTTTTATTTTTTCAAAGAATTGACATACAGGACATAGAATTTCTTCATTTGTGCTGACAAAACCAGCAAATACAGCTTTTAATGAAGTACACAGCCCTTCAGAGGATTATAGGGTCCAGAATAATATGCAAAAGTCTAAATTATTATTTAATGACGGAAAGTCATGACTGAAAGTCGTCTGACTGTTACAAAGCACAGATACTGGAGACTCTTTCCAAAAATGCTAAATAAATATCTGCTAACAAAAAAAAAAAACGTGCCTGCGTCTGCCAAACTAGTCGCTGTGTAAATTGCTACTATAGAACTGAAAACATAAATATCAGTGCATTAAAATAAACTTGTGATTTGCCTTGGAAATACTTTCTGACACCAATTCTTCCTAATACATGTGTTGTCACACGGAACATTCTTCATTATTGTGAATATTGTGCATTTCTCTCTCTCTCTCTCTCTGTATATATATATATATATATATATATATATATATATATATATATATATATATATATATTTCACATACATAGGAGAAGGTTTAAAAAGGCTAATGGTGTGCTCTGTATACAGCGGTGGCTCTCAGGGTCAAAGAACAAAAGGTTTCAAAAAGAGAGATCTCCCCGGGAAAAGTGCAGTCTCATAGAGATCACATGCTAAAGTGGGAACAGCATGTAAAGAACAGCATGTGTCAAAAAAAATAGATTTTTTTTCTAAGAAAAACTTGTTTTTAAATGTAATTAACTTAATAGGGGTAAAGCTTAAATAATAATAATAATAATAATAATAATAATAATAATAATAATAATAATAATGTAGGGATCGTGAATGTGCGAATATAGAAAATACAGTGGTTAAAAACAAAATGTAACCATCTGTAATTTCTGAAATGCATCATACCAACAGATATGGAATACTTACAATATTCATGTTGACTTCAGGATCGAGCTTTTTGGGGGTTTTCAAGGTAGGCTGCGTAGCTTGGACCAGGAAAAAAGCAAACAGTCCCAAACATAACTGTAGCCACATGATGACTGCAGATCTAAGAACAAAAGAGTGGCATGATTGATTGATTGACTGATTGATTGATTGATTGATTGATAGATAAACAAGGAAGTAAATAAATACACATTTTTTAAAAAGTGTATTACTTCTACACTTACATTGACTTAACGTAGTTTTCTCAATACCCCATTCATAAATGATACTTTATGCCTGAATAGGCACTTTATTTCAACTTTAGGAAAGGTAAGCAAATCTAATAAAAACATATTTTCCTCCATTTTGATCCATAAATTCAAATACGTCTCAAACCTCGAACTACTTTACTAAGTAGTCCCCTAGGTTTTGATGTACTTTAGCTAATGTGGGACATATTAATCACTGAAATAAAACTATTAACCTCCTCAAAACATTGACAGGATTATAATCATTTCCGCAGGTTTCAGTGTGTAACTAAAAAGTATGAAGAAGTACAGCAAATGAAAATGTTCTTGTGACTGTCGTGGTTGAAGCTGTAAATAACATGATAAAGAGGTGCAGTAACAACAAATACATGAAATCTGCTTTATTTAAATACAAAATGTTGTGTAACAACAGTGCAATAACACAAACAAGACACCGCTTATTAACGATGGAGTTAAAGCGCATCTTTTAATCCCGAAGGAGTAAATTATTATTATTATTTTTTTAAAATTAAATTACCACAAACAACTAATAACTAGAGACCTTTCGAAAACACTCACCTATACCACGTAAACTGCGTCCTGAAATCCTCCGAAACTCAAAGCGATGTCATTTTCACCCGTCAGTATTCTTGATCATCCCACCTCCTCTACCACAGGATTGGCTCGCTGTAAAATGCTTCCTGAGCGATGATTGGCTGATCGCACAAGCAGACGGTCTGTTCAGCGAATTGTCTGTGAGTGTTAACTACTACTGCGAGAAGCCGGCAACTATTGGCCAATCCTCCATCAGGGGGCGGGGTTTCATGGGGGATACAGGTAGTAGAGCACTTTGACTTCCTCTTTCTCTCTCTATGTTTACTGTATCCGAGGGGAAACATACACACAGTGTGAATTCAAAGGGATGAGATAGGGTGATGCGGTGTGATCTGATCACATCACTGTATACTGTACTTCATTGTTATAGTTATTAATATAGCTATATAAAGGTGAGGATAAAAAGCTATTAGGAACAGATACTATTAAACAGAGAGTTTACTACTATTGGTATTTATAGTATATTTTAGTTTATAAAGTAGGTGTTGAGGAAAGGAGGAAAGATACAACTTCAATGTTTAATGTTTTAAGGCATTAACATAAAAAAAATGCTTGGTTGAATATTTATTTTTGGGAAGTACTTTTATAACGTATTCAAATTCAAATTATGTTTATTTAAAGTAACAGAATTAGTAATGCACGACTTTCCAGTATCCTTGTGTTCTTCTGTAAACGGTCTACTGTGAACCAGGGGAATGTTTTAGTTGGCCAACAACATAGGTCTGAAAGAGACAGGGCGTGTTTATAGTGCTGACATTTGACGGTCTAGCAAGCAACATTAAGCTCACTCTTACAAGTGTAATCATTGATTTTCTTTCTCAGTATGTCTCGAGTGCTGATAGTCGGAGCTGGACTGACAGGCAGTGTGTGTGCGTGTCTGCTGCACCGGGGACTGGCAAACCGAGCTCAAATAACGGTGTGGGACAAGGCGAGGGGAGCAGGTTAGCAAACCTCACTCAGAGGTTTCTATTTACATCCTGCATGAAATGAGATGACGGTCATGTCTGTTGTGGGTGCGGGTTTTAAAGAGAGACGTTGTATGTGTAACATATTTGGAAGATAAATAAAAACGGTGAGTGACTAGCTAGCTACTGAGCTAATTCAGCTACACTGACAGCCGTGTTGCCGAGTGTCTGCAGGGGAAAGTAGCTAATGCATGAACAAAATGTCGCTGGAGGTCGCGAGGTGACGTCATACGTCTTTTGCATATTCGTTGAGTCGTCATGGTAATTTGCATATCAAAAATGTGCTGCATGAAGAAGAAAGATTTTCTGAAGACAGTTAGGATAGAATAAAGTTTTAATCAGAATAGAAAATAATAGATTATGACTCAAACTCTAACCCTTATGTTTTACACATTTAAAAAAAAAATACTATAATTTTTTAATCAAAATTGTTCCATTAGACCAGTGGTGATCACTGATCACTGGTCAGGCTTCACATACTCAACCGAACCTGCTCTGAACTCACATAACCACCAGCTGTGGTGTAAGATAATGTTAATGAGTCTTTATTGGTCACATATACATTACAGCATAGTTAAATTCTTTTCTTTGCATATCCCAGCATGTTAGGAAGTTGTGGTCAGAGCACAGGGTCAGCCATGATGCAGCGCCCCTGGAGCAGAGAGGGTTAAGGGCCTTGCTCAAGGGCCCAACAGTGGCAAATTGGCAGTGTTGGGGCTTGAACCAGTAACCTGATCAGTAACCTTAACCATTAAGCTCTGTTAGGCTTCATTAGGCTCTCAGGCTCTATAGTCGCTAAAAGGGTCGAAAAAGTCACCAGATATTTCAACAGTGTTGCTACGTTGTCGGCATTACATGACAGGGATCCATTAGCTGATGTTATTTAATGAACAATGCTCATGATGTAAGTTAATGAAGGCCAGCAAGATTAACTTTATATAAGCAAGACACCCTAGACTGCAAAAATGCAACAATCATTGAATAATTGAAACCAACACAATTTCTAGGATTTATACACTGTAAGAAAATATGCACTGTACAATTAAAGTCCCATGAAATCCAAATCAAAGTTTTGTGGCAGCAGCACAATGCATAAAATCCTACAGATTACGGTTAAGAGCTTCCGTTAATGTTCTCATCTAGCATCAGAAAGGGGGAAAATGTGATCTCTGTGACTTTGTAGCATGGTTGTTGGTGCCAAACAGGCTGTATGCTGAACTCCTGGCAATTTCATGCACAACAAAAGTTTCTAGATTTTACACAGAAACAAAACCTAACAGTTCTGTGAGCAGAAACACCTTGTAGATGAGCAAAATCAGAGAAGAATTGCCAGACTGGTTCAAGTTGAGAGGAAGACCATGGTAACTGAAATAACCACTCTAACCGTGGTGAGCAAAAAAGCATCCCAAAAAGCACAAAAAGTCGAAACTTGAGGCGGATGGGTTAGAACAGCAGAAGACCACATCGAGTTTGACTCCTGTTAGCCAAGAATAAGAATAGGCACAGGCTCACCCAAACTAAACATGAAATTTGGAAAAAATCCAGGTGTTATTTTTTCATCTGTCCCATTTCTATGAGCCTGCTTGACGTGCTGAGATGTTTCTTGATTTAAGAGTGCTGTTGATTATTACAATTAAGGCCTATTTTACAATGTAGATGACAGTTGGCAAAATAATGGTTAAAATTAAGGAAGAAAGCTATGAGAAGAAAGTTATATGGAAGTGTGAGCCCAAAATATAAGTGAAAGTGTATATATATAAACATGTATATATGTATATATATATATATATATGTGTGTGTGTGTGTGTGTGTGTATATATATATATACATATATATATATATATATATATATATATATATATATATATATATATATATATACACACTAAATTACAGTGCTAAGTAAGTCTTCTAACTAAGTCTTTCATACGTTCTTAATAGAATGTAAATATGCATGTTCCAGGGGGGAGAATGTGTACAAGCAGAAGTCCACACAATTTGTTTTGCACAGTGGATCTCGGTGCTCAGTACATCACTGCCACACCATATTATTCCAAAATTCACAAAAGGTGGTACTGTTTCTGTCCTTATACTTTGGAAATCATTTTGCATTTCTCCTTGTAGTCTTGCAGTGTTCTCATGAAAATGTTTCCTCTGTCTAGTTTTTATCAAGAACTCCTAAATCATGGAATTTTCAAACCACTTGAGGCCAGAGTGGAGGGCATGATGGCAATTGAGGAAGGCACTGTAAACTATATAACGCCATCTGGGATGTCATCCGTTGTTAAGCACTATCTCAAAGAGTCAGGTTGGTCTTCCTCAGCTGTAAATTAACACATACAATCTTAGAGAAAAGGGGAAAATCTAGCATTCTAAAGAACTCATTGGTTTGTCCCTATTGGGGAATCTTTAAATCTACAACAGATGGTTTCCCTTTTTCAAAAGTTAGAATCTTTAAGCAAACAAAAGAACCAATGAAGCATCTTTTTTTATGAGTGTAATATGATCTCATTGTTCCTGAATTGATTACAACCACAGGTAGTAGGTAAAAACAGAAATGTAACTATATAATATTTGTAATTATGTTTGAGCATATATATGTATACAGGGTCTCCCAAAAGTCTCCATACATAGGGGACTGTGTTCACCAGCACCACGTCAGTTGTGCCTTTGTCAGTGGCTGTTCATGGACATCCACTTCTCGGTTGTTCACAACACTTCCAGTCTTATTGAATTTGTTGATAAGTTTGTCAACAGTGTTGTGTATAATGTGCTTGCCATGTTTCCTGTTAAAGTCCATTCAACATTGCGACAGTTTCCTGATCCAGCCAATACGTTCTTCTCTTGTCAAAGGCATTTTTAAAGGCTATCTGAAAAATAATAATAATGTATATTTATATATATATATATATATATATATATATATATATATATATATATATATTTAGATATCATGGCTTGACAGCTATCGAGTAAATCAAGGGACATTGTAGGAGTTGTAGGTGAGCAGGTTGTTGCTGTAATAAATAAATCAATTCCTCCAAAATCCCATGAGTTACCCAAAAGCATCCATTTTATAATTTCAAAACAAAACATAAACACTATTCTCACTATGCTGCATATAAGAAATTTCATGACTGAGTCACTTTAGACCTTGTGCACTCTGTATTTCACCACTCGTGACCATATGTACTTTGGCCCCTACTAGAGAACCATGTTGCCTGAAAACATATTTATAAATCAGCAATGTTATTCAGTCAATATTTCACTTCTTTTGAAATCAATGTCCAGTTTCCTAGAGAGAGCAAAGGGCCATTTGGTAAGGCTATGTACACTGATTTATGGCCACTGAGATCATAGAGAAACTGATAAACTGATGTTATTAGACTTATTAATCAACGTAGTATGTTTTGATCTTTTACATGTGCAACAACAAAGACCAAGATGTGAGAAAACATAGCTTATATCTTTATATCTAGTCTAGTTTATATTAAGACTAAATTGTGTATGAAGCATATTAAATAATTTCCTTTTACACTAACAATGGAAATTTGATATTAAGGTCTTGTATATAAAGCTGTACAGTATATGTTTAACGTTTGAGAGATTGGAGTTAGAGTCATCAACCAACCTATCTGACCATAGTACATGTGGTTGTTCTTAAGTATATATATATATATATATATATATATATATATACACACACACACACACACATATATATATATATATATATATATATATATATATATATATATATATATATATATATATATATATATTTTTTTTTTTTTTTTAAGTCCATTATTCTCCCCCAAAATATAAATAAAGGCATTGTATGTAATGCTGCATGCTCAAATACTCCTTCGCATACACTGCTACTTGTCTAAGCTTTTCATGATTTGATTTATAATAGTGGGCGTTTTCTACTCCTGTTTCGGAATTGTGGGCATAATTTAGCATGTTCTGCTATTAGCATGTGTGATGAATGTGTCCTCTCTTGTGTTCTCTCTTCTACGGCCCCCATTTTTCCACTGTTTTCACTCCTTGTTATATCCCAGAAATATTGCCAACTCTGCCTTTCTGCACCCAAGCAGGAGCAGAGGTGCTCTTCGGTCATCAAATCACCCACATTTACAACAGAGGGCCATGCTGGGAGGTGCACCAGAAAGAGGGCTCACCAGAGCAGTTTGATGTGGTGGTTTTAACTATGCCCATCCCACAGATACTACAATTACAAGGAGACATTGGCTCCTGTAAGTACCTTATACGACATGTGCACACATACACCAACAGAGAAATTACAGTACTTAACTGTGCTCACTGTTAAAAAGTTTTTTTAGGATAGCGATGCAGTAGATGACCACATACTGTTTAAGTATTTGTATTTTTATATAAAAAGCCTAGAAAAAGTACTGATGAATTATAAAGTATAGATAATGTGCCAAAAGTTAAACGTGGAAGTATACAGCTAAAAATGAAATACTCAAATGAAAGTCAGAAAGTTGTACTCAAGTACATCTTTTGGTTTGCAAAATAAACACAGAAAAATCCAGTGAGGTTGAAAACCAGAAAAAGTATGTCTGGTATTTTTCCAGTTTTCAACTGTTCAGTTTGGGTGAGTGGTGATGTAAGCAACTGTAACCTTCCTGTCAACTCGAACCAGTCTGGCCATGCTCCTTTGACCTGTCTCATCCACAAGTTGTTTCTGCCTGCAGAACCGCTGCTCAGTAGTTTTGGGTTTTTCATAACACTGTCTAAACGCTACAGACTGTTGTGTGTGAGAATCCCAGGAGATCAGCAGTTTCTGTAGTAGTCAAACCAGACCGTCTGGCACCAAAAACCACGCCATGGTCAGTCACTGACGTCGCATTCTGATGTTTGGTATCTGCAGCCATATGATAATGGGATTAATTGCAAAATGAGCAGGTGTGCAGATGTTCCTATTAAAGTGACTGGTGAGTGTATACGGTATACCATATACACTATGGTTGCCAGTGCATACACTAGAAGATGTACATGACTAAAAATGTTGTATTTTGAATCACCTATCACTGCTCATGCATCCACAAAGGAACTCTAATTTGGAGAAATAAAGAAAGATTGGCTAATACTTTAAGTCCTTTTTTTCATCATCATAATTAAGGGCCTTTCAAGCATTGGACATGATATTAATGATACTCTTGGCCTAGTTTGTGCTATAGTAGTAATAAAGTAAGGAAAATATTAATAAAATACAAAGTAATCTGCAGGCTTTGACAGAATAAATATTTTGGTTTTACCATCTTAAGAATTGTATTAATATTAAGAAGTGCTTCATTTGCACAGCTGATGAAGAACTTTCATCCCTAAACTCCTATTTCTCATGAAACTGCTCCAGAATTTTTCCTTACTTTATCTTTTCCAAATGTGTATATATAGAACATATTATTCACCCATCCCATTGAGACAAAATGAGTTTTATATTTCTGTTTCCAGCACCTCCAAAACAATAACACACAAATCCCACTGTATTTCCATAAGAATGTTGGAATCCATCACTCTTGAGTGGCATGGTCACACATGGCAGTTAGACTGTGTGTCCATTAGCCTCCTCCCTGCCTTCAGATGTATTCTCCTGCCTCTCCTGACAGTCAGCTGATTGCCCAGCGGCTGGAGTGGGACTGCTGAGAGCATTGGCTACTTCTGGCTGCATCTTTAAATTGGTCTCCAGCTGTCTGGCTGCACTGCAAACCTCTCATCGGCATCCAAATTGGTATTCGCAGTATGAAGTCCTAAATCCAACATGCCTATTTGAAATGGTAAAATAGGAGTCCATAAGGCCAAATATGGAAATGGGAAGGGGAGGCAGGCCAGGGCCTCTGGGGTGCACGGTGGTTCTGGGAAACAGTGAATAATGGAAGGAGCGAGCAGAATGTCATTGCATCTGGAGTGAAAAGTAGGGGGGAAAGCCGCATCACAAATTAGATAGTGGACGGAAAATGGAACGAGACAGCTGAAAATGGTGGTGGAATTGCTATCCAGAAGAAGGGGAGCAGAAGAAGGGCAGAGTCAGTTGCCTTTTCGACACTGTTGACACAATCCCAAATGACTAGGCTGTAGCTGCTAAAAAATTCATGTAAAGTGGTCTGGATGGAGATGGAGGACTGTGTCATTACTGTTACAGGACATGTGTATGAGGCCTGAGCATAAATTATGGAGAAATTAGGAAGTTGAACTTCCTACACAGGACAGGTATATGATTTGGTAAATCATACATACACCAACATATTATATACCCATACGGGCATATAACATAACACAGGTTTACATACAGCAGAGTACTCATAATAGTACTCTGCTGTATATAATAGTATACAAAAATATATAATATACAATATATATTATATATATATATTACAAATATATACTATATAATAGTATACAAAAAAGTGCAGTCAAGCAGTATCATAACTGAAGTGTCAGTGAAAATGGCACAGTGCTGTGCAATGAGAGTGAACACCAATCATTGACAAGAATGACAAGTAAATATATTGTAAGTGATTATACATGTCATGGTGCAACCTTATAGTAAGCATTACACATAAATATTAAGCTCAGTAAATAATTTTCACTGGGAGCTGGAGGAGGACGGTTAGGGCAGGGTTGGGGGTGTCATTTCAGTTTATCTTAGGTGGCTCGGTGAGCAGAGGCACTGTTAAGTTTCAGAGATATTGGCTTATTAAATTGTTCCTCCTTTGGTGTTAGTTCTTCACTTTGTGATAAGTTCTCTTGAGCACACGTCTTGGAGGGAAATGTGTGATTTAGTATTTGGGACGCATCTATAAATACATTATTGAACTGGTCAATTGTCTAGCCATGTTTATTAAAGTCACTTCAACCTATCTAGGTATTGTTTCTTTGTTGTCGTTGTTGGAATGTTTGCTGTAATTCCTGTATGTTCCTTATCACAGTTTGTCCTTTTATTATAAGTATAATATGGGACTTTTAATTTGCATAAACATAATTTAATTATAGTGCAAACCAGTCATGTGTATATTCATCTCTAAGCTCATCATATTGTGTTATATTAGACAGGGTGTGGGATAGAGGATAAGAAGATATAAATAAGAGAGAAAATCTTAATAGATATCTTATAGATATCTAATAGATTTCTTACAGCCGCACATGCTTCATCCTACATTCACGTGTATAATGTAGCAAATTAGAAAGCTGGTTGAAGATATTCCCAGGCATTGTACTGTATTGTGCTAGGAATGATGTCACCCAGTCGCAGTTTTGCAGTGGCACACAGTGAACAGTTGGGGGCAGCAGCCAGGTGTGAAGTCACAGAGATGCAATCTGGAAACAATTTACACCGATTTAAGATATACACCAAAAAAAAAAAGACTCACACTTCCTGCCTACTCAACAAAATATTTTAAAAGAATGTTGATTTTATGTATTAGCTTTATATAACTCTTTTTTTTTTTTAGTTTGGTGTATTCTCTACGAGCCATATTCACTTTCTAGAAATCAGTATGCAAAGAAGTCTTTACAATTGATTGAAAAGGTTATGTCATTCTCAACAGTGCCTATTGTTGTCTCAAGGGATGCATTGCACTTATGCAAAGGATATGTGGGCTGTATTTGATGTAGAGGAAGAATGGGTGTATGTGTGTGTGTGTGTTAACATGTGGGCCAACATACACAAAAACATTTGATCATTTCTTTCATCTCTTAGTATTTCCCCTAAAATAAAATAGTGGACTTCCCTTGCCAGATCTTGCTAATCAGTGCAGTTGTATAAGTTTTATCTCAGAAAATAAAGTAGAATTTAAAAAACAAGGTACCACTGGGATTGAACTGTTGTTCAAAATTCAGACAGGAAACCTTAGCGTTTATGATTGATACTGAAGCTATATAATCAATAGGTAAAAAGATACGCTATTGTTCAGTCTCCAGTCTCGTGATGGAGTATTTTAATAATCAGTGCTAACATGTCACTAATTACAAATAATTACCTATATGTACTAATCAATAATTGGCTTTGTTAAATGATGTAAAACTCATTTACACTGATGAGCAATTTAGACTAGCCAGTCCATCTACCAGCATGTTTTCTGGACAGTGTGAGGAAACCGGAGAACCTAGAGAAAACCCACCTGGACACAGGGAGAACATGTGAAATTCCACACAGACAGAAACTTGAGCTCAGGATCAAACTAGGAAACCTGCTGCACCACCTTCAAATTCAAAAGGAATTCAATGTTTTTTTATTTCATTCTCATTTCTCATTCTCATTTTCCAGGTTTTGTGGTTTAGAGTTAATACTAAGTTATTCGCTTGTTTCCTAAGCTGACTGTGAAATAGCAGGCCCACTAATCCTTAAATGAACACCATCAATTTGACACCATCTCTGCTGTACAAATGTGAACATTAATTAAAAAGGGAAAGTTGTATAAATCGTTCCATTCGCCACAGCGCAGTGTGACATTTGGAGAGAGGCCTCCGTGTAAATTATTGTACGTGCATGCAGCGAGCCCGAGACTGCTGCAGAGCTGCTTCTACATGTTTTACTTTAATACTTTGGCCCTTCCACTGGATTTCCATGTGTAGGGAGAGGAAATATGGTTGTGTATCATTTGCAAAAGATGAATGAACTCGAGGAACTCTGCCGGGCTGTGACACGCCTGATGTAAATCAATGCAGGACTCGGGTCTATTTGTTCCCCGTAATATATAACGGAACATTTCGGGTCAGCGGTTTGACTGGGTTCCTGGACCGCGAGCTCAGGGGAGAGGTGTCTTTTTTTTTTTTTCATACACAGAGCCATGCCAATCACAGTGCCAAAACCTTAATGCATTCAGCTACAGCCAAATCCCTGATGGATTCTGTTTGCTTTTTTGGACAGAACCTGCCCTCTCTCCATAACGTTTGGATGTTTTTCATCGTTTTATTGCCGAAGTTCTGCTTTTATTTCTTGGTTAAGCCTAAATGCATGCTGTCACTGACATTCTCTTCCAGCTGCCAGAAATGAACAAAAGTGAACAGAATGCAGCTTTTGCAAGAGTTGGCACAGTTTGGGTGAATGTGAATGACATAAGAACATTTGAGTGTTCTCAGACCTCAGAGCCTCATTTGTGGTGACTCCACTTTTTCTCCCATTCACATACTCAGGATACTGACTCAGGAAACATACAGTAAATATGTTTAACTGATATTGTGGGACAGAGACATGTTGTTCTGATGACCCGCTAGGTTAAATTTCAGGGTATGTTTTTTTTTAATTTTTAAAAAAAATTTTTTAAGTATGCTAAAAATAGTCTGTGTCTGCTTCTGATTGGAGAATATAATTAATAACACGTGCTCTGGATTGTTCTTCAGTAATATACAGAAAGGCATTGCATATCAGTTTCACAATTAGAACGTTGAAGGAAATTCATTTCCAGCTTGTCAAGCACAGTTGAGCATTTGAGGAGCTAGTTCTGCTTTTAGGGGTAGAGATAGAGAAGACGTAAAACAGGAAGCTAACCTAGAAAAACTTAACAGGCTCTGCTTCTAAGGTTTTGTGCTACTATCCGACGTATTCATCTTTGTGGTTTTTAATGTATTTGATATGTTGCATTTTATCAAATGAAATATTTGCTATCTGTTATTTTAATCCAACCTGTTAAACAGCCTAACAACATTTATGTAAGATTTATGTAACTGTCTGTTTTCCCCCAGTCTAGTTTTACATTCCACGTAAGTCAGTGTTGACCTGTGAAGATCCAGGTGACTTCATCCAAAGTGAACGGATATCTGTGCTGCAAATTTTAAACCCAGGTTCAGTCTTTTTAAGCATCTTCAAAGTATACTTGGAGATGGGGGGTAAGCACATCCCTTTTATCACTTACAGCTGTCCAGAGGATGAACAGCCGTGAACTCTAGAGCCTGTTTCATTACCCGTGCCTTGGGTGTCCGCTCAGCCACTGAGTGATGGCGAGCTCACACCCTTTCCTACTGTCAAGCCCTTTCTTTTATTTCCTGACCGCTTCAGCCTACTCGTGCACTGTGAGCTTGCACTGAACTCCCAGAGCATGCAAGCCTTTTTTTTTTTTACATTACGTCATTTTGCAGACATTTGAATGGCTGCTGTATCTTTTTTTTCTCTCTAGTGCACCCCATGTGCCCAACAGTTAAGCTTGTGTGGATTTTTTCAACTAAGCTTTATCCTCCTGCCAGCCTTGAAACTCTGCTGATATTGAGAAACATGATTATTCATTTCTAATGAAATTTAAGCTCTATTTTTGTCAAGCCAACTCTCTTGCATCGTAATCAGTCTGCCTGGCTGCATTATTCAATTTGGGGATCGACTATGCGATAAGTACTGTACTTTTTTCTACTGTTTAAAAGCAATCATTTATCAGCTGATATTATAACAGGTATGACGGGAAGATGCAGCGCGCTTACAACATAGCCGTTCTGTCCCTACCACCATACATAAATATCCG
Source organism: Ictalurus furcatus (assembly GCF_023375685.1). Taxonomy (NCBI): domain Eukaryota; kingdom Metazoa; phylum Chordata; class Actinopteri; order Siluriformes; family Ictaluridae; genus Ictalurus; species Ictalurus furcatus. The sequence goes on from NC_071267.1 coordinate 11,413,284, forward strand.
AGCGTATCATTTTGCAACCAATTACCTCGAGCTCCAGTCCATCCTTGGAATACAATTAATGCGTTGAGTGACATCATCTTCCTCCGGGATAGGGAGTCTCTTTTTGTTTCCCGTCAAGTGTGTGGCTGTCTGGCTTTGCTGCTTTTAAGTCTGTGAGTCTGGCATGATGTAATCCTTTTTCTGACTCCTGACAGAGATGTATGGCAGTGGAAGATTGAACAAACATCACCTGGACTTTTTTTCTATCTTTATATGCCCAGCTTCAGATTCCTGCTCTTGGCTGACATGAGTGGAACATGATGTGCTTTTCTGCTCTTGTAGCCCATCTCCCTCAAGGTTCGATGTGTTGTGTGTTCTGAGATGTTTTTCGGCTGATCACGGTTGGAAGGAGTGCTTATTTAAGTTACAGTAAACTTCCTGTCAGCTTGAACCAGCCTGTCTGTTCTCTTCTGACCTCTCTCATCAGCAGAGCATTTCTGTCCGCTGAACTACCACTCATAACAATGTGATAACAATGTATTAACACATTGGCAAAACTATGATATTTTACATACTTCTACATGACTGGTAATGCGGCCTGTCATTTATTCTCTGCAGTTTGCCGCTGTATGGGTGCACAAACGCTAATAAAAAGACATGTCTGCCATAATGATTCATCTAATGTATATGTACATGTCCAACTTTGTATTTGTGGACAAACAGTGTTACCGCATTACTGTGCAGACACTGTGAGAGTAATAGCTCACCTGATGAGACGTAATAAGGGCGCAGATAAACTGTAGTCTGTCACAGTGTTGCTTTTAGAGCACTAGTTACACTATTCAATAGGCATGCAGGAAGTCGCAGGTTTAAAGGGCCAGTCAGGAACTGGTGTAACTGACAGCTTGGCTGAGATGACGGTAACATTTAAAATAGCACCACTGCTACAGGACTGCTAAACTATTGCAACAATATTTCAAGGAAGTTTCAAGAAGTTCTTTACTTCTGCTGTCTCTAATTTGAACAAATATTGTTATAAGTATTTCATAATATCAAGCTCCTTAAAATGAAATTGGGAAATAAAAAAGTTGTTTATTTCTGTTTATTTCTGAGTATAAGTACCAAGTAAAAAAAAAAAAAAACAGTTATTTATTCAATTCTGTTACAGTATAGTATAAAAGATTGTACCATAGACTGGATGTATAATGACCTCCACTAATATTGCCACCCTTGGTAAATATGAGCAAAGAAGGCTGTGAAAATTTTTCTTTTGATCTTTTGTTGAAAAAATTCACAAAAATACTCTGCTCTCATGGATATCAAACAATCGCAAACAAAACACAGTTTTATCCAAAAATATATATCTTTGTTAAATATAGGTGTGCAACAATTATTGGCACCCCTATGAATTCATATGAGAAAAATATATTTGTAGTGTATTCCCATTGATATTTAAAATAATTTTTAGTACACCTGGGTGACTAGGAACAGGAAATTGTTCAGCCGTGACTTCCTGTTACACAGGATTATAAATATGAGGTAACACAGGCCAAATTCCCGTAGTCATTCATAACAATAGGTAAGACCAAGGAATATAGCTGTGATGTGCGGCAAAAGGTTGTTGAGCTTCACAAAATGGGAAGTAGCTATGAGAAAATAGCACAAGCATTGAAAATGCCCATTTCCACCATCAGGGCAATAATTAAGAAGTTCCAGTCAACTGGGAATGTTATGAATCAACCTGGAAGAGGACGTGTGTCTATATTGTCTCAACGCACTGTGAAGAGGATGGGTCGAATGGCCAAAAAATCTCCAAGGATCACAGGTGCAGAATTGCACAAGTTAGTTGCGTCTTGGGTCAGAAAGTCTCCAAAGCAATCCGAAGTCACCTACATCACCACAAGTTGTTTGGAAGGGTTTCAAGAAAAAAAGCCTCTACTCTCATCCAAAACCAAACTCAAACATCTTCAGTTTGCCAGACACTACTGGAACCTCAAATGGGATTGGGTTCTATGGTCAGATGAAATCAAAATAGAGATTTTTGGCAATAAATACCAGAGGTGGTTTTGGCGCACAGAGAGGTATATGGTGTGCGCCATATACATGTATTGGCGCACACAGAGAATCCACATGGAAAAGTACCTCATGCCCATGGTTAAATATGGTGGTGGCTCTTTAATGTTGTGGGGCTGTTTTTCTGGATATTTTGTTAGGATGCATGGCATCATGGACTCCTGCCATGGCCATCTCAGTCCCCTGACTTGAAACCCATAGAAAACCTGTGGGGTGAACTGAAGAGGAGAGTCCACAAGCCCCTTACCATGTATTGTCCAACCTCATCAGGCTTTATCGGAGAAGACTCAGAGCTGTTATCTTGGCAAAGGGAGGTAGAACAAAGTATTGACTAAAAGGGTGCCAATCATTCTTGCACACCTATATTTAACCAAGATTTTTTTTTTGGATAAACCTGTGTTATGTTTGCAATTGTTTGATATCCATGAGAGCAGAGTATTTTTGTGAATTTTTTTGAAACAAAAGATCAAACGGTTAAACAATGAAGACAATTTCTCACAGCCTCCTTTGCTCATATTTACCAAGGGTGCCAATATTAGTGGAGGGCACTGTATATCCTACACAATGCAATGTTTGATTAGCAGTGCATTTTTGTTATTAAAATCATGTTGTCATCAGCTCCTGTATCGTGTTATTCCTGAAAATGTGGAGAACAGTTTGATTCAGTGTAAAACTGGAGAAAATGGCCAGATCAGAATCTTAGGCCCTGACCTCCCTCCCTGCAGGACACTGTGCTGATCTTTATTAGGATTACAATGGAAGATGATTCAGCACTGAATCACCCTCTAAATTAAATGGACCTCTGAAAATTTTCTGATTTCCTGATTAAGGAAGGCTTTTTTTCATGACAGAGAGGCAAGGAAAAGTTTAGATAATGTGATGGATCTGCTGTTATAATAAAAAAATAAAATAAAAATTATTTTTATTATGAGTAATGGCAGCCTTTACATTTGTGTGTCGATTCTCTTTTTTAAATCTGTTTCAGTATGCACTCCCTCTTTCACTTAAGCGTGCTAGGAAAATAAATTGGTCACCCCTAAAAATAGGCATCTTACAAAAAGTCTGTCCCCTGAGATGTGAGTGCTTTGGTTTTCAAATACAGGAACAAAGTGTGTCTTTGCAACAATTAGTCAGATGTCTGAGGAAACACATTTTGCCGCATTCTTGTCCTAGGTAAATGTCAACTCTATAAATGTGTGCTTTGCTTGACTGCTCACACATCAGCAAATTTGGGCCACCATTGCAGCCTAATTCACTTTTAGACATGTTACTGAATGATTTAGACTGCTGTGTGATTGTACAAATATGTAGCTTGATTTAGTTGGCTTGGAGTGGCAAGCCTGCAAAGCAATGCGCCTAAATGAATTTATTGTAAATTAGATAGCTAAATTGATCTTGTTGTCACAGTAGAGCTGATTTCATTTGCTGCCTGAATTAGTCTGGAGTCAGAAATGGGACATATTGATTTCCTATAGACGATCGCTGTATGTCCACTGCAGCACTTGTCAACATGCTGTGCAACTAGATGAAATGGGCCCTTGATTTATTCATTAAAAAGGTGACAGATGTCCTGTAATATGGGTCTTGGATGTGTTTCTCATGTCAATGTTGCATTTCTCTAAAACGGGCCTGTCTAACAAGCTACTTTTGACCAGCTGCTTAAAATAAGGCATGTGGCTTGACGTCAGCGGTGAAGCCCTCAGGTTGTTGCCCTAAATGTCTCTGTTTGGTCCTGAATTAAAATCGGCCTTTCTTTGAATTAAGCCTGCCTGTGAGGAGTCATGTTTACCCACCCAGATATTTTAGCTGACATCAGAACCATGCCAGCTCCTTATACCTGTCTACACAAAGGCATCCTGTTTGCATGATGGAGGAAGGACGGATAAAAAAGTCCCTGAAGTGAAGAGATTAATAAACATTCTTGTAAATGTGTAGGTGCATGTACAATTACGGTATAAAGCAAAGTTTTATTTACTATCTTGAGGCGAAGCTTGTGTTTCACAGAACTTCTGTATTTAGTCCATGGGGCGTTTATGGTTTGCAAGACGGTGACTGTTTAAACACTGATGTGTGCTGATTAACTGCTTCGGTTATAAGGGATGCGCCGTCACTTTTGACAATACAGTTGCACACTGGACAATTCTTTACTCGTCCTGTGTTTGGTATTAGGAAATACAAAAGTCAATAACTAATATATTCATGTCCTAACCAGAGTCTTAATTGTTGTGAAGGACTCGCTGAATGTGCTAAAGTGGTAACTTTTTTTTTTAAAGTGGAACCAAATCTCAGCCACCAGCTCTGAGTTTAAACCTCTTTCATGTGAAGTAAGTAAGCCCAGCTTTTGCTAGATGTTTGTCATTATTTAATAAATGAGAGTAGTGTTTTATCAGTGTTTTGGAGTTGCAGCTGCTTGCCAAAGGTTAGCTTGGAGGCATCTGTGATGCTGGTCTTCATCCGTTTAATTGGCTACATGAAATAAAGTGTTTTCTCTTCCAGGTGGTTTGGCTGTTGAAATCTCAGCCTGACTTGGTGCTGAACGGATCTCATCAGCCACACAGCCAGTGACTTGACCTGACTGACTGTGCAGTTGGAAAAGTAATTCAGGTTTCTGCCCCAAACCGTATATGTATATCATCACTGTCAAATATAATTTGATCAAATGGGTGTTGATAAAGGGTCTGTTAGGAATCTTGGCTAATGACAGCCCTCTCACACCCGCACATTATCCCCTCCCCTTGCCCTGACTAAAGCTGGACTCAATCTCAAAACACCGCAACAGTTCATCCTGCCCCTGAAAATGCGTTACTTATCGTTGGGCACAGTTCACCAAGTGCATTAAAAGTTAAAAAAAAAAAAAAAACAACTTCCGACACTATTTATTTATTTATTTATTTATTTCTAGTTTTTGGGATGCTTTCCAGAAGCTCTCAGGCAACTATTAAAACAAGCTTTAAAGGGCTAAGAGAGATCATAAATTGCAAAACGATGCAGTTCTCTCACTGTGAATAGATTTCCAGTATGCTGCACTGCCGTGTGGACCGAGTCCCTGAGGATAGCGACAAAGGCCAGTCTTGGCCTGGGAACAATGAAAAATACATGGGAGTTGGTGTGCTCTCTTAAAACAATATTTCCTTGAACAATACCGACACTACATAAATCAACCACCCGTGTTCAAAAATAAACTTTTGGCTTTGTGTTTTTGGTAGTGCTTTTAAATGTTCACTATTTTACCATGTGTAATGTGCACCTTCAGTACAAATGAAAGTTTAAAGCACCTTTATTTTTGTTCGGCTTTCTCAAAGCGATGGATGAGGATTGTGGCTACTGATCTGATGGTAGTACTATGTTGATAGGGTTTTTGTTTTGATCCATACTGTAGATCACCACATGGTCATGGCTTGATTTCTGACTATGCCCTGTGCTTACATTTGCTTCAGAGACGTACCTACCACTATGTTGGAGAAAGGCACGCTCATCAAGCCTAGCGTGCAGTAGGTGGCTCTAACTCACTCTGTGGCCTGCACCCCCATCCCGAGTGTTCTCTCAGAGGACAATTAAGCAACTTGGGAAATTTGCTTTCCTAGTAGTTAGCCAGAAGATGAACTTTGTGAGAAAACGCCCTTGTGCTGTTATTCCCTTCTCTCTCTCCTCTCTGTCTCTCTTTTGCACCCCATTGATTGCCAGTGAGCCATAGAGCATGTTTCACAATACCATTTTTATAGTTGTGCCCCTGCCAGATGGGAGGAGTGTGGTCACTGTTCATAACGTGTTACCAACCTGGCATGCAAACATGCAACTCTAGTCTCTGTACTGTACCTGTATGAGGCCTTAGAAAAGTTATATTAGTAGCCTATTTATTGCAATGTAAAGAAGGATTATAATTATTTGAATAAATTACATTTGTATGCTGTATTTCGTAAACCAATAGTCTTCAGAACAACCAGATATCGGCAAGAAAAAAAGAATAAAATGGCCTGTCAGCAAAATACTTTGACATTTTGGGTAGTTTTGTCTGTACACATATTTTTGTGTGTTTGTGTGTGTAAGTGTGTGTAATTCAGTTGTGTGGGGTGAAGCCAGACTCAAGTACACACACACACACACACACACACACACACACACACACACACACACACACACACACACACACACACACCCACCCACACGTGCTTGGAGAGGAAGCTCTATGAGGAAACCTCATATCTCATGTTCTAACATGAGACCAGCAGAGCGTGTGTTTGGGAGCTGTTCAAGTGCAACTTCTGTATTCTATTGAACTTCTAGATTTCGTTTTTGAATCACAGCTCATGCAATTGAGGTTGCTTCTGATGCATTTGTTACCATCTGTTATATCCTCCTCTAACTGTCAGAGCTGTGTGACACTACAAACTAGTGCACTTTCACAGCTTTTGTCATTGACTGTACTTGGAAAAGTGCAGCTTTCCTGCAATGCAGTATTCTGGCTGTGGGGGTATAAAAGGCTCAGGGACAAACAGAGAGAGAGAGAGAGAGAGAGAGAGAGAGAGCGCAGCTGCTTCCCCCATGCTGAAGTGCAAGGCTGAGTGTATGCTATGGCCTGCATTGATCAGGCCACGTTCTGTCAACATGCTGGGCCTAAGCGATTCCTGCACTCGTTCCACACATCAAAGATCCAGGGGCAACGAGAGCCAGCCACCGAGCTTCAGACTGGAAAACTTTAACCTTGTAGACACACATACACATCCTCTAATGTAGTCACTCTCCTACTCGGACATGTGAAGGACTAATGTTCTTGCTGCAGGAGCCAGCGACGGTTTACTTTTGCAGGTTGGGGAAATGAGCCACTGCCAGTCAGGCGATGGAGAACACATAAGCAGCACGTGTTAGCTCGTGTGTGAGCGCGAGTGAGTGAGAGAGGAAGTGTAAACTCTCAGACAGTGATGGGGGAATATCTCCACGATGGTTCTAGGAGTGTAGAGGAATGGTAAAGGCATTTGTGCTAGGCAATTTTATAAAGGATAGGCAGACACAGAGCAGGCTCCTACGCTCCTGAGAGTTCTGTGGTGACAAGTGTGCAAAAAAGAAGAAGACATAAGGTGTGTGAGGGAGTTTCTGCACCTCAGGATGTGAATACTCTTGAGATTTATGCTATGCTCATTTTCTCTCTTTCAGAGCTTGTGAGAGGCCCCCTATGAGTTTGAGTTTTCTTTACACTTTCTTATTGTGTAAATTTGGAAGAATGCCTTTTTGAGACTTCAGCCACACAGAAGTACAATGTTTCTCAACAAATCTTTAGTGTCCTAACCACTTGACTAGCTTCATGACGATGTGGTCACACAGCTGAAATGTTTTCTCACCCTGTGCAGGAAATGAGTGACCTTCCTCACAATACTAATGGCATTTTCCAAACAGATAGAACAGCACACAGCCATATCTGAGTATTAGACTTGAGTCTGCACTGTTCTGAGCCCTGAGGATTGTATAGAAAAGAAATGCTAACTTGGAAAGAGTAGTGTTCTTCTCAGTACAAAACTGTTCTCCCCACCTGTTGGACAGCTGTGTAAGGGAAAGGGCAGCAGAGCTAAATACTCCTCCAGATGAAGGCAATTGAACATCCATCTGGAAAAATGCAACGATTCCATCAGGTCCACCTACAACAAACTGCTGGAACGCCATTTCTTCCACCATCCCGAGGGAATGCAGAACTAAGAAATCTGTAGCTGAGGTTCAGATCTCGATTGTACTGCACTGGGTAGAATCAAACTTGTCATGAGCCTTTTAACACTCCTCCGGAACTAACTCCTTTTATTGAAATCCTAATCTTAAGCAGGCCAGGAGAAGCGCAAATACACATCAGAGATCAGAGTTAAAAACAACCAGCAGCTTCTCTTCAACAGTGACATTACACCAGACACAGCTGGTTATGTAATAAACATCTGAAAATAAGTATTCACGAAGGCGGGAGAGACGCTTAATGGTATTCTGAAGGCCTGGCCTATCGAACTAGGCCAGTTTGTGGATTCTACAAAGCACTCTGCTCTGGATAAAGGCATCTGGATATGCTGAAAATGTAAATGTAAAATATAGAAGTCTTGATTTGACTGAAAAGAATTGACACTTTTGGTTTATGTTTTCATTTGCATCAGTATTGTATTAGTCTGTGAATGTGGCATGTGGTTGAAGTGGAATAAAGAAGAAGCACAGTACGAGCCTGATATTAGATACCAGCTCTTCTGAATGATGCATGATGAATAACTGGATTGTCCTTTTCATAGTTTAAACTTGTAAAATAAACCATATCTTGTGTTATAACTAACTTAAAAGGGAGCCTGGAGCCTATCCCAGGGGACTCTGGGCACAAGGCAGGGGACACCTTGGATGTGGTGCCAACCCACTGCTGTGCATAGTCGCACACATACTACAGACAATTAAGAGATGCCACTCAGCCTACAATGTATGTTTTTGGACTGGGGGAAGAAACCGGAGTAACCGGAGGAAGTCTCCGAAGCATGGGGAAAGCATGCAAGCTCCGTGCACGCAGGGTGGAGGCGGGATTCGAACCCCTAATCCCGGAAGTGTGTGGCAAATGCGCTAACCACTAATCCACCACACCCCCCATTAAATGATCTCTTCTATGTTTAAAATTGCATAAGTTTTCTTATGTGCTCAGTCATGCAGTTTTGTAAGCGATTTGGCTGGTAGGTTGTTCCAATAATCTTGAGGAAATTACACTTCCATTTAAATGTACATTTACAGCATTTAGCAGATGCCCTTATTCAGAGTAACTTACAGAAGTGCTTTGTATTCTCCATCAAAAACACTTCTCACACTAGTACAAATAGCTCAGGGTCTAAGAATAGTATCAAGGTAAAACCCTGTTAGACAGCAACAGAAACACACAAGTCAAGGTTGTTGTTTTTTAATCTGTGCTAATTTAAGCCCTTGGTGAAGAAGTAGGTCTTCAGTCCTTGTTTGATGACAGGCAGTGACTCAGCTGTTCGGACAGCCAAAGGAAGTTTATACCACCACCTGGGTCCCAGGACAGAGAAGTCATGATGAATGTCTTCCTTGTATCTTGAGGGATGGTGAGTCAAATCTTGCCATGCTTCAGGCTTGAAGGGAATGTGTTGCAGAGGTTTAATAAGTGCCTTCTAGTAGGTAGGGGCTGGTCCATTTTTGGCTTTTAAAGCAAGCATCAGTGTCTGATGCAAGCAGCTACATGAAGGCATTGGAGGGAATGCAGCAATGGAGTAGTGTGGGAGAACTTGGGGAGATTGTAACAAGTCATGCAGCTGTATTGTGGATCAACAGGATAGCACACAAGGGAAAACCTGCCAGGAGTGAGTTGCACTAGTCCAATCTTTGAGCTGACAAGGGACTGAACAAGCACTTGAGTGGCCTCCGTGATGAGAAATGGCCAGATCCTCCTGAGGTCAAAAAGGAGAAACCTGTATGACCAAGTCAGGCTAGAGTTATGAAAAGAACCTGCCACAGTTCTAAAGGCTTTGGCTGTCTCTGTGGAGGCACACATCACAACAAAAAAATAATAATTCATGGAGCCATTCATTTAGAGGGAGATGCATTGGTTATGATGAATGGATTCACTTAAAACAGCCAGTCAGTGTGTAGCCTTGATGCTTAACCACTTATCATAGCAAGAAGTACATAGATATATTCTTTTCATTGGGTCCCGTGCTTTGGTGTCCTTTGTGCAGAAATGACATGTTCCGTAATGATTCCTTCACTACAACAGAAGAAAAAAGCCTTCTTATGAATTCTGCCCTCGGGCTTTGCATTGTTTCCAAACTCCCCACGCTCATATGCAGCACCAGATTTCTCTGTACCAAGGGGCACTTTTACATGCTCATAATTCACCACAGATGTGATGCAATGACACGAAAAAATCCTAGAAGGTCAGTCATGTGACCTGTCAATTTTGGCTGTCATCTCCTTCTGCGGTCGGACTGTTTGCGCCGTAGCTAAACGAACGTTGAGGAAAGTGTTCGCAGTGTCATCTGGATTCCTGTAGTGGAGATATGAGGGAAGTTGCATGGCATGGCATTTTTTTTTTTGTTGTCCAAAACCACTCAGCCACAACATAAAAAGAAAAAAAACATTTCATATGGTCACTGATTCATTGTAGAAGATGAATGAACATTCACACATGTTTGTAAACCTCCTGATATGTTTGGACTGTATTTCACTATTTTTAGAAAGCTTGTGAAACATCTGCAAGTCGGTATGGGAGGAGGATGCGCATTGGTTAATAATCCTTCCTGAGGCTCTTTGTTCACTTTCTGCAGATTTTCACATTGCCAGTGGTAGGAGGGGAGCCTTTTAGTTTGAGAATCCGCTCCTCCAGGAGTGAACTCTAACCTTTGCTATACTCAGAAATCGTGGGTAGACGACTAAAGCTGGGCCAAGCATGAGTTGCTCGGACCAATAAACAACAGATGTTCCTGACCGGAAACGAGGACAGGCTTTCTAAAAAATAAAAATAAAAAAAAAAGAAGAAGCAAAAAGAACAAACATCCAAAAGATAAATCTCAGTGTTTCCAGATTCCTGTGTAGCACACTGAATTAAATCCTCTTTGTACTTCAGTTCATCAGTCAGAGCCTCAAGTGCACCTGAAATCTATAGCTATATAGTCCTTAAAATTGAATTAGTCCCCCTGTGGCACTGTACCATTGATTTCTGTGTAAAGGTTTTTGCAACACATTTCAGGCTCAACTTAGAAACTCACGCGGTTCTTCTTATTTGGTTAGTGAAGGCCTGGAGGCTCCTCACACACACACACAACTGTCTCATAGGATAAGTGGAGAAGTGATGTGATGGAAAGGCTGGCAGATGTCTTAATCTTGTGCTGTCTTTCTGTCTGTCTCTTTGTCCGTCTGTCTGTGTGGGTATATAGTGCTGAGTGAGAGCGAGAGGCAGAAACTAGAGGATGTCAGCTATTCCTCTCGCTACGCCTTGGGGCTTTTCTACAAAGCCGGCGTGCAGATCAACGTCCCCTGGGTGGCCAAGTATGTCTCCAATAATCCCTGCATTCGCTACATCGCTACAGATGATAAAAAGCGCAATTTAGGTCAGTGCCTCAGTTTTTCTTTCTCCCTTCCCTCTGTGACACACTCTAGAATGTTTTAACTCCCTTTCTGTTTCTGAACATTTTCGATCACTTCTTGCACTACTTCCTTGTCTTCCCCTCTCGGTCCTGTTCTCTTGGGTTTCTCCCTCCTTTTCCTGCAATCCTCATCCTCTTGATGTTCCTCATACTTTCCTACTCCATAAATGGGAGATGTTTAATGCATGTGTCACATGACCATCTTTGTCTAATTGAGGGTTCATGCTTCTTCCTGTCAACCCCGCTTCTGTCAGGCATTTGTATGTACAAGGAACTACAAGAGCAGAACATGCCAGAACTAAAATGGAGACAGTGTGAGGATGGAGTGAAGGGGAGATTTCCTGTATTTGTGATTGGCTTAGCTGCTGGCTGGTAGCATGACCCGCTTCCTGCATGCAAACTAGACCACTTCATTAAGCTCAAACTCATCACTGTTTTAGGATAGAAATCTAAACAGATACTGCTGCTAATCAGTCAGTCATATATTAATAATGTATATGAAATTAATAGAGAATGTGTATATGAATGTTGTACAGAGAAAGTGTGTGCAATTAGTGTATACGTGCATAGGACTGCCAGACAGAGTTAGCCTCATCACAAGGGCTGCCACACCTGCCACCTCTTATTCACACCACGGTTCTGAAGGCAACATCATAATTAGTGGGCCTGTTAAATTTTGCATTGGGCTGCAGTGTTCTTTCAGGCTGGACGGCTCCCTGAAACCCTCCTCTGCCTCTCTACTGCTATGCTTTAATCTCCACTTTCATCGCTGTAATGTATTTAGCTTGTAGCTCCAGTAAGTATATCTGGGTAGGAGTTCATAGAGTAGACTCTTTGTTTTAGAATGTCTCAAATTACTGCCACGTAAAGGCTAAAGTATAGCACATGTAATAAAAGCCTTCAAGTTTTAGCTGCTCTAAATCTAGCAGTGGTGTATTACTCGTAAAAAATCCAATTCATGATTGTCCAAAGTCCATTTTTTATTCCAAATATGATATCTGATTTCATAGTTATGAGTATTAGTGATACCTGATACTGATCCTATACAAGTTCTTTATAGTGAGCTGCTGCTTATGCGAAACATTACAGATGTCAAGGCGATATGCATTAGGATAGTTATGGGTATTTTCATGCTTATTCATGCTTTTTCAGTCAAAATCCAACACATACAGTATCACAACCTAAAATGCAGTGGTGCTTGAAGGTTTGTGACCCCTTTAGAATGTTCTATATATCTGTATAAATAAGACCTAAAACATCATCAGATTTACACAGTCCTAAAAGTAGATAAAGAGAACCCAATTAAACAAATGAGACAAAAATATTATACTTGGTCATTTATTTATTGAGGGAAACGATCCAATATTACATATCTGTGAGTGGCAAAAGTATGTGAACCTTTGCTTTCAGTATCTGGTGTGACCTGCTTGTGCAGCAATAACTGCAAGTAAATGTTTCCGATAACTATTGATCAGTCCTGCACATCGGCTTGGAGGAATTTTAGCCCATTACTCAGTACAGAACAGCTTCAACAATAATATTTTTGTTTAATTTCTAATTGGGTTCTTTTTATCTACTTTTAGGACTTGTGTGAAAATCTGCTGATGTTTTAGATCATATTTATGCAGATATATAGAAAATTCTAAAGGGTTCACAAACTTTTAAGCACCACTGTACATCAGTGCATTGGATCTAAAAATATATAGAATAGAATAGATCCTGTACCAGTGTAGCTGCTAGAAATATCAATATCCAGTTGATGAATCTGTCATTAAAGTCCTCATGAAATGGCTTCTTAGATACCATTTGTTTCCATATCTTTACATATTTTCTTCTAAAACAGGAAGTCAGAGTGATGATGTGTTGAAGTGCTTGAATGACTTACACAACAGCCAATAGCGTTTGAGATACATAACACTTCTGCCCAATCTAAACAAACCTGATAGACCCTGTTCGCCGATAATGAGCTGCTACTGTAAAGCAAGACCCACATCCAGGTATGGGACATATATACAGTATCTCACAAAAGTGAGTACACCCCTCATATTTTTGTAAATATTTGATTATATCTTTTCATGTGACAACACTGAAGAAATGACACTTTGCTACAATGTAAAGTAGTGAGTGTACAGCTTGTGTAACAGTGTAAATTTGCTGTCCCCTCAAAATAACTCAACACATAGTCATTAATGTCTAAACCCCTGGCAACAAAAGTGAGTACATCCCTAAGTGAAAATGTCCAAATTGGGCCCAAAGTGTCAATATTTTGTGTGGCCACCATTATTTTCCAGCACTGCCTTAACCCTCTTGTGCATGGAGTTCACCAGAGCTTCACAGGTTGCCACTGGAGTCCTCTTCCACTCCTCCATGTCGACATTACGGAGCTGGTGGATGTTAGAGACCTTGTGCTCCTCCACCTTCCGTTTGAGGGTGCCCCACAGATAGGGGCAAGCTCAATAGGGTTACCTTCACCCTTAGCTTCTTTAGCAAGGCAGAGGTCGTCTTGGAGGTGTGTTTGGGGTCATTATCATGCTGGTATACTGCCCTGCAGCCCAGTCTCCGAAGGGGGGGGATCATGCTCTGCTTCAGTATGTCACAGTATATATTGGCATTCATGGTTCCCTCAATAAACTGTAGCTCCCCAGTACCGGCAGCACTCATGCAGCCCCAGACCATGACACTCCCACCACCATGCTTGACTGTAGGCAAGACACACTTGTCTTTGTACTCCTCACCTGGTTGCTGCCACACACGCTTGACACCATCTGAACCAAATAAGTTTATCTTGGTCTCATCAGACCACAGGACATGGTTCCAGAAATCCATGTCCTTAGTCTGCTTGTCTTCAGCAAACCTTTTGCGGGCTTTCTTGTGCATCATCTTTAGAAGAGGCTTCCTTCTGGGATGACAGCCATGCAGATCAATTTGATGCAGTGTGCAGCGTATGGTCTGAGCACTGACAGGCTGAGCCCTCACCCCTTCAACCTCTGCAGCAATGCTGGCAGCACTCATACGTCTATTTCCCAAAGACAACCTCTGGATATGACGCTGAGCACGTGCACTCAACTTCTTTGGTCGACCATGGCAAGGCCTGTTCTGAGTGGAACCTGTCCTGTTAAACCGCTGTATGGTTTTGACCACCATGCTGCAGCTCAGTGTCAGGGTCTTGGCATTCTTCTTTTAGCCTAGGCCATCTTTATGTAATTTGGACATTTTCACTTAGGGGTGTATTCACTTTTGTTGCCAGCGGTTTAGACATTAATGGCTGTGTGTTGAGTTATTTTGACAGGACAGCAAATTTACACTTTTATACAAGCTGTACACGCACTACTTTACATTGTAGCAAAGTGTCATTTCTTCAGTTTTGTCTCATGAAAATATATAATCAAATATTTACAAAAATGTGAGGGGTGTACTCACTTTTGTGAGATACTGTATATTCAAGCAATCAATTAATTGGATGATCACAAGGATTTGCAGAAATCTTCAAAAAGTTAGATTGTTTTCCTAGAAACAGGATCTTATGTCCATAAGACTAAGGGTTGGTACAAAAAGCTCTGAAACACATTTATTTTTATTTCAGGGGCACTTAAAGTCATCTTAGATGGCTGATATATTGGTATTTGGGTGAAATTTTTTAACACAGCATTACATTCACATTTCCCCCATTTAAAAGTTTCCCAATAAATCTTCAAAGAAAACTGATTCAGAGATTGTTATATTCAGTATGTGCTCTATTTGTAATCTCACAAAATAAGCTTTTAGCCACAGAACCTGCATGCTAAGCTGGTTGGCTGGCTAACTTACTTAATGTTGGTGATGAACATAATTGTGATTATTATGTTCTGTTTGGACCGTTTTGACCACTTTTAAAGGAATCACTCAAAACAACTGGGATTTCAGTATCAGAATCTCGAGTGACAGTGTCGTCAATGGAGATTCTGATACTGAAATCCCAGTTGTGGAAAACTGTGTCAAATGTGAGCTAGTTATCAAGCCAGCTAAGAGATCAGGCTGACATGTAGCCACTTCAGTTTGAATTTTCATACACATTCCTGGTATTCTTTATTAGGGGAAAAGCTTTAGAAATGTTCCTAGACCATTTTTCTTGGGCATTAGAAGCATAGAAAACAATTTATTATTCTACAGGGCATGATATTTTCTGCCATGCAATGCCTGCCTTCTCCTCACCCTGTGAACTTTGTGACCTGCGCTGCCCACTCCAACAAATAAGTGACTCAACCAGCAGGCAGGGTGCCAGCCTTCTGCCCACGCACCATGACCTCTCCCCCCCCCCTCTCTCCCCCCTCTCTCTCTTCTCTCTCTCTCTCTCTCACACACACACACACTCCCTAACTTTTCCCTCTGTCCTTCTGTCTTTCATTCTCTCTCTCCCTCTTTTCCACTCCTCTTTACTTGGCTTTGTGCCACGTGCCTGGGTTGTTTGACACTAAGTTCCTAAGCGAGCGACTCCCCCTCCATGTTGCAATTGCATTGTTGACATTAATTCTAGTTATTCAGAAAGGTAAAGGTAATTGCCATCATACTGATAAGTGTGCACACTAAACCTGGTGATAAGCCTATTGAAATGGTCAGTGATTCAGTTCTTTTGTGCCCAGTCTTGGCTCGAACGCCTTTGTGCTAAATCCTGTTCACTGGAAGTACCCATTTTGCTGAAGTAGCAAGTTTAGCCAACGTGTCAAATCTTCACTGCAGAAATGGCATTATAGATGTCGCTCAAATACTACTGTGATAAAGTTCGCCAGCAGATTAGAATAACTGACTGCGTACAACGGATGAAAGTCACTTCCTCTTTCGCCTCCATGCCTCTAACTACATGGAAGTTCTGCAACTCATATAGAAGCTTCCTGCACAATCATCTGAACCAAGGTGCTGCTTTCCTGTGCCAGTATTCCCGATTTCACCTTTTTTGTCACTGTCCACAAACATTTACAGAGCAGATCTCATTTTTTCAGAATAGTTCTTCCTGAACTGGTGGTATCAAATGAAAAGCTCTTTGTCATAGGTCACTATAAAGTCAATGAATCGAACATCTGTGACTGCCAATGGCTTCAGTATTTAGATTCACTCAGTCACTTTGTTCGTATTTAGCAGCGTCCGTTGTTCCCCAGGCAGTCATCAAGGGTGGGTTATAGCATCAGCCGTGCCGCTTCAGAGCACTGACTAGGCCACAACATCTCCAGCTGCTCAAACATCCGGCATGTTTATTGAGCACAATAAAGCTTTATTCCCCTCAAATCAGGTTATATGTGCATTTTAAAACTGTCATTAGAGAGATGAATACATCTCTGCAATAGATTAATAAATCAGGATTGGCCAAAAGGCACGGGTCGTAGCTGTTCTGAGCGCCCAAGGCATTAGCTCGTGTTTTTTCAAATGCCCACAGATTATATCACTGTGTACCATGACCTGGATGCTATCATGAACAGCTATGAAACACCAAACTTGTGCTAACCTGCTCTGCTCACTAGATTATTTGTCTAACAAATGTCACCCATGTCAAAAAGTTGGTCAAAAAGGGTTCCCACATGGACCTTCCATTCATTTGGTTCCAATATCTTTCTATTAAAAATTTGGTTAAGGTAAGTGCTAAGAGTTTTTTTTGTTCCTCGGGAAAATAATTGTGGCATTTTCAGCCCATCTTTCTACACTTATTTGCCTCTAGCTCAGTCTGGCTTCTGTAGCTCCACCACACTAAGCTTTATGCATGAGCTTTTCTCCTTCTCCCCATTCACTTGCTGTTGCCTGTGAAGCCTGAGTTTGCCTGAGAAACTTCTGAAACTAATGACTCATGTCTGTTCTTCATTTGTACTAATACAAACATGATTACAAAAAAAAGACTCATAAACGTATGCTGTGTTTGATAGTCTGTGTGTGTGTTCAGTTTCAGAAAAGTTTGGCCCCTCTGTAGTGGTGCACACCAGCGTACCCTTTGGCATGGAGCACTTGGAGGACGCAACAGAGGAGGTTCAGGCCATAATTCTGGAAGAGCTGCAGAAGGTGATGCCAGGCCTCCCCGAACCCGAGTCCATCAAGTGCCAGAAATGGAGATACTCTCAGGTGAGAAAACGGAGTCTGCCAGTGATCCTTCATCTGTTTATATCTCAGCGTTATTTCATTTGGTCCTTCACCCATAGGATCATTTATTATAGGCAATGTTACAGTGTGTTTTTTACACTTAACAAATGCTTTGGGCTTATTTGGTTGAGGGTGTCAGGTATGTTTCATCTTTTGTACATTACGAAATGTTACTTCGCGTGCACTAATAGATACAGTCCTTTATTCCTAATTATATGAATCTTCTAAATTATGTTTATTTCATTCACTCTAATAGTTTTCAGTTGTATTTGGATGTAACAAGGCAAGTTTAACCAATCATGTCAGAACAGATGACTTTCACACAGAGATCGGTTCTCTGGATCACAGCCAGGTTCAAATACTACTTTTGCACTTGATCAAACATAACAAAGGCTCAATGCAAATGAATTTTATATCTGGAAAAAAGTGCAAAAACCACTTAACAATTTTATTTAAATAAAATTCAGCTATTCCACTGTAATGTTTAACTAATTGAAGAAATAATATCAGCAAGGTGTGGTCATCTTTTGTTTAAAATCTCATTTCTGGTTACATGTCTGTGTGCAGGGTGTATATTTATCCCATCCTGTAACTTCTTTATTCTGTTTTATTCAGTGTCCCAGTTTACTTTTCATGTGCTCTTAAAAGAAGGAAGTTTTTTTGTTTTGTTTTTTTCTTTTAGAAATCCTCTAGGAGCTTTGTGGTCACGTTCAACAAGAAGGAAGAAAGACAGAGGCCATAGCTCGTAGTTCCCTCTGCAAACGTGCTTAAGTGCTGCTAATGAAATGCTGCTCTACTATACAGCAAATGGCATTCATATTTTATAGAGTGAAGCATAATGGAGGGCTATAGGGCTTGAGTGGTGAAGAGCTGGTAGAAGGAAAAGCTCAAACATAATCTTTTATCTGAGGGCTGGAGTAAAAAATGCATTGAATTATACTTTAATGATGCACAGAGATGTTTTCTCGGAGACATACAGCAAACTTGTGTTCTTACTCACACACACACATACACAAATACATGCTCACCCCCACACAGTTGGCTCACACGCACATACACTTACAGTAGTTCACTGTGCGCCCTTTCTCACACACTTCTGCATGCTCTCTCTGTTTCTCTCTCTCTCTCTCTTTCTCTCTCTCTCTCTCTCCCTCTCCCTCTCTCTCTCTTTTGCGTTCTCTCTCTCTCCACCCCCATGCCGGGCTCCTCTGCGACACACATAGCACTGGGCCTCTGCTTAAGGTCAGAGGACATGGAACATCTGTGTGGGAGCCCACATCTCACTGCGGGCCAGAGAATGGGCCAAGGTCTGTCTGGACTGCACACACTCTCTTGGACACATACACACGCACGCACACACACACTCCGTATGAATGTGTCAGAGGGGTTGTCTACTGCCTAGAGGTTTTAATGGCTAGAAAAAAAATCTCTTAATTGCTTTTCAGAAAATGGTAATTCAGTCCCTTCTGCAGTCCTTCCTGCAGGGAACAGAATGTCAGAATTTCTTTCAGCTGTTGCCTGCTGTCAGAGAGACGTGTAGAGAGACGTGAATGGAGAAAAATTACATAACCGCGATTCAAAAGTGTGACTTGTTTAGGAAATGTCACATGCAACAGTGACTTGCTCCAAGCTGTCAAATGTATACACGGTCTCTCTGATTCATGTGTGCACACTACACTTCTTGTTCAGAAGAATCCTCATCTTTAGAGGATTATGAAAGCTTGCATGTTTCATGTTTAATACATTATAGGATTTTTTTTTTGTCATCAGCATTTCAGATAAAGTTCGAGCGTGTCTGAAGTGTTTAGTTTATATTTACATATACTGCGTTCGTGATTGATTTTCTTTTTCTCTGAATAGTTTGTACTATGAAATCTATCTTTTTTAGTTGTAAAGTCGTCCTAGAGTCAGCTATTTCTGAATGTCTGTCTCTCTTGTGCTGAGTTCTGGCGACGAGTGTAGCGAAATACATTTGAGGAGGTGGAGGAGGTCAGCCCTGCTAATATCAACTTACTCCTTGAGTAAACCAAACAATTTGTTCTTGGCCAAGTTTCAGCCGGAACATTCATCATTTGATTTACATACAGATTACCGTTTAAAGCTACAAGAGGGAGGGGGATGAAGAAAAAAAAACCCTCTTTTTTGGAGGCAGTGATAATAGCATGTCGTCTGTAGATGCCTATTAAAAGCCCCAGGAAATGGATACTATTTCCTTGGCTTTAGTGCACTGCACTTCGATGTTTATCAGGAGTTCTGGGGCCAACAGAAGCCTCAACTATGGGCCATACACTCAGGAGGAATGTGCTTACTCTCAGCTCTCGTTAACAAACTGTATTTTTATTATTTTTTTATTTTCCCATAGTAAAGTAGTTGTAGTCAAGCACTTTTCATTCTAGCCAGTATTGATTGAAGCAATATATGCGTTGATGTTTTCTTAAATTAGGATTTAGGATATGTTTTTGAACAACTGCTTTTTCCCCCCCAAAGCACCCATAACGTAACAGCAACTACTGAAGTGCATGCTTCAGATATACAACAGAGAGGGAGGCAGGTCATTCACTGTAAAGAGTCATCCGCGAGTGGGTGTATTGTGTTTTATAGGGAGAAATTGGGAGCATTTCCTAGCTTTCTATGGGAGTTTCTGCAATGTTATATCACATCTGGCACAAAACCCTGTGCCCACAGGAAAGCTTAGCCTTCCCTATAGAACATGCATAGCCGTTGCTCTGACAGATTTCACTCGGGACGTATCAAGATTTCAGAATTTTGTTCTGACACTTAATTGAACACACCTTCAAAGATAGTCTGCATGTTTTAGTTAGTCTAAATAATAGATTGGCATGATAGTACAGTGGGTAGCGTTACCGCCTCACAGCTCCAAGTTCCCTGGCTCAGTCTGTGTGAAGTTTCTGTGCATGGTCTCCTCGAGTTCATATGGGTTTCTTCCATGTTTTCTTGTTTCCTCCGACTCCCTAGAAATATGCCAGTAGGTGGATTGGTTACGATAAATTAACCCTGACTGTGAATGCATGTATGACTCTGTGTGTGTGGTGCACTGTGATGGAGTAGCATCACATTGACGGTACATTCCCAGTGTTCCTGGGATAGACTCGAAATCAACTTCGACTCTGACAAGGATGAACTGGTTGCTGAATTTGAATGTATAATAGATTCAGGTACCTTAGGTTGCATTAAAGACTTCAAGAGGATTGTTTTTTAAGGTCTTGACCAGGGAGGTCAGAGATTTTTCCTTTTCCATCCTGGATTTCTAATCTACCCTGCTCACTTATTAACACTTTCACGTGTAGGTTAGAAAACAACTAGACAAGCCCCTGTGATATTAAAGCTTTGGATTTGATGACATTTCCATCATACGAGTGTATGTGACTCTGTGTTGAATAAACGTACACGTCAGCACTGAATTAAAACGTCTCCTCAGCGTAGGCATGAGTCAAACCCATCGGCCAGGTGTTGGCAAAGCTACGTGCCGTCTGCTTCAGTCTGCCGGGCCAGGTTTGTAATCAGGCTGTTAATATGTGTGCTCTCCTAAGCCAATGTAAGACATAGTGAGCAGCCCCTGCCATGCTGAGCCAGACCCCACCCTACACCCAGACATACTGAAACTATGATTAAATAAACAGTCTCACTTCTATGGTGTAATCATATGGGTAGGCTTATACAAGTAATTGAGCATCTATATCTTGTTCTTGTTCATTGATTGTGCTCTGTGCTTTACTAATTAACTGTTCTATCACAGGTCTGGAATATGCTTTCCTTACTTTTACAGTTTCTTTCTTCATTTATGTCCCTATTGTCATATGTGAATGTACACCCTGAATGTATCTACTGTATCATGGTAAAAAGCATACAAGCACACTGTCAAATATGAGTCAGCTCTATAAAACTGGCTTTCAAGGCTGTATGTAGGCACAGTGTATCTGGGACAATAGTGTACAATCCCACTCAATAGCAGCACAACATGGCGGTTGCATCAGCTATTAGATGCCGCATCGTTAGTGCAGCACTAATGCAGCGTACGCTCAATTGTGTCGTTAGGTGACAAGTTCAGTGGCTGACTGCCCAGGGCAGATGACACTGCTCGCCAAGCCTCTGCTGGTGTGCGGGGGCGACGGCTTCACGCACTCCAATTTCGACGGCTGCATCGAGTCAGCCCTGAAGCTCTTCGAGGTTCTGAAGTCCTCTCTCTAAAGCGTTGGGCGTTGGGAGGGAACTCTGTATTTTTGGGGGCCGAGGAACTGGAACGGGTTTACCAGTGATGATTCAGACACAGCACCTCCTACGCATGTACTGTATGAAGAACAGTGATACTGTTGAGCAGAAAAACCAATTACGTTGCAGCTCGAGATTCAGAGAATTAGATGAAGGCTGAATAAACTGTGCAAAGCTACTCCTTATATTGATTTTATATAATGGTAATGTTGAGCACAAACAGGCCTTCACACATTATCTAACATGTAAACTGTAAATGTTGAATGATCTTGTCTTCCTGTTGCCGTTTGTGGGTTTGAGATGTAAGAAAACAATAATAAAAAATTTAAAAAAACCTTAACACCTGATCGAAGTGTTTCTGCATTGTTTTTTTTTTTTTTTCATTGTAAAAAAGCTTAAGAGTTCATTTGTGCAAAGCAGACTCATGGTGAGTGTGATTGTGTGTTTTGGGGGGACTCTGCCAGGCTGCTGAGCAGCTATTGACTGACGTGCACTGTTTAGAGGTGCTGCAGCTGGGCCTTAATCTGGGACAAAATATTTGGCAGGCAGGATGGTGAAAGAGCCTCTCTTAATCCAGCCATAATTATGGCTCGTTGGGCCTCAGATCCAGTGCACAGCTGGGTCTGCCTACCCCATGCTCTCTGTCTGTCTCTAGCTCACCCCCACCCATCAAATCTAATATGTTAGACACAGTATTATATTACTCTCACATTGTACTCTTCCACTGGTTGTTCTGCATCACCGCTATGAGGATGTTGGATCAGTGTGTATTACTTAAGCAAATACGTATACTTTCTGAATGCTTGGGTATGCATTATGTGAAGGAATACAGTACAGTGCAGTTGTTCAAGTCACTGTAATTGTTGTTGGTAGCTTTCATCAGACTTCCAAAGCCATCCAAACCACTCTCTAAAGCTTCTCCTCAAAGGTCCACTATACACACAGTGTGATGATATCACACTGTGTGTATGATATCACACTGTGATACACAAAGTGCTGATGTGGGTGCATGCTTTTTTATTTTCACACAAGCAGATATACTCCTCAGTCTAGATTCAAGATTCAAGATACTTTCAAATGCCTGCACTGATTTACAGAATTAGTTCTGTGCAACTGCTTGGTTGGATTAAAAGTATGCACCCCCAGTGGAGCTTTTGTATACTTCATCCAAGCAAATGACAATCACAGCTAAACACAGATGGAATGTCATATGTCACATGTTTATTCCATATTGTTAAAATTTGGGACAGCAATATTTTTCTACCTCTTAAGCAGTGGAGTAAGAATGACCCTGTTTTTTCAAGCTCTTTGACACACTCAGATATGTTAAAAAATCAAAACCCATACCAGTGTTCTCTCTTGTCTTTCTCCTTGCTTGGTCCCATTCATTTCTGCATGCTGGACTGTACAAAACTGCAATATTTGTAAAAGCTTTCTCTTCCATAGCCTTGCTAAACTATATCAATAAATTGGTATCAATCCAATGCTTCAGTTCATGTTTCTTTATAGCTTACACCTGAACGCTGAATTAAAAATTAAAAATCACATAAAGACAGTTTTAAAAGATTATTTAAGCAATAGCGCACATACAACAGTGTGGTTATACTGAGTAGACCAGTCCTAGTGGAGTTACAATAAATATAAGAACTCTTGGAACACCGTTCGACCAATCAAATTAGTGGACCGGAACTAACTGTTGTAGAATGCAGCTTTAACTAGTACTCTAACCAACACAGATAACACTGGTTAGTTTGACTGGTAAGCAGCAAGTATACTTCTATGACAAGATCTGCTACAATTGCCACTTGCTATGATTGGCTGATCTAGCTTCTCACTGTGTGGCACAAACACAATAGCAATGTTGATCATTATTCAGAGTGAGTGCAGACTGAAAAGCCTGTAGTCTATAGTGAGCTTTGAACTCTTTAGATGTAAAAAAAAAAAAAAAAAAAAAAACCTCAACCTTTGAAACTGAACAAAAATGTGTTACTATGAATACATCTCTGCATGTCTGTCTCTGCTGTGTAAAGATCCTGGGCTGCAGAGAGAGAGAGATTACTTCTTATGGATGCATAATTCATACAAGTCATCCTCTGAGAAACAGAACTCAGCTGCCTGGATTGCAGTAGCCTTGCCACAGTGTTGCATCAGCTGTGTCTTGCTTTCATTAACGCATGCGTTACTAGCTCCGGCGCTTTGATCTTTTTATAGCAGCCGATAAGAAAGAATGGGTTATGGTTGAACACTCAAGGGGATGAAATCATCAGTCATTTGACTCGGGTGGTTGATGGACATTACGAGCTCAGTAGAGCGAGTGTATTAAGGGCATTAGGTAGCCCTGAAATGTTGCTCAAACCTTGTGGCTCATGGACAGATTGGTAAATGAAAGCCTTTATCTTCCCTTGAAATTGTCCCCCAGCTTCTATATTTCACCATATCCAAATGTGAGCATTCCCCGCCTTTTACTATACACAGAAGCATCACTACAAACCTTCTCTTCAAACCGGGTTCTCCTCACACACAGTGCTCCAAATGATATGCCCTGCATTTTTGCAAAGTCCCTAGCAGATGGCACCAGAGGTTGATAGTAGGTTAATCCCTACCAAGCACACGCATACGTGTACAATGTATACAAAAAAAAACTCAATGGCAAACCCAGCACCATGTTACATGAGGCCCTTCCCCCACACAAGGGCCAGCAGGCCTGTATTGCAGTCATATGTGTGTGCTCTGTATGTGGACCCCCTGAAGATGCTTAAAGGGCTCTTTCAATCCATTCAGAGCTGTGGATGGATACAAGGCCATCACTAATTATGGATGCCATTTTTTTCTCTCTCTCATATTTGATAAGGAGGTAGGGATGTTTCCTGGGAGGAAATAAAAAGATACTGTCTGGGTTTAGGAATATGAGGGCGTGCATGTGTGTGAAGGAGACAGGAGATTGGGATGTTTAGACTGCTCTCTGCTTTAGATCCCAAGGGAGCTCAGGCTTGTTTAATTAGAGGGGCGGTGCCATGGGTAATGGGAGCTGACGTTCTCGACTTGTCTCTCGGTCGCTCTCCTTCTCTGTATCAGTCCAAATAGCACAGTACTCTGAGCAGTCAATATCCAAAAGCCTGGTATTGATCTGGGAGGGTCAGCATAAGCCACACGGCTACAATATAGCCTCTGCCAAAACAGCCATTACTGTGCAACTCAACCATGCAACTTCAGTGATAGCCGTGCCTGTCAAATACTTTATCAAAGGTTGTTATAACAAAGGAGAAGGAAGTCTGTTCACTGGCATGTCATTTCTCAGCTTTCTTTCAACAGCTACACAGTAAGCTCTTTGTCCTGCCAGTCAAAATACTTGGAAAATGCCAATATGTCAAGGTGACTTCAGCATGACCCATCCAAACCAGAACTGCTTTTCTCATAAATTTTTCCAAGGAAACACAAGAAGTTACTGACATTGCTTATGCCTCTGCGCAACCCTCCAAGAACTCGTGTCATCTGTAGCTCATGAAATGATGCCATACCACAAAGTAAGTTTTGTCAGTGATGTGTGTGTGTCCCTAATTTACACAGTGCCACAGAAGAATCTGGTTACACGCTTCGTTTCACGCCCACTTTTCACATTGTTCCTCCTGCAGCCTTTAAGTTGTTTCAGTACTGAAATGCTTTCTGATCGTTTGTTTCAGAAGCACCGGGAAGGTCGTGTTAGTTTGTGGCTTGTGTAGTGGCAAAGAACAGTCTCAGTGATGAAGAGCTGACAGATCAGACAGGTTTTTGGCTTGTGTACATCAAATATGGTCAGACAAACCACTGCCCTATTAGACCCCATAAATGCACAGGAAATGGAGAATTTCTGGTTTTCACTTCCATTCCAACTCTGTTGATTATAGCCAACTCAAATGAGTCTTAAATAGAAGTTCAGACTATGCCTGTAAAAACACTATAAAAAAAAGTCCTAATTTTTGGTATATGACCGTCCCGACCCTGTTTTTTTCCTTCCCTTAAGTATAAAAAGGTAAATAAAATCAACTGTCCTCTGGCTGACATAATTTTTTCCCCCCTAACATTAGTAAGCTTTGTTTTAGGAATATGTGTGTTCAAATGGAACTCATTATTTTGTGCTTTCAACATGAGAAATCAGCCAGACAATATTCTTGCCAGTGCTAGCCAATTGGGCAAAATGGATGCAAAAGAGCTTCTCACTGATGTGTGAATGGAAATTACACTAACATATTAGCTAGCTAGCACGTTTCCATTAAGTTGACAATGGCCGTGGTTCATTTTGAAGTGATCATAGAATGACCAACACCCTGCATAGGCTATGCTATTCTCAATGAGAATTCTGTAGGATCTTACTCTATAGGTTAAATGGTAAGTAGCTATCCAGAATGCACAAATAATTTAAAGCCTAGCAGAGTTAGCATTTTAGCAAACATTCAAGCTAAAAGTTTGGTTGAGTATCTACTCGCAACTACATCATTAAAGTTACTAAATATAATTAGTTCACTATGAATAATTACAATAATCTACTGAAGGTGATATGAACGTGTTGTACTTGAGCTTTACCTGAACTTATCGGCAAATTTTTCAATTGCCATGGCCATCCGAGTAATTATTCTTGATAGCAAAGTGTCTACTGTTCACTTCAATAATGACAAAGTAGAAAGGAATAGAATGACCCTAAAATACTTTATATCCATACTATAACAAAACAGTATACCATTATTTCTGTTTTTTCCCCCCCAGTATTTTCTATCATGCTACATTGCCATACTGCTACAGTATACTGTCACAGCCATGGTTCAAATGAGGTTTTTGTGCCCAGAGTGCGTGTTGGAGAATTTGGGTGTAATCTAAGCAAGTTAGGTGTGTGTGTGCATGTGCATGTGTGTGTGAGGGAGAGAGATAAAAAGAAAGAGAAAACATGTACAGGGTTGGTTAAACATACAGTATATGGTGTGCCACACCCAGTGTGCACACTCAGTTTCAGGGGAATGGAGTCATCCTCCAGAGACACACACACACACACACACACACACACACACATCAATTAATGTCTGACACACCACATACTTCCTTTTCGCTGCTGCCAGACAAGTCTTTCTCAGACCAGTTTTTTTATTAGGGTTTTTATTACCTAGATTTTTATTACTTTGTTTCTCAGAATTCAGTGAGGAAATATGTTGGGCTGATCTATAATAGTGATTAAAAAAAAAAAAAAAAACAGAAATAATAATTAGGCCTCTAGGTTGTATTCCCTATTTAGCAAGTGTCGCAATTTCCTGGTATTAGCAAGGTGTGTGTCAGTAGAATGACACCTCTAGCAATTCTCCTGTATATCGTCACAAGCAGAATGATGGTCATTTAGATCTGCAGTTCTCAAAGCAGCGGGGCCCAAGGGATCTGTGACGTAGCCAGGAAGTCTGCAATTAAATTACTTTTCAAATGACATTACGATCACTATCAACCTCTATTAAAGGTGTATTGGGTGTTATAGCTGAACTGACTGGCCACTTTAGTCTAAAACGTATGCATAATGTTACTTGAAACATTGGTTTGTGGGTGAAAAGTGCAGGAATAAAACTTTCCAGCGGCAGTAATAAATAAATATGACGGTAGTCCATCCAATATTTTTGTAATATTTTTGTACTTGGGTTATGTTCATTTCATGAAATAAATCTGTGTGAAGGAGGTTAGCATTTCTTTGAAGGGATCTCAAATTAATTCTCAAAAAACTGAGCATTTAGATTACCATATGGTTACATCACGATCATAACATTCATTAGAATCAAAATCTCTCTCTCTCTTTTCTCTCTCTCTCTCTGTCTCATTCTTTCTGTTTTTCTGATAAGCACTAGGTGTTAAACGGAGAGAACAAAGTGCAGCACATAATCACAGCAGATAGCAGGACAGTGTTTCACTTGGATAAAGCCTATTTAGCTCAGATTAAGCCAGCTCTCGGTATAATAATCTTTCTAAAGCTTCTTTCTGAGTTGTAAATCTGTAACAGCTCTGGACTTTAGACTATCAGAGGGGGCAGAAATATAGAAATATGGCTAGTGTGAGCATTGATATTATATTTAGGATTTTGTCAGAGAGAGAGATGTTAGTACAAAGAGAGATATCTGTCTGGCAGGCCTATCATTTATGTGAATCCTCTGAAAAGCTAAAACACTCAAATCTAGTTAAAGGTACACCACATACACCTTCCCAGGAAAAAAAAACAACAACATTAGAATAAAAAGGTACAAAAGATTCCTCATGAAGCCTCATGTCCAGTAATACGTATGTCCAATACAAGCTTTAGTATTTTTTATGACAGGCAGCATACATTTTCACTATAGGAAAGGCATAGAAAATGACCTAAAGCAGCTGATATCAAGCAAACCAGCATCCAAGGTGATAATTTTTTTTCTTTACTCTTTCACACCGCCTTTTCAAAAACC
Organism: Ictalurus furcatus; assembly: GCF_023375685.1. Classification (NCBI taxonomy): domain Eukaryota; kingdom Metazoa; phylum Chordata; class Actinopteri; order Siluriformes; family Ictaluridae; genus Ictalurus; species Ictalurus furcatus. Next base: position 11,441,206 of record NC_071267.1, read on the forward strand.
CACAAACGAAGCAAGTGTCATGTGTAAACTAGCACTGTTGGTGCTAACCACAGACTGTTCCACAGGCCATGTTTTTAGGTTTGAAAGTGAGTAAAGTGCAGCTGAACTTCAAATCAGAGTGATGCTTTGCCACAGTGTTGGCCATATACTAAAAATATCTTTCTGCTAGCTTTTATATGCCTTCTGTCATGAGTCCAGAAGTGGTCAATTCCTCCTGCTTCTTCTTAATGGCTGTCATCAATTTTTGTGGTGTCTCTGACTTCAGCCACAGCTGATTTATAGCTGCACTCATACACTGGATATCTATACCATTTCATAGACACTTTAATGCTTTGACAAATTAGCATGGCACTGTCTTCCTAAACCAGCAGTCATCAGCCCTTATCTTATTCTGTTTTTTCAAGATTTAGATCCATCCCTGGTCTACCATACTTAATCTACTTCAATCTGGGGTTAGAACATGGAGGTAGATCTTCAGAAGGATAGTTGGTGATAAATAGCTAAAGTATTGGATCTTCATGAAGAAGAGTATGTGCACGCAAGAGCGGATGAGCAAGCATGCAAGCTTTAATGCCTGGGGTTGTAATGGCTGTGGGAAAGGCCGACAGGTCACCTAAATTCATCAGCCTAACAACTTCAGCATAATCTTTTCCCCCTTTCCTCTACATGCCTTGTTTACTTTTACCCACTTCCCACTGCATGGTCCCACTACAGCCTAGGGAATATACAATCTCCATTTTTACTTGTGTTCACTGCCGTTGCCTTTGGCAGGAACTGCAGCTGGTCCCTGAGCGGCCTCTCTGCATGGGATCACTGAAGTGGTTCCTGCTGCTGCTGCCATTGCTGGCCCGTTCGTGTGAGAGAAGAGTGACATTGTCCAAGCACAGGAGAAGGCACTTGAAAAATCATGGGATAGAGAGTCTGCAATGGGCTACATTTATTGCACTGGCTTTATGTGGGGGGTGGGGGGGGCGGGACAAAGTAGTACATCTTAAGTTTCATAAGACAGGACAAGAAAAACATGGCTTCAACTTGCCTGGAAATCTCATTACCAGCAGAAAAGCTCCGGAATAACAATGCGGTCGCTGGACTGTGAAGAGAAGGAGAGCATCAAAGCAGGCCAACTTGTTTCACACTCCCACTTTCTGATGCTGGTGCTGAAACACGGCTATGGTTTCGATTCCACATGTCCCACTGACATTAATATTAAAACAAACTACAGCATTGAGAGTGGCATTCATAACAGACACAGTAATTATTCCTAAAACAAACTAGGAGCTGGACTTTCTGGGCAAAGGAAGAGAGGGGAAGGCTTGCACGGCTGCAGTCCTAATTACATCGAGTAGGGCTGCAGACTGGGACAGCTTTGATCAAGCTCAAGCTTTAGCAGGCTGAATTCCTCATTTGCTCCTATCCTGTACTGGGGCCTACACGGAAGCCTTAAGAGGTTTTAGACAAACAGTGTGTCTGATAGAGCTCTAGCACAGGGGAGAAGAAAAGCCTGGAAAGGAGGCACAGGGCTGAACTGTGCTTGACCTCACTTTACACAGGTGCTCCAGAGAAAAGGAACTCGCAGCCCACTTTTATCTTTTACACAGATGTTGCTAAATGTAGAAAGTTTGCCAGCCTGGTAAAGAAAGAAAGTAAAAAAAAAAAAAAGGGATATAGGAAGGGAACGGCCATGGTGTGGGGAATGATGGTAACACAGATAAGAGAACTGTAGTGGTATAGGGTAAAGGCTAAGCATTAGGAGTCTTGAAAAGTGGGTTAACCCTTAACTGGCCCCTTGGTATAATGGACTGCCCAGACTTTCATACACACAGATGCATACTCCAGTGAGATGACCAATTACTTTACACATGTAAATATATCCACACACATTTTAGCCATTCTAGAAAAAGGCACCATGTTCAGATTTCCTCACTGCTACCTCTGTTGCTGGCATCTTGTCTTTGCAGCCTGGCAGTGAACCGGAGTGTGATGACAATGGAAAGTGGAGGAGGGCCTCCTACATGCAGTGGACATGCACAGTTAGTTTACTTTGCAGTAAGCATGAGGGGGCTGGCCCAAAGGACTCTCACCATCCCAGGAGCTTTACTTTCTCACCCACTCCCTCATCCCTTCCACCAGATCTGACTTCCTCTGGGCTGCGGACGTCTGTAGAGGCCCAGCCCCACCACGTCACCAGCACACACATACAGAAAGAGAGAGAGAGAGAGAGAGAGAGAGAGAGAGAGAGAAAGAGAGAAAGAGAGAGAGAGAGACCAGCAGCATCAAGCAGAGTAGCAGAAATCAGGAGACAGACGAAGAGCTAAATACAGACATTGTCTGGCTGCCTTTTTCTTCTGTCTCCTCTATGAGAGAGCTGTCTGTTCTCTGCTGCTTGGCCTAATTGAGTGGATGAGATGAGTTCGTGGCCATATACAGACATCCTTTCCCTGAGTGACTCCATTATTGTACTTTAGTGTTAGAAGTACACTGAATGGCAGAACAGAATTAGCATTTGAACAAGAAAGTATTATTTTAACACCATATGTATCTGAAATCCTTTCTCCCATGGTCTGTCTTTCTCAGTCTCGCTCTTGTCCTGCTCCTGTCCCAGGCTCATTCTGACATGCTGTGCTTGCTGCAGTTAGGAGGTCTGCTCCGGAGCCTAGCAGATGGTTTTCAATAGGCTGGTTGATACTTAGATACTCATTATATTGTTGTGGGCCTAAAAGGTTCCATCTTGCTGGTTGATAATGAGAGTTATCTGAACTCCATCCAGTTTATTGTGCCAAAGGACATTTAACATGGGGCCCTTCCATTTTTACCCTCACCAGATCCACTAGAACAGATTAGAATAGAAGAAAATTGAGGTATGAGTTTAAGGTCAGACTTTCAAGAATTTCACTATAGCCAACATTCCTCAGTTGCACAGTAAAATTAAATAAATGATGCAAATTTCCACTTGTTTTTTCATGTTGTTTAAATACCTCCTTATTTAAGGACATTGTCAAACCTTTGAGAAAACATGTACGTAGCTCCAGTGAACTGTAGATACCTACATTCTTTTGGAACACTCCGGGCTTTGTGTTGTCATTATCTGAATCTGCAGGCATAACCTTCATGTCTCGGTAAGAATCCTGTCTGTCCTGTTTTGCATAGTTGCTCTTGATGCTATTGCTTTTCAGAACACACACACACACACACACACACACACACACACACACACACACACACACACACACAGACGGTGTTTCTTTCTATTTTTTGCTGCACTTGCAGTGAACTTTGAGCTCCACACATGGAATGAGGAGATGGTTAGAAGTGTCAGGGGACTGCTGAAATTTCAGTTGGTCGGTAGTTCACTCGGCTTGACCCAGCTTTTAGGGCATGGCGTCTCAGAAGGCCTCTGGCCTACTGATCGAGCTCTACCAAACTAACACTTGGAGTACACGTTGTTTTGAAAATATGACCTTTAAGAATATGGTATTCTTGTTCTTGGAAGAAAATAAACTACCATACCAATGGCTATAGCATGCACTGTCGCATTTTCAGTTTGTCTGTAGATGAGCTAAAGTCCAAGCATGGCACTGTCCTCTTCCAGGCAGACAAATATCAGACAAATGTTCTTAATAGCTCACAGATATTGCATAAGCTGCTTCTAAAAGGTCAACACTCTTATTTCTAGATAGTCTTGGACAAGAAAACCAGTGCAAGTTCTTGCGTGTCACGGTAATGACTGCCGAAGCCCCCATGTTCCTGATTATCTTTTGTGACTTTAAGCAGCCTCCCATACAGACACACACACACGCATCTGCCACACAGCTTTCGTGTGGTATTTATTCACCTGCAAATGTCTGCTGCAGCTGCCTCCCCGCATTGCTTTCAAGTGTAGTCGCATCTTGCGACCTCCGGTAGCACTTAGACACAAGGAGAACAAGAGGAGCTGTGTTGCCCAACATTTCACGGGGCAGAAGCTGCACACTAAGTACTAAGTACACAGTGATTCTTCAGCCTGTGGGGGAAAATGGCCAGATACTACTTTTCCACTGACACAAAGTGAATGGAATAGGAAGCATGCCCAGGGTATATCCTTATAGGCTGACACAGGTGAGGCTGAAGCCTCTACAATTTCATAATAACAAAGAAACTAGGAATTTGTGGCTAATCAGTTTAACCAAAAAGCCATATTTGGGATCATTTCTTCTTCTTAATCAGGCAGTTCCTTTACAAGATTATGATGATGATATTATTAGATACGGATGTTTTCATTTGAAACCATATATTGTCAGTAATAACACTTAAGCTTAATTTAAGAAAGCTAAGACAGTTTGTCTGTAATATTAGAATTTAGACTGTAATGCTGGCTTTGCTGGCATTCCCTGAGCCAGACTGTTCCCACTCATACACGCTAGTGTGACTAAATGAGGAAGCAGTGCTAATAATCTGTAATAATTAATTTATAAAGGTGGCATCATCTCTGCCTTACTCCAAGTGACTAAATGTGTTCTAACTCCATAAACAAGGAACAGAGTTATGCCATCAACGACCCAGTGACAAAGACAGAAGGAAGGTCCAGAAGTGTATCCTCCTAATGGCCTTTTCAGAAGGTGAAACCAAAAACTATATACAGTAGCTTGGAGGTTGATTAGGATACGCTTCAGTCATAACTTGGCTGAGGGTATGTAGTGTCATAAGCACTCATGTCCAGCTTATTGCCTACCTTGATCATTCTTGATAACTGACAGGAGTGTTTCCAAGCATTGGTACTGTACGTTTCACAGTTCTAACATATCCGTTTTACTCTCCAGGCTGAATCAGGTGTTCAGAGCACAGGAAATATCTAAAAAAAAAAAAAAAAAAAAGAAGTGCAGTGCAGGGGAACTGAAGAACCAGCAAGGTCTTGTTTTTTTTTTTCTTCCAGTCCTTGTTTAATTTCCACTTCCTGCTTTATTCCTGGCTCAAACCAAATTCAAGACAGCTGTGCAGCAAGAAGCGGGTCGAGCAGACCGCTGAGTGTTCAGAGAAAAGAGAAAACGCTTCAACGGTTTTCCCAGGTTGAAAGAATCTATAGAGACGAGAGCAGTATAAAGCTCTGCTGCAGGACATGGTGTAAGTGTGTGTGTGTGTGTGTGTGTGTGTGTGTGTGTGTGTGTGTGTGTGTATGTGTGTGTGTATGTGTGTGTGTATGTGTTAAAGGTTAAAGTTCCCAGGACGAGGCTTCAGCCGTTTGACCACACTTAGCATTACTGAGCGCACACACAGAGCTCCTCCATGCTGGGACAGAGGGCCCAATCTGTTCCAAAGTTCATCCCAGACTCTACGCAGGACCCGGTGCAACATGAGAACAGCTTTGGCTTTTTTCTTCTTTTTTTTTCTCAGTATGAAAATGTTTGTGCAATCAGCATGACTGGGGTTATTTAAAGATTCAATAAAAAGTCAGTGTACATTGTTTACAGTAAACGTCCTCCCAAAGAGCAACAAAATGATTGACCCATGCATGTCATAACAACGCATACCTCGGCAACATGATTAACATGAACGTGCTACATTGTAATGCGAAATCACTTTACATACAATTCTTGGACATTTTTCCACAAGCTATGAAAGAAACACTGCAAGCACCTCCTCAGGATAACCGGCACAGATGCATAATTAAAGAGAAGACAACAGGAAGAGACAAGCTTGTATAAAGGCAGAGAAAATAAGTGAGTCACTGAAAGGTACATTTCTGCCCCATCCACACAAACCTTTGATTTAAAATTCTGCCAAGGTCACGATTTGATTTACAGAGGAAGACAAAGAAAGGCTGGTGGGAACATTGTTTTATAACCTTATTCTTTATTCTCTGTGTTGTCTGCTCCTGGCAAGGAAGAGGGCAAAATGCTTTTTTGTAGAGAGGTTAAGAGGTTGTGGACTCCCCAGGGGGAGACTTTTTTGTTCCGTTTGTGTTCCTTTGGTCCCAGTACTTCCTTTAGATGAGAGTGGAGGAGTGGGACACATCTGCAAGGTCAATGCATTTAGAGGCTGGAGTGAAGATTCAAAATGCCAGTCCAGACAGAACATCTATCCCTCCAACAAGGCTCCAGAGACCACAGGGACCATTGTCCAGGTATACAGCTTTCAAAGGAATTCACTTGTAGTGGCAGCTGTGGTGAGGCAAAGGCCTATAGCAGTGGAGCTTTGGGGGAAATGCTTTGGGGATGAACTGCTACTGCTTGAAACTGTAATCCAAATCCACCTTAGACGAGAGCATTTTGTTCTAACAGTAAATGCAAATTGAGCATTGAGCATGAACTCAAAATGCCTCAGAAATAATGCAAACATGTACAGGTGTCCCAAAAGTCTCCATGCATAGGGGAGATTAAATGTCTTCCAAACTTTTTCATACTTAGTTTATATTACATTTTATATATATATATATATATATATCTATATATATATATATATATATATATATATATATATATATATATATATGTGTGTGTGTGTGTGTGTGTGTGTGTGTGTGTGTGTGTGTGAAAGTCTAACCCTAGGCACATGCAAATAAATGCTGTAGGGCAAAAATGCATTCACATATAATGGAATTAAATGTTTCTACATTAAAAAAATGTATATTATAAACAGCAGTAAACAGTAATAAATGAAACAAAGTCAATATTTAGTGTGACGACCCTTTGCGTTAAAACAACAGTAATCAGGTACAATTGGTGCAGTTTTACAAGGAAATGAGCTGTAAGTTTTATTGAGCATTGTGCAGAACCAGATACGGTTCTTCTGGAGATTTTGACTGTCACACTCGCTTCTTATTTTATGCAGCAAAACCCAACAGCGTTCATTGTGTGTTTTTGTCTGAAAAGTGTTCTCTTATGTAATACGCTGCTTTCTTTACTTTTTCATTTCATTTCATTATGGGCTGGAAAACTAATGTTTGGGAATCTAAAATGTTTTTGTTCTGACACAATAATGTAGATGTCATCAAATAAAAATCTATAACAAAGTTTGTCCTAAACAAATAGGATGCCTAAGACTTTTGCACAGTACTGTATATTTCTTTCTCTCTTTTTTTTAAGAATGCCTTTGACAAAAAAAAAAGAAAGTACCAAGAAACGATACGGCACAAAGATCATTTAAAGGAACACACTCGAAGTGCAATTACGTGCATAACAGCACACATGTTAACACAAGTTCATCATGAGTAGGAGAGACGACTCCATGTGTGTTTACAAAGAAATGGCAGGCAATCCTGCCTTAGAGGATGCTTTGTAAATAAAGTTACGTTTCGCTAAAAAGTGTTCATTTGTATGGAGACTTTGGGGAAATCCTGTAGTTATGGAACATAAAGAAAGCTAAATGATTTGATAAATCAACTCAAAAAAAAAAAAAAAAAAGAGAGAGTAGGCAAGAAAGGGGGTGGGCAGGATAAGTAGTCATGAGGAACTTTATTAGATTTATTGCCTTGTTAAGATACTGCTTGTGATAAAAAGCTGCTGCTCTTTCCCCCTCTTCCAGCAAGTGTGCATGCCATTCAGAATCAATAATCTAATCGCGTGCATTCATGCATGGTGCACACGCCATTGGCATGGACATGACCCGCTGTAATGTCATGTGACGCCTGCTCTCCGTCTGCATTGTAAATGAGACTAATAGGGCCGAGGTAACGATCGAGATCGACGGAGCTCAGACATCTACTTATTGAGTCAGACTTGTCCCTCTGAAACAAGCAGCTGAGTGCAGTTAGTCAATAAAGCCAGAGGGTAGAGAGCCCAGATGATCCATCCAAACATGTGTTAGGAGTTTTCCAGTATTGATTCGGCTTGATCTTAAGCCACTTATTGATGTTAAATGGCTGTGTCTACACACTATGCTGAATATACAGCATCATGTCCGTTATGCCTTCGTCAGTGGATGCTCGTGGACGTCCACTTCTCGGTCGGTCCTCAACACTTCCAGTCTTTTTGAACTGGTTAATAAGTTTTGCGACAGTGTCGTGTGTGTGATGTGCTCGCTATGTTTCCTGTTCAAGTCCATCGCAACCTTGCGACAGCTTCCTGATCTAGCCATGATCATGATTTCAGCATGTTCTTCTTGTGTCAAAGGCGTTCTTAAAGGCTATCTGAAAAACACTGAAATAATTTAAACCGAGTACGAAAATAAAAATGTTTGGAAGACATGTTTGATCAAAAGTATTAATTTCCCCTATGTATGGAGATTTTTGGGACACCATGTAGACAGTACTTTACTATTTTTGATATGTGATATAGGAATAGTGATCAAACTGGGGTTCAGGGACTGCCAGACATCCATGAAGCAGACTGTGATTTTTATTTTATTACATTTTTTTTGTCATTAGTGATGGAAATCACAACCCACCATTAGCAGCCGTATATTTTACTACTGAATTATTATGCTGTAGTGAATAGACTGGTTACTTGAATTGAATGAACCTAGAAGTTCACTTTGAAGCATCAGAAATTCTTCCTACCATCTTTTCACTTTCATATCAAACAGAACTCGACAGATTTTACTTGTAATCTTTTCGTTTAATAGATCTGTGTGTTATTGTTGTGTGTGTAATCTCTGCCTAACTCCACGAGCAGTGGATCGTACCTGCACTCTCAAGCATGTTGGTTGTTTAAATAGCAAATATGTTCACACACCATGTCGTTTTTTATCTTCTTTTTTTTTTTTTTGGCACAGTTGCAGAACATACCTTCAGTTAGTTAAGTTAAGCAATGGATGTAAATCTATGGAAGGAAAAAGAACTTTGAAAACCTGGACTTGAGTTGTGCAGAAAACTAAACAGTTTAGCTTTACACTTGCACTCATATTTACATTTAATCTGAATATCATTCATCCAGCTTCAGTAAGAGCTTCCTCCTGGTCAGGGTCACGGTTCATCCAGAGCCAATCCTGGAAACACTGACTGTTAGCCAAGAATACACCCTGGCTGGAATAGTTAGTGTCCAGGACAGTTGAGAGTCGCCCATTCACCTACCAGGCATGTTTTTGGGAGGAAACTGGAGAACCAGCACGGACGCTGGGAAAATGTGAAACTCCACACAGGCAGCAACCCGAGGTCAGGATTGAACTGGAGACCCTGGAGATGTGCGGCAGCAATGCTTCCCACTGCACCATGCAATCATTCTGAATAATTAAATGTACTGTAATGTCAAGTTATGAAGCAGGAATTCTGCATTTCAAAACCATTAGGAATAAAACTCCGACACTTTCAAGTTGGAAAGCTTGTGAACCAAGGGAAAAGCTCCAGCGCTTGGGACCTTTAGGGGGAGGAAAAAAAGAAAGGTCTTTCAAGGAAAAAAGTGCATACTGCTTGCCTAAATGGCAAAATAATATGAGGGTTGTGTTGGTGTACTGTTCTTTACATACTACTTAGTGTGGTAGTATTGAGTTTAGGATGTGACCTTGGATGCAATCAAAATAACGTGGCCAATTATGAAAGCCCTTTTTCCTCCACTTCCGCACTAGGTCGTGTTGGCAGCGAGGCCAGTGATGACTCTGCATTGTTCTGGCCACCTGTCTGTCTCTCCGTAAACACTTATCTCCAGGAGCAGGACACACTTCTCTAAACATGCACACCCTGAAATAATTTTTGTTTCCCCCTTTCGCTTTCCTGCCTAATCTGTTCTTTTCCCCCCTATGAACACATTATGTAAATTGAAAAATAATGCACACTTTTTTTTTTTTGGACGCTGTTTAGTTCTATGAATTTATGGAGGTGAATGTTTATCCGGATATAAGCATAGCGCTATGGATTTCCTCTCACAATAGACAGTTAGGATATACAATGTATGAGGAAGACACAGAGTTGCATGAGAGGCACTGACTGCACACATTTCACAGTGACGCAGTGGTATGTGGTGACCAGCAGCCTGAAATCCTGTTCGTCCTGTAGCTTTTGTTGCTCATAGTTTAATAGAAACAAGATTAGACAAGCTTAGTCTAGCCTGACCACGAGTACAACCACTAATGTCAGAGGAAAAACTTTTTATTTTTTTTTAAAGATGTGGTGCATCCTTATAACTAGTGATTAGTGCAAGAGCAGTGCTTACTCAGGATCATTAATGTTACACCCAATGATGAAAGGTTGAGTCAGCTTTGTCACTCATGTAATCTTTTCGTTGTTTTTGGATGGGCATCTTGATAGTGAGGCAAAAAATGAGTGTAGTAACCATCATGGGGAGATCGCAAGTTCAGATCCTGACACTGTACGGGCTGTACTGTCTGAGTGGGAGGATGGCATACTCTCTCACAGTCACAGCAAGCACTAGCCAATCGGGGGTGTCTGAGCTCATGTATGAAGAGAACATATAGCATGAAAATGAAACATTTTTTAAAGTTTGTGAAAACTTCCCTTGCCAAGCTGCCCTAAGCTAAAAAATAAATAACTAAAAAATTTATTTAAATGCCACAACACGGGATCTGCTACAGGAAGCGTGATGGTTTGTGTTCTGAAATGTCGCTGAACTAAAGCCCATTTTTCATATGGCTCTGCTACGGGATTTTCAAGTGCTCAGTTTGGGCCACTGAAATATTTTGCTGAGTCTGCATCTGGACCATAGTCCTCCAATTGAAGAACCACGCGCACACACGCGCACACACACGCACACACACACACACACACACACACACACACACACACACACGTGTAGCTTATTGAGTAATAATTCAATATGACAACGTGCAGGATAGAATTCAGAGGTTGTCCAACATAAACCGAACACTCCATGAAAGAAAAGCAAATCAGGAAAATTATAGCAGTAGTTCCGTCAGAATAGAAAATACAGAATAAACACTAATCAGTAGCTGAAATAAAACCTGTCGTAAGCTGCTTCTCTGATATTTAAGAGCAACCACTTGGTGAATATCCAATGCAAGCGAGCTCCAACCCTTGAGGAAATTTAAACAATAGCCCAACATTTCTTGCCTTTCACTCTTGGAGCATTCAGCAAATCTCACAGTTGGTGTTTTTTGGAATGTTGTTAAGGTTTGTAATCATTATATTCTGATGAGACTGAAGTTTTGTTTAGCTCCGTCATTATCAGCACAGTCTTCCCAAATCAGCCGCCGTCCTGCGGCACCGCAGAAGGTTAGCGAAACGGTTTTCTTGGGCCGTGACTGGGGAATACGTTCACATTTCCTACATAAACTCAGCCTAGATGGCTCCACTAGGTCCAGTGGAGACAGCGTTATTTACAGACAGCAGGGCCGGACAGTAAATCAGAGGTCGTTAGCAGTAACACATCCGCAGGTCAGTGCTAAGGCACACTGAAGCTCTGCTCAGGTACGTATTTACAGCCTTAGATTATCGGACTTACGGATGAAAACATCTCCCAAGTGTATTTTTATGAAGGACAAAATTGCATCCAAAGAGCAGTTTATTTACAAGTGGCTGTAAATATTTTTCAGTTCTGTCCCAATAATGTAAATTATTCACAAGAGGAATTTTCAAAGAAGTCAACAGAGAAAAAGCTTGGGGTTGGAGTCAAGCTGCTGCATGCTGCCATGAAATGTAAATATCACAAAGCTCCACTTCATGGGCTGCTTAACATCGAGAAAATAATGTAGAACTTCACTGTCATCGCACTACCTGTTCATTTGGTTAAAAAAAATTAAAATAATAATATGCCAGGCATTAGAAGAACATTCTAGCATAGCATTGAAGTTCTAACTGTATCAGGAAATATTCTCATATCGTAAATAATCTCTTAATAAGGCTGTAAAAGTTGACAAGAATGAGACTTTATTGGATTTATGTGGGGTTTATAACACTAAGATAAAGGGGAGTTTACACATACAATTACAAACAAACAAGTGATTTGTATGAGCATCATAACCTGTACATAACCTATACAATATTCATACATTGTTGGTTGTGTATTCTCAGTGCATAGCATTACACACAGAGCAACTGTTGCACATCACAAAATTATCTGAACAGGCTGAAATGGAATAAGGCTCTGTTTCTTCAAACGCCTGAAAATATACCGAGTTTACATTGCGCCTAAGTGGAACTGAACCCAGAGGAGAAGTGGAGAGGGGAAAATGAGGATGTGGCAGGGGCCAGAGCCCTGTGGGTCCTCTGCAGTGTGTAAAGCCCAGGTGAGTTAGTGCACAGTACCATCCTGTCAGTCTACATGCATGACACCATGTTCTAAAACTGGGTCTAAAACAAGCACTTTTTTTCTTTTTATTTAAGTAAACGAGGCACTTTGTGGTAACCACAGGCATCATAGCATATTGCACAAATCAGCTAAAACTAATGACATGAAACTTACACACTGGCACCTTAATATATTTTTTTTAAATCATTAAAGCTGAAACATAAAAAAATTTTTGATGCTGCCTGTGAGCTCCACACAAGTTTTTTGTTTTTTTTTTTTTTTTTAAACCCGTGCCACATAAAAAGGACGCAGATGGTTTCAGGTGTTTGTACTTGATGAGCTACAGTACTGAATCTAAGTTGTCTGAATGTGTTGGGGTTGACATGGGGGTGGGGTAGTAGAGTTTGTACTGATGTCCTTAAGTAGAAAATATGCTTCACTTTTTATGCGTATGCTAGGAATAGCATACAGTACGCGTGACGCAAATAGTCGGCATCATCAGCAGAGCACGCGTGGCATCACATGCACATTTAATTCTCTTGCACCATTTTAGCTGTTCCACAAGCTGGCAACAGTGACCCAGGGCTGCTGATTCTCAAGGTAGATGAAGAAAAAAAAACAAAAGGGAAGAGACGGAAACAAGTGAAGGTTGGAAAGGACCCGCATTTGTATAATTCTAGCCTTAAAGGAGTATAAGGATTTGTATATGGGTGCTAATCGTGGTGAAAGTTTGCCCAAGCATTGTTCTTCGTGTTGTGATTCTTCTTCGTTGTCGACCTTCACGCCAAATGACCTGCTTTACTGCTCTGTACCAACTCTTGTAGGCCAGGAGGGGTAGTGCAAGTTGTCTTAATGCGCATGCATCGATCGTCTGTGTACGCGTACATGTCAAATGGAGTATATTTTGAAAGTCTACGCGTACTACTGTGTGCATACACTAGCATAGGCATAAAAAACAAAAACAAAGTATACCAGAGGCTTAAGGATGGTCTGTGATGCAACACTATCTTGTGATGCCCTTGAACAGATTGGTCCGATTTAAAACATCACATTTTTGCTTGTATTTTCTCGTTTGTAAGTCGCTTTGGATAAAAGCATCTGCTAAATGACTAAATGTAAATAGTCAGATATCAGAATACCTGCAGAGGGGCTTATGAATACTGTCAGAAATAATCCTTTTTTCATGTTCAGTCAAAAAAAACAAAACAAAAAAAACCACACACACTACATAGTTCTATGGTGGATGCACAGATTATACCAAGACTTCATCTTTCATCCTACATATTCACTGCTTGCATGGCTTTTTACTGAGGGGGAACTACTGAAGTGTGTGTGTTGGGTGGGAAATACTGTTGACTGAAACCCTGCAAAAACCTGTAACCGTGCAAAAGTCTAGCACAATATGTTGCTCTGTTATAGTAGCTTTAAATAAGTACTATGTAGTCAGTGCTTGGGCAGAATGGTAGAAAGCAAGAGCAGAAAGTAAGCATCACCAACTTCAAATAAGGCAAAGAATACCTACCTACTGCCTTTGGATGAGAAACAAACAAACAAAAAAAAAATCAAGCTTAATTTTGGCAGGTTTTCAGTGATAAATTGTAAACAAAACAAAAAAAAATCTGAACCCTTGATTTGTAAGGATGTCTTTTTTCCTGGGTTGGCTACTGTACAGCTCCATTACTCTGAAGAGTATTCTTTTGAAAAGAAAGCGAGTTGTACAGCACATGTGTAGAGTCGGTGAGAAAAGTGAAGCCATGACATCAACGGCAGGAAAAAGGCAGCTTGCTCACTACCCCTCACCCCTAAGCGATGATCCAAGAGATTCTTCTTATTTTTTTTTTTTTTTTTGTTCTGGCTCACGGTGAGAGATGTTAAAAATTTGGCATGCAGGCGGGGAAAGAAAAAAAAAATTATACATATTTAAATATCACACATATATATAAAAATATAGATATTTAAATATGTATATATTTTTTTTTTAATCTGTCTCACTAAGTCTGAAGCAAGCACAAGACATAAAAAAAATCTGTAAAATCTGTAGCTGCACCTCATTCCAAAAGGAATGAATCATGTTCAAGATTATAGGGAGAAGGGGCTTTAAAAATGTAGAGAACCCAGCCAGCCAGTCAGACAGGAGATGTAACAGTCAGAGCACATACACAAGTAGCACATCTGACAGAAGCACCCCCACAGAGACACACATTCCTGGCTCTGAAATTATTGTTCATTGTAAGTTTGTAGTTTGGCAGTTTGTAAGCACCACTGTTGAATAAGTAAATGATCCAGGTTTCATTAGACCACACAATAAGGCTACAAACAGTCTGAGGAGCCAAGAATCTGATGTCCGACCCAAAAAAACAAACACGAGGCTAAAAGAAAGAAAAGAAGAAGAAAAAAAGAAAAGAAAAAAAAACAGATGGGGAGAAAATGAAACTATGGCATAAAACTCCAGATGAGGTTTCTTATTAGCACTTGGGGGAACACAAGCTTACATTCAAGTCTCTTTCATACACAGCGTTCAGCAGGTATTTCTCCACACAGCCAGGCCACGATCACAAGTCCCTCGCCACAAGCAAACCGTCAAGCACACAAGCTCAGACTAGCGTGTGATTCGACCCACCATGGCCACGCAGAAACCTCAAGACAAGTTCCGTCTCATTGTTAACGTAGTGACGCGGTAAACAGCCTGACTGACTGACGTTCAGAGCTTAAAACAAGAACCCAGAAGAGATCTGCTCTGTGCCAACTGATTAATTACACATTAGCAGTTTCAATAGGGAAAAACCCATGTGATATAAAATATAATGCCACTGATGGCTTAACAATTAATACTAATACACCTGGTGAGAGAATGACATGGGGTGTCACCTGGTAACTAAACATAACCAAACCTTAATGCCAGCAGAAACGTCGCATATGAAGGGAGAAAAATAAAACTGTATAACATTTATTCATCAACATGGATACTAATTCAATTAGCATGCAAACCTTTGTCCACTATTTTGTCAACATTATTGCAACACTGGTTTCCCTGCTGTGGTAAAGTGAACATAAAAACAGCACACCACTGACAGAATATCGGGGTTACTGTGTTTTCCTGCTGCATTTGCGGTTAACAGACAAGGGTAGGAGGGAGGGGGCAGTTAAAACCTCATATAGCCTAATATGCAGAAGAATCATTATTACTACATTAGTGGCAATGATGCTAGCAGACTATGAAAGTTTGCACTTCCCTATTATTTAAGGGGTGGGTTAGTCTGCGGACAGCACGGAAAGCTTCACAGTAGGTAAAACAGAAGGCCTGATGGATGGACGATTTGTGCACTAGAGGAGGGCACACGTAGGGGATGGACACTGACTTTAGCACTGGCCTCGTTATGAACAAGAAATGCAGCAGCACACTTCACCCCCTCCACCCGCTCCCAGCTATGGAGGTGTTAACAACTTTGTCAATAAAAAGGGGCAAACGAAAAAAGCTAATTGGTCAGAGATAGTGTCCCTAAAAACGGAGGCATCTTACATGAGAAAATGTCCCACTTATGTACTTCTGTTTCGGAGAGGCAAAAAGAAAAAGAAAAAAAAAAAAAAAAAAAGGACTTGCTTTCAGTTCGTATTCAAGTTTTCTCCTTTTTACAACTCTAGTTTATGCAAAGATTCTTTTTTTTGTCTTCCCATAAACAAAACAATAAGTTCAAACTTTCGTTATCTGCGTGTGTTGATCATCGTCCAGCTGTTCGTTTTCTGGGTCTGAATCCGTTGTGTCAGAATATCGATAATGGTCCGGTTCATTGTCACTAACATCCGGGGTTACACACGCTGAAGTGCTGGCCTCTGAGTTGGATGGTTCCTCCACTGTTTTTGTGAAAAACAGCTTCACCTGTGAGAGAAAGCAAAACCCAAACCCAGAGTTTGAAATGTATAAGTGCTAAAACTAAAAAATAAATTTAAAAAAATAAATAATAAAAAAAAAACACATACTGACATTCTCCTTTAATGAATGCTGCATTTCAGAACAGTTTCCCATGTGTTATGGACATTACTCAAATTAGACTAACCTAATGACATCTTACTACCAGATACCGCATTGGTGTGTATTCGGTGCGAGCCTGAACTCACCTTGAAGTTTGGGGAAAATAATCTGTTGGCTTTGTCTTTGTTGGCCTTGTCCAGGTCATTCTTTGTTAAAACCAGGATTAGATAATCCTTGTCATTCTCCCCCCTCTCTGTGCTCTGGATCCCATCCAGGTCCTTCAGTAAACTCCCGTTTTCTACCTTCTCCGAGTTCTCCTCTGGTCCAGGGATGAAGAAAGTGTTCACCCAAAAGTGAAACATCTTGTCCTGTAAAATATTCACAACAGGGTAATTTTTTCACATCCTATTAAATTTAGAATCGATGAAAACTTTTCAGCCTCCGCAACATGACTGCGGTTCCTTTGTGCCGAAGCTGTGGCTGATTTAAGGGCTGCGTACCTTTTTCTTCATCATGTTCTGTTTGTGAAAGAACTCCACTTTGATGTCTCCACACACAGGCAGCGGCTGGGGAAACTCAAAGTGCATGTATTTGTCTTCACGCCGCGTGTGTGCTGGGTTAGATGTGTGGATTTTCACCTTCAGCTGGTACACCACAAACTGTGGATCTGTGTGGGAGACATTTGCAAGCGATTACTCTCCTCGGAGCACATTCGTATACAGTGCGTTCAGAAACTATTCAGACCCCATCGTTTTGTCCCCCCCATTGTGTTATGTTGCAGTTTTATGCCAAAATGCTTTTAAAAATTTCCCACATCAATTTACACTCCATAACCCATAATGACAAATCAAAAACCAGATGTGCAAAATTATTAAAAATAATAAAAACTGAAATATCACATCAACATAAGTATTCAGACCTCTAACTCAGTACTTAGATAAAGCACCTTTGGAAGCGATTACAGCCTCAAGTCTTTTTGGGTATGATATGACAAGCTTTGCACACCTGGATTTGGGGATTTCCTGCCATTCTTCTCTGCACATCCTCTCAAGCTCGGTCAGGTTTGAAGGGGATTGTCGGTGATCAGCCATTTCAGGTCTCACCAGAGATGTTCGATTGGGTTCAAGTCCAGGAACTGGCTGGGCCACTCAAGGACATTCGCAGAGCTGTCCCTAAGCTACTCTTGCATTGTGCTTAGGGTCACTGTGCTGTTGGAAGGTAAATCTTTGGCCCAGTCTGACATCCTGAGCACTCTGAAACATGTCTTCATTAATGAGCACTCTCTATTTTGCTGTGTCCAGTTTTCCTTCTACCCTGACCAGTGCCCCAGTCCCTTCTGCTGAAAAACATCCCCACAGCACAATGCTACCACCAGCAAGGAACTTAGGAAGTTATTGCGCAGGTGACAAACAGTACCTGGTTTCCTCCAGACATGACTCTTGGATTTGAGGCCAAACAGTTCAATCTTCGTTTCATCAGACCATTCATTCAGTTCCGCTTGGCCACTATGCCATGAAGCCCAGATCGGTGAAGAGCTGCAGTGATGGTTGACCTTCTGTAAGTTTCTCCCATCTGCACACATGATCTCTGGAGTTCTGGTTGAGTGACCATCAGGTTCTTGGTCACCTTTCTTACCGAGGCCCTTGTCCACCGATTGCTCAATTTGGCCAGATGGCCAGCTCTAAGTCCTGGTTGATCCAAACTTCTTCCATTTAAGAAATATGGAGGACATTGTGCTCTTGGGAAATTCAATGGAGCAGAATTTTTTTTTGTAACCTTCCCCATATTTGTGCCTCAACACAACCCTATCTGAGATCTACAGGCAGTTCCTTTGACCTCATGGCTTGGTTTTTGCTCCGATATGCATTTTCAACTGCCAGACCTTATATAGACGCATGTGTGTGCGCGTGCGCGCCTTTCCAAATTGTGTCCAATCAACTGAATTTGCCACAGGTGGACTCCAATCAAAGTGCAGAAACTCTGCAGAATCAGTCATAGCAAAGGGTCTGAATGTCAATTTGATATTTCCGTTTTTTACTTTTTAATAAATTTGCAAAGTTATCACAAATCTGGCATTTGCTTTGTCATCATGGGGTATGGAATGTAGATTGATGTGGGGGGAATTTTTTTTTTGTTAAAGCATTTTAGTATAAGGATTGAACATAAAATGTGAAAAAAAAAAATGGAGTCTGAGTACTATATGAATGCACAATATAGACACGCACCAATCAGCTATAAAATTAAAACCACCGACAGGTGAAGTGAATAACATTGTGGGATATATTTGCCAGCAAGGAACAGGGAGTTCAGTCAGTTGATGTGTTGTAAGCAGGAAAAACGAGCGACCTTGATGAGGGCCAAATTGTGATGGCTAGACAACTGGGTCAGAGCATCTCCAAAACAGCTGGTCTTGTGGGGTGTTCGGTATGCAGTGGTTAGTACCTACCGAAAGTGGTCTAAGGAAGGACAACCGGTCACCGGGATAGGGTCATGGGTGCCCAAGGATCACTGATGCACGTGGGGTGGCGAAGGCTAGCCCGTCTGGTCCGATCCCACATAAGAGCTACTGTAGCACAAACTGCTGAAAAAGTTAATGCTGGCTCTGATAGAAAGATGTCAGAACACACAGTGCATTGCAGCTTGCTGTGTATGGGGCTGCGTAGCCGCAGACCAGTCAGAGTGCTCATGCTGACCCCTGTACCTACAATGGGCACATGAGCATCAGAACTGGACCTTGGAGCAATGGAAGAAGGTGGCCTAAAAGTGGTCAGATGAATCATGTTTTCTTTTAAATGCCTCGCTTACATGGGGAAGAGATGGTACTGGGAAACCTTGGGTCCTGGCATTCATGTAAATGTTACTTTGACAGTACCACCTACCTAAACATTGTTGCTGACAAAGTACACCCCTTCATGTCAGCAGTATTCCCTAAAGGCAGTGGCCTTTGAGCAGGAGTCCTGCCATACAAAATTTGTTCAGGAATGGTTTGAGGAACATGACAGACTTCAGTGTTTACTTGGCCTCCAAATTCCCAAGATTGCAATTAAATCGAGCATCTGTGAGATGTTCTGGACAAACAAGTCCAATCCATGGAGGCCCCACCTCACAACTTGCAGGACTTAAAGGATCTGCTGCTAAAGTCTTGGTGCCAGATACCACAACACACCTTCAGAGGTATTGTGGAGTTCATGTCTCGACACTTCAGAGCTGTTTTGGCAGCACAAGGGGGACCTACACAATATTAGGCAGGTGGTTTTAATGTTATGGCTGATCGATGTATAAACAAACACACACACTCTAATAACTATCTATGCCTGACTGGTGAAGGATGAGCTTAATAGTACAATTCTAGCCATTATTCAAGTGTACTTATTAAAATTAACCTCAGAGTCAGAAAGCATTTATTTTAAAAAAATTTTTAAAAAAGACTGCAACCCATGACAATAAAGTTGACAGCCAAATGGATATCTTAGAGATACACACGGTCCCTTTAAGATCGTCTTGGCAGATTGGCTCAGTAACTGTCGTAAGGACATCATTATGATGATCAATGAGTCTTCATCTGTTACGAAGTGAGTTGCCTGTATATGAGGTGTCCAGACAAGAGCTAAAATTTCAAACCAAAGTAAGCACAAGTGAACTGATGATCTGGAAGTCATAAGACTTGTCAGAGAAAACTGCATTAAAAATGCACACTTTTGCCTCAAGGGCTACTTCGGTAAAAATGTTACCCAATATGATCATTCAGAGCTTGAAAAAAGTATGGATGTGGGGGTGGGAGTCTCTAGTTAGAGCACCAAGAGTGCCTTGACAGGTTAAGTGAGAATTCAAGAACTAATAGCAGCTCAGACTCCGCTCAGTACTTACTACAGGTCCCACCACTGAACATGGGCACCGTCTCAAACATCATCTTGTGAAAGAGCAGTGCCACCGGTTTGTAGTCGAGCTGGTTCTTCAGAAGGTAGCTGTAGTAGTAGACGTATCGCCTCTGACTGGGGATCGTCACACCCTGTAAACAGCAAATCACCAAAATGTCTTCCTCACTTTGCTTCACATTACAGACAATACTGAAACTTTGATCAAATTCAGTTGATGGACTAACCCAGACATTACTTCAGCAAAGCTAATGACTCCCTGAGTCTTCCTATAGTATTAAACAGTCGCTGTATTTTATCAAATTCAATCATGTGTAAACCTGATTAAGCATCTGGTGCAGTGAAAAATGTAAACAGAGTCCAATTATTGACCCTGCACGAACCCATGCAAAGATAAGGCTCTGTAATTACCTTCTTGTCTCTGGTCCTGACCTCTCCGTAGAAGTCCAGAGCCTCTTTTGCTTTCCCGAACTTGCCTCGGTGTAATAAGTATGCGCAGATCATTACACCCGTCCGGCCCTTGCCAGCTTTACAATGAATGGCAGCCACATGATTGTCATTTTCACTGAGCCACTTATCCAAGTCTTCACAGAACGGTTTGATGAGCTCCAACTGTGGAGGATTATGATCTTCAAACGGGAATTGTGCAACTGCAGGAGACAAACAGAAAGGTCAATGACTTACTACTAAAGCCTAATTATTTCGGGTTGGGGGATGGATTTTGGGGTGGGGGGGGTTGATGGGCTTTGCATGTTTGGCATCTTACCTCTGCAATTAAATTTGGCAGCATCATAATGTCTCTCTGCACATCTGAAAAATCAACGACAAAACCCATGGCCTGTATTAGCATACTCACAGGACCAAGGAAAAAACATCCATTTCAGGTAGGTGAGCACAAAATGAAACAATAGATTAAATTTAATCTTATCGTGGTTTATAAATAACCAGTTAAGTCCAAGAAAACAGCTCAAAAGATATGAGGACATTTCGTTTTTTAGGATAACACACATTTAGTCCCGTTTTATATCCTACTTTACGGCTGAAAGAAATACAGACTGATTTATTAGCTGCCTAATAAAGCAGCTGGCACAATGACTCAAAAAGAGAAAACGTGGAAATTATACGAGTTAACGTATACTTACAGATTATATATCTTGTAATGATTTTTATGCTTCGAATCCAGAAACCTATGGAGAGAAAGTGATAATTACATTTCCAGAAACATACGATGTTGAAAGTTGCATCTGTCTCTACGCCTCTCTACTTCTGTCCAAAACCACCGTCTGATGAGTGTGGCTCTCGGCATGCAGTAGACCATTACAACACTCGCACCACTGACAAACACTATTTCAGAGTGGTCAAATGCACTGGTGTTTCTGCCATTTATATACTACGAGGGCTACAAATGATCTGTGGCAAAAAAAGTCACTACATTTTCATATCTTTTTCCTCCTACATTATGTTTTTATTAAAAAAATAAATAAATAAATCCCCCCACACACACATATTTAAACGAAGCATGCATGAATTCCTGTGCTGACCTTCTGCCCGAGTAAAAGTAGCATTCATTTGCTGCATTACAATGGAGATCATCTCCAATTTCAGATAAACTAGTTTAACGTGCATATTAAGTGACGCAACTCGGCAGAATTCCATCAATCAGAAGTGAGACGGTGCGACAGAGCTGAGAATCATATAGCTCCTTTTCTTTCCCAAACATGTTCGTTCTCCAAATGTCACCGAGTGCATCGTGTTCAGATGGGAGGAGTTGATCAAGGTCAACGAGATAGAGCAGTTTAAGCCTAAACAAACATCCAAGCTAGAGCTGGGCAAGATGACGAAATAATGTTAAATTATGTCACAGACTTCTGAGAGTTTGCAAATATCGTGATTTCATTTTATAAATACATATGTATATTTTTAAAAATATTAAAAAAACCAATAAAGATTTGTTATAATCACAAACTGATTGGATGGTAGTAAAAATGTTTAAATAATTTGATATTTAACACTGAAAATGAGAAAGGTGGAATTCGGTAAAAATTTCAACATTAAAAACACGCACTGATTTTACTGTTGACGGTTTTGCTGGGTTTCTTAGCAAACTTGGCGTCTTGTATCTTAGAAACGTCATTGTCTATCGTGATGCGATATATTTTTGCCAAGCAGAATTAAAGCAGACAGTCATCATCTCTTCCACATCTCATACCCTAAACCTTATTCCAATAAGCTTGAAGACCCAAAATGAGAAAAACACTGCAACAGACGATTTGGGGGTGGGGGTGAAAGCAGAAGCAGGTTTAACATTGTATGAATTGTCCTGTTAAAGTCATAAGTGAGAGCCACTTACCGTACAACGTCATCTATGTTGTTTCTGTACACCCCCTCGAGTCTCTCAGCAGGAAAGCCCATAGCAATTATGTTGGGATAAATATCTGTTCTGCAGAATTAAGGAAACCCAGCAAAGACATTTCTGGAGAACTGACAACGTTTCAGCCAACAAAAACGGCCATCGCCACATTCTGGAACGTAACTGCGCGTTTTCGGTCCGTTATGGCTTCTGAGCATACTTCATCTCCGTAGAACCACAAAAGGGTGAGCCAAGGGGTACGTTACATTACATTACAAGAAACACTTCGTTTCAGACAGAGAGAGAAGCAAAAGCACAAAGGCAACAATAAGCCAAACTAGAACTTCAACTACTCATCTAACGTGGCATCCTACTATCAGTGTGCAGCAAGAGGCCAGAGAGCAGACTCCTGGCTAATACACAACAGATGGGCCTCACTGCAAGAGACTGATGCATGGACCTCTAACCCAGAAGGCCACACAGGGGCACTAAATAAATCACGCTGCGCCTCGGCCCGGCCTGGAATCGCTTTCCTTCCTCACCTTTCGATAACAAGTGCCATGAGAGCTCATCAGTCCTCGCTGCCTGACATTCACACAGAGCAGTGGAGCAGCACACACGCAGGGCTGGAGACATGCTTCTTACGACAGGAGCACCTCACGTCACTGCTCGGCTCAAGAGAGAAACGTGTATACAAAGAGGTGAGAAGAAACGGCGTCATAGGGCTGGGGAATATGATATAACGGCGATAAAATGTGTCAATACACTTTCAAATAATTTTTAAAAAAATCATTACAAACTGACTGGAAGCAGCTGATGTTAAAGATGTTCAAATTCTGTACTTAAAAAAAAAAAAAAAAAAAAAAAAAAAAAAAAAAAAAAAAAAACACACACACAACAACATTCTGTTAGTAAAGATTCTCCGTTATTCCTTTTTAAATTAACTGAATAACAAAATATTTATATAGAACAGATGATGTATGCAACAAATAAAATCTATATAATGATGCAGATTGTGTATCGCAAGAACGCCTTTGAGTAATCGTGATATTTGTCATATCGCCCATCGAGCCAGCAACTCCACTCCCGCAGTAGGGAAACGCTTCGAACACGTTCACTTACATCTAGTGAACGAGACGGACACGCCGAACAGGAAATGCCTTCTCCAAGGTAAGCCCTTTTCTAGATTCATTGTTACACTCACCGATGCAATTCCCTCGACTTAATGTAGAGACCCTCACAGAATTCACACAACTAAAAGCCAGACTAGCATGTCATTCCACCATGTTCTTATTTTTACAAGGAAAGCCAACATAAGACATACCACGTCTGTCCGAATAAGCGTAACTGTCCCTGGATCTCGCATACAAAGTGAAACCGTCTGCACAGTTGCGTTTTGTGTTCACGTGGTGTTCGCTTCGTGATGGACCCTTACTGAAAACTATTAAATGAGCCTTCTGATCATCAGAACCGTTCCCTTCTATTATGAAATGTACGATAATGCAAAGACCAAAGAGGAACCATTTACCGCTTGAAGGTCCACTATAAACAACAATAAACCGAGAGCAAATGGCAAAGCTGATCCATTTTGTAAACATTCAGGCTCAGCGTTGTTGAGATTACTGTACACATAACTGCCGAGACAGCCTGGGAATAGTTAGTGATGAAATTCAGTTGTAGAGCTCACATAATGTCACGTTATCTACAAATAACATTTTGCCAACAAACAAACATGAATACACTGTGAAACAATAATACATTGTGAATTTATAAGAAAGACACATAAGTGTGCATGCGAAATACAAATCCTCTTCCTACCCACAGACCAGCTGGCATCCATTGCCCTTTCTGTTATTTTCAACGTTATGCACATCATATTATTTCATCATTTATACTCAAGTCATACAAACTCATCAGAACTTAATTTGTCAACATCTGGTGTTTCTATGGTCTAATGCCGCTGCGGTTCGTTTGGTAGGAGGCATTTTTAAACTGACACGCACTAACTATGAGAGGGTCTCTGAACTGAACAGCTTGATGTCTGCAGTTTCCTTTTGTGCAGAAACCCTTTATACGAAAACCAAGCTCAGCACTACAGACACCTACTTTAAAAAGATATCACAACAGATTGTATGGCATTTCTATTTGTCATATAGAATAAAACAGAAGCAGATTACGTCTGATGTCTACACACAGACAGAGTACTGAGAGTACTGTGAGAGAGAAAGTGTGAGTACTGAAAGAGAGAGAACAGTACTGTGAGAACTGAAAGAGAGAGTACTGAGAGTATGAGTACTGCAAGAACTGAGAGTACTGAGAGAAAGAGAGTGAGTACTGAAAGAGTACTAAAAGAGAGAGAGAGAACAGAGTACTGAAAGAACAGTACTGAGAGAGACAACTGAAAGAGACAACTAAAAAAGGGGGAGAGAGAGAGAGAGAGAGAGAACACCGCATGTCACTGTATTTAATCAGTCTGCAATGATTTCCTTCATTACACATGTTTACATAAACACAACCTAAGACTTCATAAGTACCATGAAGTTTATATCAGGCCAAAAATACAAATCATACAGTCCCTCTAGGATTTTGCAATTATGCGATCGCAGAAATTAACGTAAAATCAAGCGAACTCGACAATATTCGGAGTAGCCTGAAATGTTTCTAAATTACAGCAGATTTGGGACAAGACGCGTCATGTGACGTCGTCAACACAACCTTCAGCCAAAGTCCTCTTTGATTCACGTGCATCGAACATGAGTACAGCTAAAAAGGTCTCATTTGCCAACAAACATCACTGCAAAAGACTGCGCAGAACTATTTTGTGCAACTGCAATTTCGCCAACTAAAGTTTGTTTGTATTTGGATTTATTGCCATACCGGCTTCAATGGCTATTACATGGCAAATACAGGTATTTATCAGACATAAAACAATATTCAGTATTAATACAAATAATAATAAATAACAGAATAAATAAAAATAAAAACACCACAATATAATTCACCAATTCAGGTAGTTTTCCCCAGGAAAAAAAAATAATAATAAAAAAAATTTGAAAAGGCACAAAAAAATTAATAAATAAAAATGCAAGTTGCATCGCAAGTTTGGGGGGAAAAAAACCCAGCGGCAATAATCAATCAATTTTGGCTGCAACAATCACAAAAAAAATACTTCGCGAAATCCTGTACGGACTGTATAATACCCTAATTACACTGTTCCACACACTGTTTAATCCTCACCCGCACACTTTTCTGACTTTAGATGCACACACTGGCCTGCAATAAGACCTTTCCCTCTCACACAAACAGTGCTGTGCTTAAAACTGACATTTGAGTCACTGTTGTTGGACATGAGGATGATATGAACAGCTTCCCCCCCCCAAAAAAACAAAAAAAACTCAATCTTGGGGCCAATTCTCTGAAACTCTTTACTGCATTCAAATTCCACACGAACTTCCAGTCCAACTCCCTCAGTTTTCTGATGTCTTTAAACTTCTTCCATTATCTTGACTGATATCAAACAAGTACACAAGCTCTGGAAATTAATCCAATCCTGCCAATACTCCAGCCTTTATTCGTCAAAGCTGCACAGATTTGAGCGTTCAGAATGACGTCTGAATAAATCTGTGTCCGCTTCATGAAACTCGCATGACATCCAAACAGCGATTTGAGTGTAAATGATGAATCAGCTTCAGCTGCATGGACGAGCTGCCACCCACTAGTCCCTTATTTACACGACATGTCCTCGTTTACTCTCGAATACATCCAACTTACATGAAATTCTTTCTAGTTTATGCAGGGGTTTTGATAGTAAATTGTTCAGCTGGCTATCAAGATCTGAAGAACGAGAGGAAAAAAAGGCAGTCCAAAATGAATAAGAAGGGAAACACACTTATAGGAGCTTTTCTCCAAGGTTGCGGATATGGAAATACAGAGGTGTCCTCCATCTCTTCCCATAAAGCTGTTAAAAGGCTATAATCAGGGAGAAAACTGAACCGTTTCCAAACTCACCTGCAGGTAAGCAATGTGAACTATATTTATAGCTAGGATTTTATTCACCACACAGACACTGCACTGGCAAACCATATTTCCACAGAACGCTCAAATTAATTTCTTGTAGCCCGAGCGAGCGAGCAAAAACCCGTTTCCACATACTGTGCTGATACAGAAACATGTCCTTCCTCAGCTAAATTATTTGTTTCACCAACCAAGCTATGAATAGCCTTCCTAATCAGTCGTTAATCACCAGTTCAACATCACGATTGTTCAACTGAGCATTCAGAAATCCATCAGTGTTTAGACTAAAACTCAAATACAGCGCCATTTACTTTCAACTCTAAATGTCCTATTGTTGTCTAAAAATGTAGAGCGCATACTGAAAACACATTAAAAAGGAGTAATCCAGCGGTTTTCAACCTGGTCTCCATCTACACATCTGTAATGCATGTATGTTAACCACAGACAAGAGCTTCAACATGTTTTCCTGTTTCCAGTATATTCAAAGCTCACTTATGAGTCATGGCGCATTTGTTGGAGCAGACAATAAACGTTTTGTAAAAACGCATTCATAGATCGGACTCATTTCAGAGTATTGAAGGTGATGGGTTAGCAATGGAGTCGTCAGGAAAGTGTTCAAGTGCACGAGTTGGATCGAGAGCCACGATTTGTGTCTGTCCTTTGACGTATTTCCTTTTGAAACAGGAAGTCAAGACGGGAGAGTGTCGAAGGACTTGAGTGATTTTCACAATATATACTGCACCTCACAGCCAATCTAAAGAAACTTTTAGCAAGCCAGCTAAATAAGCAACCAAGAGTGTTAACTGCTGTTTTCAGCTGTGTAGGATTTCTCACTGCCAATTTACCCACTGCGACTTTGTTGTTCAGTATCCTAGAACAGAGGTTTCCAACCGCTGTGTCTTGGTTTCGTACCTCTGCAGCAATAGCAGAGAGACAAGCTTTAGTGACGAGCTTCATGATCTCAATCTTCGCTCGTTCACTGCATCATACACAAGCTGCCTATACTATCTACATCTAACACATAGACCATCACAGACCATGTTGTTTAGCAGTGAGGTCACGCTGATTTCGGAGGAGGAATGAATACTGACACACGGTTTTTAAAAGGAACAGTTTGGTTGTGCAAAAAGCTGCACAACCAAAACTACATGAATGACCACATTTAATGCTGAATAGAAGCCAGTACAGAGCGATACCTGCAGTTTGTTCACAGGCGAGAGACATGTGCCTTCTAGAGAGCATTCGATTGGAAGCAAATCAGACAATCACAGGATGAGTCATCAAAAATCTTTCGCTGTTTTCATGGAAATGATAAACTGGCAAATTTAAATATCTGGAAAAACATGTCATTTCTAAAAGACATATTAGGATTTCATGGACACTTTACATCCATAGTTCAACCAAAAAAATTAAATCTCCGTCAGTGGTTACTTACCATCATGTCGTTCCAAACCCACAAGACTTTTGTTCATCTTCGGGAACACAAATGAAGACATTTTTAATGAAACCTGGGAGATTTCTGTCCCTCCACTTACAGTCCATGGAGGGGCTTTACAGTCCAATCCCGACAAAAAAAACAAAACAACAACAACAAAAAAAAAACTCCGCTTTGATGTCAACACAATACGCATGCATCGTGGTTCTCTTGAAAATGCGGAGGAGATCTACGCGGAAGTGAAGATATTTCATAACTAGGAGACGTAATTTTACATTTTTGGGCACACAAAGCATTTGTATTGCTTCATATCGGTAGGATTAAACCACTGGAGTCACATGGGTTACTTTTATGACGCCTTTATGAACTTTTTGGAGCTTGAAAGGTTTGGTTACTTTGACTGTAAATGGAGGGACAAATCTCCCACGTTTCATTAAAAATGTCTTCATTTGTGTTCCGAAGATGAACGAAAGTCTTACAGGTTTGAAACGACATGATGGTGAGTAACTGATGACAGAATTTTTATTTCTGGATGAACTATCCCTTTAAGTAATGGAAATGACTTTTTATCATTTTGCTACAACGTTGGAAATTTAAATAAAGCTATAGGAAGAGCTTTTGTACGACGTCTCATTTACGTCTAATTTCCTTTAAGACACTCCCTGTATTATCAGTATAACAATTATAGCTTTGAATGCACGTCACAGTTGCGGTAAACCGTTTAGATGCAAAAGCTGCACTTAGACGTCTTATTTCTGTCTTGCATCTTCCATTTTTTAGTACAGGGAAATGTCAAAATGAATGTCATAATCTCACACACACACACACACGTACACACGTGCTATAAACGCAGTGGATAGAGTGCTGGAGCATTCCTTTAAACAATTTCAGGCACATACGAGTACAACACCAGGTTTATGCAAAGAGAAAATTAATGCAAATCTGACAAGGATGACTGCACACATGCACTTCAAAAAAGAGAAAGAAAAAAAGGAAAAAAATGAATTATTTCATAAATGGTAACACTATAGCCTTTAGGTTCAGTAGCACCATGTGGTCTGCTAGGGCCTATAGTTTCAAGAACACCATCTGGTCTACTTCTGTGAGAGCAGATAGGTTTACTTATATAAAAGCAACTAATTAGTTCTGGATGGGAATTTGAATCTGTAGCAAGTTCAGGCATCATGTAATCGAGGCCTAAATAAAACGGATGGCAATTTGTGCTCTCACACGAGAAAGAAGAAATCCTGCTAATAAATCTGCCGACTACGTGCGACTTTTACCCTGGAATGCTGGAAGAAATGCTACACCTAGAAAGCAAGGTGAATGAGATGCCATGACATAAATACCTAGCTCATGACTAAAGCAGAAAAATGCGAAACTTCACAAACGCGACGTGAAAACGAATACTTTGTGTGATGAGGCTGAAGTTTCACCAGCTAAACACTAAACCAATACGATTCATCACTAATCTGTCGAGAAGTAATGAATGTAACTCAGTAGCAGTTGTTTGGAGATTTGCCTCCAAACTCCAGTCTATAATGGAGACTATGCCTTGGTGACTAGCTGATGAGTTAAAGTACACGATTAAATAGGTAAGAATACTAAATCCTCACAAGTGCCATGACTGTCCACAAATGGAGAATCGACACCCGTGGAACTAGTCTCAGCCACTACACACAAACACACACCGCAGGGGACCTTTTAACATCTACCACAACTGCCAATATAATTTTAAGAAACTGAACATGGAAAAAGGATCACCACTTCATTGAATAGGCAGGGTGGCTCAAACATCAGGGCTCTGCACTAGTGATCAGAAGGGTTATGAGTTCGAATCCTCTGGCACAGGGATTCAAACTCAACCACCGTTGGACCCCTGAGCAAGACCCTTAACCCTCAGCAGCTGAACTCAACCATAGATCACTTTGGATATAAAAGTGTCTGGCTAATGAGCTGTGAGCTCATGTGTGAGCTGTGCAAGTGTGTGTGTGTTAGTCCCAGACTGTAAGGCATTCGGACCATCAAGCTGGACAGTAAAGATGTAAAGAGGAGTGCAATGCAAGCATTCTCCACATAGAAATGCAACATGCAGATACACGTGAAGCCTCTGTTCGCCTCCCAAACACACAAACCGTTCATGCATCCTGGTCTCAAAATATCGTGAAAAAAATAATTAAATAAAAATGCAATCGAACAAGATCTTCACACAGAGTCCTAAAATAATAAGGACTATTACCAGTGTAAACGGACCGGACAAATCGCAACGAAGAAAATGTTATCGCCTTAACCCCCCAAAGATCTCGGACTTCTTTCTCGGATACAAGCAGTTCAATTTGGCAATCTGTTTGGTTTAAAGGGGCTCTTAACATCAGCCATTTTCTGCGAGCAGCTGATGCAATGCTCCTTTGTGTGTAGCCCTGATGGTGAGTGTAATCTTGCGTTATGTAGGCCAGCCGATCCTGTGCGCACAGCACCACACCAAGCTTTTGTTTCTGATCAAAACCCAAGCCAGCTTCAGCAATATCACGTCTACACCAACCATCACATGGACCAGCGGCAGAAGAAAGAAAGAAAGAAATATCATATGTAAATAAATAAATAAATAAAATCACTAAGCGAAGCACAGAAGACAGGATATTCAGCAGCTAGTCTACAACCTTTTGAGCAGAACAGAGACACTGAAGCGGCCAGCATCAGCTCCGGGCCAACTGAAACCCCAGACATTACAAGTGTAATGGACACACGTGTGATGATCCTGATACTGCAGAATCAGCTTTAACTCTGGATCGAGATGCCATGTCATGATGGCACTGAAATCAAGGTTTCTCTCTGACAGGTTGACAATGTCAATAGCTTGAGCATAAACGGGTTAAAATGTCTATTTCATTTCCCTCACTGATGCTCAGTTAATCTGACCAGGGTTCAAAACCTCATTCGCATACATCACACACACACACACTCGAAATTAATATGATTAAATAAAGAAATAAATATGAAGTAGGTGTGATTATAAAGAGGATACACGTCAAGTCCAAATCAAACCCATCCTCCTGGTATCTCCTTTTGTTTCGGCTGACCATCTTCTGTATGATCGTAGCCATAGCTGTGAAAGGAGTCTTTAGGGTTTTTAAAGTAATAGAGAGTATCGTGGCCTCCGGGTGAAATGCCGTCGTTAAGGCTTTTTTTCCTCTTCTGTTTTTTTTTCCTTCAATATATATATATATGGAATAACAATAATAATAATAATAATTATTATTATAATTATAACAATAATCGCAGTCCTTTCGGATGCGCTAGCTTTTTAGCGTTATTAGCTTCACCTGCTAAGCTAGCGGCCGTGTGCTGGCTGCTGCTTCTGGCTCACACAGAAGGAGGGCCTAGAGCAGGCCCGGCCGCCCAAATCCACACCGACACGGCCGCAAATCCTCCGGCTACCAAGAAGGTACACGCGTCTCCACGTCTCGCAGAGAGATGTTTCCGAAGCACGCCAAGTCTCTGAATCCGCCGCAGTCGCCGTGATTGTGCCCGAAATGCGGAGAGAAAATCCTCTCCGACGTTTCTGAAGCAGAATGAGGGGAGCAGCGGCAGTAGTAGCGGCGCCAGGCGGGCAGCAGGCAGGCAGCTCCGTGTGGCTCTAACGAGCGGCTAGCTGCCTAGCTAGCGAGTTAGCAGGTACGTACATCTTTAAAAAAAAAAAAAAAAAGAAAGAAAAATACATAAAAGCGCAAAAAAATTCAACCATCCGCGTCCTCGTCAATATTCCAATGCATAAAGAGAAATTTGACAGCCTCCACCATGTGATTAAAAAAAACCCTCCTCGGTTATATTTAATTTTAAAGGAGTCGTTTTCGCAAAAAGCTTCCAGCTCGGTTCCTGCGTTTCCTCTCAGCCGCCGCTCCGCTGCTAAACTCTCCTGCTGCTAAACTTCCATCATGGCTTCCAATAAGAAAAGGGGTATGCGCAGCCAAAATACTGCTTCGCGGCACAAAATAGTTCCCAGAGAGACAACGTTTTCAATAGTTAAACTATACGAACTCACTGCCACTGTTGATAGTTTTGTAAAATCCATAAATAATCGGTTAGTTTCAAAAGCAGAGTGTGTTATTTGTCGATTTGACGCGTATTTTTCCCACCGGTGGCGGAGGGATACCAAAGCTCGACACATGCGGACTCATTTTTGTTCCTGAGTCACGTGTCTTTCTGAAACGAGGGAAGTGTCCGGTGTTTTATATCAGATCACTTAAAATATCGCCTTTACTCCCGTGTAATGAGTCTCTGCGTCTCCGGATAGCGTTGTATTGTCTTCCTGGGAGAAAATGTGTGCGAAAGACGAGCGAGCTGGCAGTGAGAGTGATTTACTCTAGAGAAAAATCTCAGTGCGCGTGCATTTGCCCCCTTTGGTCGACAATTCTGCAAGAAAGGGCAGGAAATTACTGAAATGCTTACGCAAGCAGAAAAGTAGTCAGAGCATAATCCACAATTTAGGGGGCTCGAAATGAAACAAAGACGTTTTATCGTCACAAGTTCAGATAGCTTATATAGCTGAGTTTTTACCCCCCTTAATTAACTTTTGAGATGAGTTAGACGTGGGATTGATGACTTGCACAAAGTGAGCAGCTCTCTGATGTGCACTGATGTTCACTGTGGCCCATAAGGGCGGGACAGCGGTACAGTATTTCACTTTTTTTTTCCTCTTTTTTATATATATATATATATATAAGACGAAGCGTTATTCTTTAGCGCCATCTGCCAGATCATTCAGCACTAATCATCATACAAAGGTGAACTCAAAAAATAAATAAACAAACAGCTACCGTATATCACAAATAAATAAAATAGGAAAGAGGGCATCCTACTGTTCATTTTAACTGTCCACTTTATTGTCAGTTTTCTCACTTGTGGCTTACACAAAATGTGCATATGTTCAATTAACTATCAATTATTTAAACGATGATTTCCTTGCCTTGACGTTTTAGTCAAAATAAATTATTCTTTTCCGGATTTTCTGAACTGCACCTTTAATCTGAATGTGTGTTTTATAAATGAAGACTGTACAGCTGTTTAATAACTGTGTCCATCACATATCTTAAATGTTAAAACGCATGCACAGAGTGTTTCTGATCATTCATTTTCTTCACATCGTGTTTTGTGTATGTTAATATTATTGTATCGCTACATGACAGCACTCCAACTGCATGCCCTGACAGAAAACTGCTCCATCCCAGCTCTTTAACGGGCCATGCGGTGCCCAGTAGCCCGCGCATGCGCAGTACAAACCGGACGATGACATCATCTGAGTAACCGGGCGGCCGACTGAAGGCGCCACACCGGTAGAGGGAGCCATTTCTTTGCGCCTTTCTCAGAGAAAGAACCAGGTTCTGTGTTTGTTTTTGTTTTATTGCGTTAGCCTTACTAAATACATCGATTCACCATAGGAAATCTATAAATAAAAAAATATTAAAAAAGACATAATGAGTAACCTGTAACTGTTCATCATACATACGTTCCGTTTGGCCTGTATCCTGTTTACGCTTTATCACCGTAGGGGGCGCTGTGCACCTATTCAGCTGGTTTACAACCGCTCATTAAATCCACCGAAGAAGTAAACGCGGAAGAATTGGCGACTCGGCGAGGTGAGTGTGTTACAGTTCACCCCAGTGTAGTAAACCAAACAAATTTTTATTCTAAGTTAAACAAATCTGCAAGTATACATTTTTCAAAGTCATAAACCAGCTTCGCCTGTGGCATTTACTCATCCGATGTCTGATTCATAAAGTAATCTGTTTACGTGTATATTTTAATGCTGTGCCAAGAAAAGGTCAACGCTAACGGGGAAAAGCGACGCTTTCACTTTTGAGCTAACTGACATTAGATTAGTGTCCAGCTTTACTCAGCAGAATGACTTGCCTCACAACAACAAAAAAAAACATGCCCTGTGCAAGCAGATTTAGCTTGAGTGAGCGATATTTTGTTAGAAATTGAGAGAAATAGAAGCGTTTTGAAGCGACCACTGACATTAACGTTACAGCTATCAGGCTATATGAGCTGTTAGCTGGCGAGCTAATCCACCTCACTGTCATTACAGCACAGACGAGCTGTAACGTCGTTTCACGAAACATCAGTTTACATGTGAAGACACGTTGAGCCTTGGAGAGTAACACAGGATCTTCTGTCTGTCTGTCTGTCTCTCTCTCACTCACTCTCACTCTCTCACACACACACACACACACACACACACACCATATGTACTTAAGGGATGTGTGTGAATCACATTTCAAACGGCTTGTTAAGCTTTTAATGTAGCCAAACGAATAAAGCCATGTTTACTTATTAAAGCAGTATTTACATATTCACTCCATTGTTTGCCATTGGTGTTCCTTGTTGATTGTATCTATCCTTTTTCCAGCTATAAAGGGAAACTTAAAGTTGGTTTAACTTATTAATGCATGGATCCATAGGACAATAGTACACAATGTTCTGCAGGGGAAAAAAGTGCTTTCTTAGTCTTAAAACATTAAAGCGAATCTGGAGGCTTGTGTCTATAGAAAGCAGCACTTGCTAAAGTATGAATTAATGACTAACTCTCTCATTTTTTCAGTCCAATCTTGTAATACCTGGCCTGATTATATGGTGCTTTTAAATTAATATACTAACAATGTCTGTGCCAAGGGACCATTTTTTGTTTGTTTGTTTGGCTCTGTTGACCCTTAAAGTCAAAGCAACACATTGTTTTAGGTCAGGGTTTCTCAGTGAGACTAATCATATTTGGTGTCAAATGATACCTCTGTTATTTTAATAATGTGTGACAGTGGTGCTTGAAAGTTTGTAAATTAGAATATAGTATTTATGCAGATATATAGAAAATATTTCCTAAAACATCATCAGATTTTCACACAAGCCCTAAAGGTAGACAAAGAGAACCCAATTAAACAAATGAGACATAAATATTATACTTGATTACTTATTTATTGAGGAACACGATCCAATATTGCATATCTGTGAGTGGCAAAAGTATGTGAATCTCTAGGATTAGCGGCTAATTTGAAGGTGAAATTAGAGTCAGGTGATTTTAATCAATGGGATTACGTTCAGGTGTGAGTGAGCACCATGTTTTATTTAAAGAACAGAGATCTATCAAAGTCTGATCTTCACAGCACATATTTGTGGAAGTGTGTCATGGCATGAACAAAGGAGATTTCTGAGGACTTCAGTAAAAGAGTTGTTGATGCTCATCAGGCTGGAAAAGAATACAAAACCATCTCTAAAGAGTTTGGACTCCACCAATCCACAGTCAGACAGATTGTGTACAAATGGAGGAAATCCAAGACCATTGTTACCCTCACAAAGATCACTCCAAGAGGAAAAACGTGTAATAGTCCATAAGGTCACAAAGGAACGCAGGGTAACTTCTGAGCAACTAAAGGCCACTCTCACATAGGCTAATGTTAAAATTAATGAGCAGGGTTATTATAGTTTTATAAATATTGCTAGTTTTTATGTTTTTCATTTTGTATCTTGGTTTTCAATCTCTGTTTTGTTTCAGTTAGTTTTACTGTTTTATAAATAGTTTTGATTTAATTTTTTTTCTTCAGAAAATCATTACTTTTAGTTTTAGTGTTGTTTTAGTTTTTAATATCACAGTAAGAGCATACAAAAAAATCCCAATACCTATTAATTTCAACATTAGAAATGGTGTCTACTGATAAGTTACTCTACTGATAATTGATGTTCAACCCCTGTTCTTAAGTCAGACCATACAACATTTAAAATTTTAAAATATTAGTTTCTTTTATTTTTTTATTTTCTGAAATCCTGTTTAGTTTTTGTTCTTATTGCAGGTAGACGTTGTAGTTGCAGTTTAGGTTTCGGGTTTTTTTTGTAAACTCACATTTTTATTTCGGTTAACAAAAATGTTTTTTCACAGTTTTTGTGCAAGTCTTCGTTAATGATAATACCCTTGTTCATGAGTCCACTATCAGGAGAACACTGAACAGCAGTGGTGTGCATGGCAGGGTTGCAAGGCGAAATTCACTCCAAAAACAATATTGCTGCCCTTCTGCAGTTTGCTAAAGATCACGTGGATAAGCCAAAAGGCTTTTGGAAACATGCTTTTTGGACATTTTGAGTCTTCTAAAATAGGACTTTTTGG
This sequence comes from Ictalurus furcatus, assembly GCF_023375685.1. Taxonomy (NCBI): domain Eukaryota; kingdom Metazoa; phylum Chordata; class Actinopteri; order Siluriformes; family Ictaluridae; genus Ictalurus; species Ictalurus furcatus. The sequence goes on from NC_071267.1 coordinate 11,477,112, forward strand.
TTTAAATGAGGTGGTTTGTGTTATGTTTGGAGAAAGAAAAACACTGCATTCCCACATAAGAACCTTATTCCATCTGTGAACCATGCTGGTGGTAGTATCATAGTTTGGCCCTGTTTTGCTGCATCTGGGCCAGGACGTCTTCCCATCATTGATTGAACAATGAATTCTGAACAAAGTGCTGACCGTAATCCAATACAAATGTTGTGGAAAGACCTGAAGCTATCAGTTCATGTGAGGAAACCCACCAACATCCCAGAGTTGAAGCTGTTCTGTACTGAGGAATGGGCTGAAATTCCTCCAAGCCAATCTACAGTTACTGGAAATGATTAGTTGCAGTTATTGCTGCACAAGGGGGTCACACCAGATACTGAAATCCAAGGTTCACATACTTTTGCCACTCACAGATATGCAATACTGGATCATTTTCCTCAATAAATAAATAACCAAGTATAATATTTTTGTGTCATTTGTTTAATTGGGTTCTCTTAATCTACTTTTATGACTAGAAAACCTGGTGATGTTTGCGGTCATATTTATGTGGAAGATTCTAAAGGATTTAGAAACTTTCAAGCGCCACTGTAAATGCACAATTAACAGAATAATAGGTGATGTTCTTGTTGGAATATTAAAATTGATCTCATCCCATCAGTATATAAAAGAAAAATAGCATGAGTTCTTTGTTTGCACATGTAACAATTATTTTATGAATCAATGTGAAATATTTGAATATTATGAGTACCGTAATTTTCGGACTATTGAGCGCACCTGAATATAAGCCGCACCCACTAACTTTAAAAAGAAAAAAATTTTTGTACATATATAGGCCGCACTTGTCTATAAGCCGCAGGTGTCCACGTTGTAACATGAGATATTTACACAGAAAGATGTTACACAAAGATTTTTTTAAATTAAATACGTACCGTAAATGCGCTTTTCCGAACAGTGCCTGTAACACGGCTGGTTAAAAAATAAAAAATACAGTTGCTTACCAGGAAAAGTCATTGATCGCTATCTTCATCTTCCTCCTGCGCACTAAAACCACTAAAGTCGTCTTCTTCAGTGTCGGAATTGAACAGCCTCAGAATTACCGGTAGTTCGTCACACACTTCCTCAGTCTCTCTTTCATTGTCGCTCTCGATGTCACTTACGTCTCGAGGCAAATTCGCCCTTGAGCTTGTGCTGTCCTCTTCATCACGCAGCAGTCCAGCCTTTCGAAACCCGTTGGTGATGATAGATTTTTTGACACTGCTCCACGCTGTTAGGATCCACTGGCAGACTTGAGCAAAAGTTGCTCTTCGCATGCTATTTCCTTCTTCGACAGCCAGATCGATCGCCTTTAACTTGAAAGCTGCATCATATGCATTTCTTCGTGTGTTTTCCATGATGAGGGTGTGCATGAAGTGCAAAATGACTTATCTGAAGAATTTAGTGTGAGTGCGTTTGATTTAATTCGAACAGTTTCACTGGTCCACTGTGACCTGTTCGGTAATTTCATTGGTCCGATGTGACGAGGCTAAATGTTTTGGCGGCATGAAGCTCGTTACCCCGTAAAAATCCATAAATTAGCCGCATCAGTAGCTGCGTTTACATGGACAACAATAATCCACTCTTAATCCGATTAAGACCATACTCTAATTAAGAAACTACCATGTAAACAGCAATTTTTACTTACCTTAATCTAATTAAGGTCATAATCGAAGTAAGCAATAATCAAATTAAGACAGGTGGAGTACTCCTGTTTTAGTCGCATTATGGACATGTAGTAGTGACATGTAAACACCTTAATCACATTATGAATGTCGTGTGGGAGTTTTCACCGCATTTTGCGACAGGACACAATCACACACGGCCGTTTTACGGCGAACAAGAGAGTTCGGCTGTGTCCCAAATCGCATACTTCCCTACTATAGGCCTGTAGTGGGGAAAAATACATGTATCTCGGCTACTATATAGACAGTAACTACGCGATTTGGGACACACCCACCGCTTCAAGCAGTTGTCTATTAGCACGTACAGCATGACAAATAATTAACCGCACTTAAAGCGTTCGTAAAAAAAATAAATAAAAACACCCAAAAATGTATACGGTACCATAATGAAGACGAACTGTATGTTGAGACGTGAAATTCTGGAGGGACGTCGGACGGCGTGGCGCGGTGACGTAATGACGCAGGCTGTTAATCTAATTATGTTCTAAAACATGTAAAATGGGAACATGACAGGAGTATTCTAAAAGCGACTCATGTAAACACCTTAATCACATTATTATCTTACTCAGATTAAGGTCAATAATTAGATTACTGCTGTCCATGTAAACGTAGTCATTGTTTAAGCCGCAGTTTTCAAAGCGTGTGAAAAAAGTAGCGGCTTATAGTCCGGAAATTACGGTATTGTGTTTTGTGGCGTTTCTAGATAGAAACCGTGCTGTGCACAGATGCACTTTTTTTTTTTCATTTTAAATAACCGCTCTGCATTATAAAATCACTGTTTTAGGTGGCTCATGTTCTCTCCTCTTTTAAACATCCAATAACAAGAATAGGTAATTAAACATTCTATTAATAGGAGAAATGCACAGAATGATTGGAATCTTGTCAGAGAAGTCGGTGCTACCAGGAAAACATTTCCACACATGTTCATCCTGTTGTCATACTCATTATTCTTGGCTTAAAAGTTTTGTTCAACCAAGTCATTTGTTAATCATGCACCATATTGTCTACCATTTTACATTTAGAATTACGTTTGAGAGCCACCCATGTTTGTGAATGCAGGTGTATTCTGTGTACTTTACTCTCTGACCTTTTTTTTTTTTTTTTTTATGACTCCACAGGCACTTATGTAATGATGGTGTGGAAGGAGATTCCAGCAGACAATATCACCCGTCCCTTGGGTCGCAATGAGGTTATCGGTTTACTTTTCCGCCTTACGATATTTGGTGCCGTCACCTATTTTACAATAAAGTGGATGGTGGACGCTATTGATCCAACAAGAAAACAAAAAGTTGAAGCACAGAAGCAGGTAAATAAAACCCAAGTTCATTTAGTTTTTTTCTTTGATTTGATCTCATCAGACCATTTTAAAGGGTTTTCATTTACCTGGAACTGGTAGAATTAGTTCAGTGTGATATTATTATTATTATTATTATTATTATTATTATTATATTATTATACAAATTAGAGCTGCAGTGATTTATTTGACATAACTAATTACAGGCCATTACTATATAGGCAGTCCAAGCTACCATGGATTAATACAACAAAGCAGGGTTGGAGTGTCTGCCATAAAGATTTGTGTGAGTTAATTGGTAGTGTAAAAGATTAACGTATTAGAATTGGTGTATTAATATCAACCTATCATTTATGTTTTAGCTAGAACTACTCATAAGAGGCGTGTTGTTACAGGAACTCAATCATCACATTTAGATCTGAGAATTCAACTGCGCTGTGGCATAAGAAAAATTATCGACAGTGGATTTTTATATCCCCCTATTCATCATGTACTTTAACCAACCATAGAAATGTGTTATAATGTAAGACCACATAGGCCTCTGTTCCTGGGTAGGATATAATACAGTAGTGAAGCTGTTGGGGGCAGCACACAGCGCTGATCCAACACGCTTACGGCAGTTTATAAAACTGATTGAATGATTTCATTTGCAACATACAAGTCTTCATGTTTAGATAACAAGAAACCAAGCAGTACATGATATTGAACAAAAAAAAAGCATTTTCATGTATATTTGTCAATTAGTACACATGAATAATCAACTGTTATTTTGTAGCCCTAATTAAAATTGTGTTTGCTACATATAAGTATTACATGTCCTACTGATATTGCATATTAGCAACATAATTGTAGATTATATTGATTTGGTAAAATGACTTAATTTGATAAGTTAAACATTCCTGCTTCCTTTCAGGCAGAGAAACTCATGAAGCAGATTGGAGTACAGAACATTAAGCTGTCTGAGTATGAGATGAGCATTGCAGCCCATCTGGTGGACCCATTAAGTATGCAAGTAAGGATGCTGTTTAGCTTCAGGCTTAAACTTGTGTTTTTATTCCAGAGTTTGTGGCCTGATGTTTGTATCAAGTCCTCTAAGTAGCCCTGTCTTGGCTGATGATAATTGTGATCCTCGTTCTGATTGTCTGATAAGCATAACAATAGTATAATAATGTAATAATGCACTCACACCACTGTTTAGCAATGATTGAACATATAAGCAAATTAAATTAGATTTCTGATTTCCTTTTAAACTGCAATTAAAAACATTGCACAAGTAGTAATTTATTTTCGTAATTAGATCCTAACTTCTAGCTGTAGCTTCTGTGGTGAATTTGCCAGTTGATTTTTTTTTTTTTGCAATATCACCCACGGTATCTATCTGTTAAGTATTAAAAAAATTGCAAAGTATGAAACAATTTGCAACGTACAATGATAATATTCATCAAGTCATCACATCTCCAGATCTACTAGATGCCAGCTGCATGCCAACAAACTGTTTGGAAGACATGCAAGAAGGAAGCCTTTTCTTTAATCTAACCACCAAAATAAGCCCTTGGAGAATGGGGTTGTATGGTTGGAGCTTTTTGGCAATAAACTATTGCCAAATGATGTATTTGCTGTTTAAAAAAAAAAAAGAAGAAGAAGAAGGATGGCTATACAGAAAAAAAAATCCTCTCTGTTAAGTGTGGTGGAGGATCTCTGCTGTTGTGGGACTGTTTTTCCAATCGTCCTGAGAACCTTATTAGGATACATGACCTCTTATTACATGCCAGGATATTTTAAATGAAAATCTGGGTGGCTCGGCAAGAAAAGCTACAACTGGATTGTAGTTGGCTGTTCCAGCAGGGCAATGCCTTAAAATGTACATCCAAATCAATATTTCACTGACCACAGAATGGAGGTTCTAGCATGGCCAGCCCAGTCCCCTGATCTAAAGCCCATTGAAAGCCTTTGAGACCAGCTCAAGCCCCCCCCCCCCCCCTTATTTTAAACTCATCTTTACCATTAGCGCCAATAATTCTGGAGCTGACGGTAAGTATTAATCGTGATTACCTCAGATAATCCCAATTATCGTAAATAATTATGATTAGGTCATTAGGTAATGATTTAGACAGACCAAATGTAACATGCATTGAAGAGAATTGTTTTTATAAAATCGTGATGTGTTCTCAGATTACATGGCGTGATATAGCTGGCCTAGATGACGTCATAACCGAGTTGAAGGACTCAATCATTCTACCCATCCAGAAAAGTCATCTGTTTGAAAGGTCAAAGCTGCTTCAGCCTCCCAAAGGTCAGGACATGGATGAAACGGTTTGATTGTCATGGTGCATAATTACAAACAACTGTCATGTAGCAACCATGAGACAGTGCTGAAAACTGTGTCATCAGATTGTTCTGTCGTTACCAGGAGTGCTACTCTACGGTCCTCCGGGCTGTGGAAAAACTCTGATAGCCAAAGCTACAGCCAAAGAGGCCGGTTTCCGGTTCATAAACCTGCAGCCCTCCACTCTGACGGATAAATGGTATGGCGAGTCCCAGAAACTGGCCGCAGCTGTCTTCTCACTGGCCATCAAGCTCCAGCCCTCCATCATCTTCATTGATGAAATTGGTGAGCACATGCATGTAGAATTAACCATCATGGGTTTCAGTATTTTAAGATTTTAGATCTAGACAATGTCATCTGCAACTCATTTTCAGGAAAATCAAAGTGCATATATCACACGTTGGCTGGATTTTTGAAAAGTGATTAGTAAATAAAGCCATCATCATTGGGCTGCCTGGACCTTAGACACTTAGACAGTACTAAGAGACTGGCATGTACAAATCACTCGAGTAGTACAATACACGCTAAACCTGAGAATAAACTTTAGTTCCTTTTCTTCTGTAGACTCCTTTTTAAGAAGCCGATCCAGCTCGGACCATGAGGCTACTGCCATGATGAAGGCTCAGTTCATGAGCTTATGGGACGGACTAGACACGGATTACAAATGCCAGGTACAGTGAGCATGTGTATGCATTTTTGTGGAGTAGTTTGCTTGAAAGTATCTGAGGTAATAAATGAAACAGGCTCTGCAGGTCTTTAAACAAAGGACAAATTGATTACAAGATGTTATATTTAAGACTGGTTTTCCTTTGTTCAGGTTATAATTATGGGTGCCACCAACCGCCCTCAGGATCTGGACTCGGCAATACTTCGCAGAATGCCCACTAGATTCCACATTAATCAGCCTGTAAGTGTCAGCACACTTCCAATATGAACAGGTTTCAGTTTTAATCGAATTAATTCTGGCACACTGCTGTATTCATTAGCTGTTCCTTTTTTTCCCCCCCATGCAGAATGTCAATCAGAGAGAATTGATACTGAAGCTCATCCTGGAGAATGAGAATGTAAGTGTTAAATGCGTAGATTGAGCATGGGTCTGGATGGTGTGCTGAAAATATATGCACTAACCATTTTCCAATTCTGAAGATTGAGCGTGGCGTGGACCTGCGTGAAATAGCAAAGGGCACAGATGGCTTCTCAGGAAGTGACCTCAAAGAGATGTGTCGAGATGCAGCTCTCTTCTGTGTACGGGACTTTGTGCATGCTGAGGACAGGTAAACCTGGAAAAATTTCTAGTTTAAGTAGTTATATCTTGTTTATATAAGAGTGTGTGTGTGTTTAGCTAACAGTTATTTGTGTAGGTGTCTTACGTAAAGTTCTATACTCCGGGCTTTTTTTTATAGTATTAAAAGTGAGTTACAAAATCAAGACTGTTTATCAATGCCATTTTGATGTATACATTGCAAAACTGTGTACGTGTCACAGAGAATGCTCATCAGAGTTCATTCAGTGGAAGAACAGTTTTATGTTGAATTGCTTAGAAATACGACGTTATTCAATTAAAAGTAACCAAGGTAAGGACAAAAATAGAGATAAATGACAAATAAAAAAAAATACATATAGATGACAAAAGGAAAAATTTAACATAATGAATGCAGATTCTTCCAGAGAGATGCAACAGTTGTAAAGTAATTAAGCAGTTTTTACATGGTAGTATAAAAATGTAGTATATAATACATGGTAGTATAATGGTAGTATAAAAATGAGGTCAAGCTGACCTCAGTCAGTTTACTATTCAGTCAGAAAAACTAGTGATCAATTGGTGGAAGTGCATGGCCACATCCAAAATCGCATACTGTGACCGTACCTACCGCACGGCCGTTGAAACGGTACATACTAATCAGTACGTGTGTGTGTAGTATGAATACAGTCCCGGACATACTACATCTGCCATGTTGGCATTGTCATGTGACCTTTGACGTCATCATAAGCGCAAAAATCTTAAAGTGACCACCAGATTAAAGCAACTGCACTAACAGCAAAATGCGCATCAGGAAAGTTAACTAAATTAGTAATGTATAGTGGGCGGGGTTAACAGGCTGAGGTAAATTTGTTGCCATTAGCTTGCCTGGCTAAGGCATGATGGAGATCACAAAAAAGGTTTCAAACGCTGTGACAACTGTTTTCTTGTTTAAACCTTCAACAAGTTAACAATTTATTCGGGTATTGTTAAGCAAGTCCTGTTTAATGATTAAAAAGCACAGACGCGCTGTCCTTCTCAGTTTTTTTTCTGAGCTCGTCTGTAACAGTCTCATTGCATTATGGGATTTTTTTGAATCACGCAGTGTCCATCGGTTCCATACTGCAAAATCTCGCTGGAAGCAGTATGCCATCTGGGTACTTTTCGCCTACTGAGAATTTGGATGCTACCCCTCTGGACTGCTTTTCGCCTACTGTGTAGTAGGGTAGTACGTGATTTCGGACGCAGTCCATGTCTTCTGCCTGTCTGTCTCTTCAGCTCCTTTTTTTTCTTTCAATTTGTTTCTTTAAATTTCAAAGGAGGCATCTTTTTACATTTATGCATCATCTTACACCTCCCAAGAGAGTTTTGGCTGAGGTCACAATGCCCTTATGAAAACATAATCTCTCTGACAATATGGTGCCTAAGGCTAATTAAGAGAACTAATTAAAATTCAGCAGAAAGTAATCATTGGTGTATAAGAAATAACAATCATACCAATGTCTATAAATGTCGAGAGAGGATCTCTTGCTCAAAAATCCTGCCAGAATACACAGTGAATAGAATGGTATTGTATGGTCACAAACACACAGTTTATTGTCGGAATTATGAGCGTATGTATTTCACAAAAACACTAATCACTTTAAATCTTTGTTACAACATTCAAGTTTTCCTTTTATATTTTCAACCACCAGAATTGGCGGTTCAAATCCCACCTCTGCCCTGTGTACATGGAGTTTGGATGTTCTCCTTGTGCTTCGGAGGTTTCCTCTGGGTACATCGGTTTCCTCCCCCAGTCCACAGACATACGTTATAGACTGATTAGCATTTCCAAATTGTCCCTGCGATGAGTTGGCACTAGATATTATATAAGTCAGTAACACACACCTGTGCTTCCTCTAATGTAAAAACTACCAGCTGCCACTGGTGGAAATCCAGCTGATAACAAGACGTTAACATTATTTAATGGCACGTTACCACTGACGATATTAAAATGAATTGACGTTGTCTAGGTGCTTGAAATTTTGTTAACCCTTTAGAATTTCTGCATAAATATGACTTAAAACATCATCAGGTTTTCACACAAGTCCTAAAAGTAGATTAGTCCTGCGCATTGGCTTGGAGGAATTTTAACCCATTCCTCATTAGAGAACAGCTTCAACTCTGGGAAGTTGGCGGGTTTCCTCACATGAACTGCTTGCTTCAGGTGCTTCCACAATATTTTAAGGTCAGCACTTTGACTTGGACATTCCAAAACATTAACTTTATTCTTCTTGGAGATATCCAGTGTGGGGTTTTTTTTTCTCCCCCCTTCCTGGAAAATGGTGCATGCTGCTATTGAAATGCAAAACATCTCTCCTGTGGGGGGAAATTCTCCAGGGTCTTCTCTGTAAGTGGGGTCTGGGATAATGCCTTTTAATGCTTGAAGCCTTTTTTTTTATATTAAGAAGACAAATTCTATAACTTTATCACCATACTATTGTGTGCACTGCTTTTACTCTGATAAATAACAACATAGTGTCGACTTTGTTAAGAAAATGACACGTATGATCCACTTCTCAGGAAGTAAAATAATTTGAGAAGTGCATTTATTTATTTATTTATTTATTTATTTTTAGCAGGTAATGATTTTCATGACATTTTGTGGGAGAAAGTTGTGTCCTCCATTAATATAACAGCGCTAAAATAAATTGTCATAGGTGATCATTTTAAGAGAAACTGATACTTATTTTTATTGTCCTTAACGATTTATTCTAAACATGTAGTGGCTTATCTTAACATTTATGTTTCTCCCATGGGTCAGTTATACATGGACTCTCACAATAAACTTTAAATCTTCCACATTGCTCCACAATCTTTGTAATATAGACAACCGTTGTTTGTGGTGTTGTCATAATGGTAAAATGACACCACCTCCATGATTCTCTGACCTGTAGTATATTTTGTGTGTGTGTGTGTGTGTGTGTGTGTGTGTATACACATTCAACTCCTTTTATTTCCAGCAAATTTCTTAACATGTGTAGATATTTGTATTATCATAAAAAGATTCAACAACTAAGACATAAACTGAACAAGTTTCAGACATTTGACAAACCGAAATGGAATAATGAGTCCCTGAACAAAGGGGGGGGGGGTCAATATTAAAGTCAGTATGTGGTGTGTCCTCTAACAGCTTTAAGTACTACAGTGCATCTAATCCTCATGGACTGCACCAGATTTGTCAGTTCTTGCTGTGAGATGTTTCTCCACTCTTCCACCAAGGCATTTACAAGTTCTCCATCACGTCTGGGGGGGACACATGGTTACATGTAATTTTCCACTGCAAGGACGATCAGCTGTCCTTCCTGTCTCCCTGTAGCACTGTCTTAGGCGTCTTACATTACAGACATTGCAGTTTATTGCTCTGGCCACATCTGCAGTCTCTGCAGCAGGTCTATGGCATGTTCACGCAGGTGAGCAGGAACCCTAGGCATCTTTCTTCTGGTGTTTTTCAGAGTCATTAGAAAGGTCTCTTTAGTGTCCTAAGTTATTGTAACTGTGACCCTAATCACCTACCACCTGTAAACTTTGTGTCTTAAGGACTGTTACACAGGTGCATGTGCAATAATTGTTTACGGTTCATTGAACAAGCATGAAAAACATTGTATTGAGAAAAAAAAAAAAAACTTTTTCAGTCTCCTGAAAAAGGGGCGTTTCTTTTGCTGAGTCAAGCACGTATATGACAGGGTTATGTTTAATCTGGAAAAGCTTACTGCTATTATTACTTCTTTGTGCTGTTGACATTACCTTAAATACCGTTCACTTTGTTGTGTCAGGGTGTGCGCACACTCGGGAGATCCAGTATTTTCAAATGTCATGCTGAACAATGCAGAAAGCAGACCTGTTTTATTTACCACAAAAATGTAATTATGCCGCATTAGAGCACGAGTTCCAACTCATTGTAGCTTATCTGTGCTCATTAATTTCTGTTTAACTGCAATGATGTTTTTGCCCCATGTGGTGAAAATAGTGGGTTTTTTTCTAACCAGCCTGTCTGTCTGTACAGGTCAGAAGACGACTACATCCGACCCATCCAGCAGACTGACCTGCAAAAAGCCAGTGAAAAGATGAAAAAGTCCAAAACGGCAGGAATAGCAAGTATGCTGCTGGATACAGCTCTGGACTGATTCTGATACTACTGGCCAGGGTAAATTATTCCCCAGAAGATCATAATAAATTTTGTAAGTTTAAAATGTTTATCATATAATATGGTTTGCCTAAGAAGGTGCTCTTGAAACAGCATATTTGGTCCATCAACTTTCTCTTTGCAATATGTCTTTTTTGCTCTGTTTTTGCCACATCATATTCTATGCCTTTTAGGTATTCGCTTTGCTAAGCACTTGCTGCATGGTGTTTTAGGAGAATATTTATATAATTGTACAGGCAACGTGTATATAAAGAACCTAGGCCATAATTAATTTCAGACAGTAAAAAAATAACGGATAAGGAAGGGAATAGGATTCCCTTGTATTTCTTCTACTTGGTTCATTTAGGGAAGTATGTTTACAGATAGAGTGGATTATATAAGTGTACACACCCCTGTTAAAATTAGCATGTTTTTGTGTTGTTTAAAAATGTGATATAGCAACCAATAAATTTCCTTCTAAAGCCATTCCTTTGTTAACTTTTGTGCTTTGAGTCATTAGTGTGCAGGAAGGTGAAATTTTCCTTCAGCTGTCCAACCGGAGGCCTGCAGGTTTGTATGCCAAAAATAGATGCTGCCACCACCATGCTTCTCTGTAGGTATTATGAATTATGGCCACAAGGTTCTAACTTGGTCTCATCATTTAGGAGCCTGTTCTCGGTTGTCACTGTGCTGCCCCATTTTCTACACTCGTTGGTGATGGCCTTCCTGGTGTTTCATAGTAAATTCATACTGATTGATAGATTTTAATAATGATATCCCGTACAGACTTTGTAAGCACATCGTATACATGGTTTCAGCAGTCAGATGAAACCAAGATGATGTCAAGAAAATCCTACAGAAATAGCTAATATTTATTTGGGGTTCATCTGAGTCACTGAATGGGATTGGTTAACTCCGAGTACAGCCACCTGCTCCATTATAAAAGGGTGTGCACACTTGTACAAGGTACTAGGTTATTGTAGGTTTTTAATTTTTCTTCCTAAAACATTTTTGTTTTTCACTTGTATTATGTTGGTTGCTGTGTCACATTAAAGGTGTAAAAATATCGGACATGATTTATTTATTTTATTTTTTAACGTCACAAAAACCTGACAACGACCTAACGGGTATGTAAGCTGTTGTGATGTGTAATGTGGTATTTCCTGTAGCAATAAATAGGGTTGTACAAACTGTTATTTTAATGTTACATTTATTATTTCCAAGCTTGTATTTCCTACATTTTATTCCCCCATGTTAATTAATCTATCCGTCCTATGAAAAAAATGTTCAGATGTCTTCTCTATTAGTGTGTGTGTGTGTGTGTGTGTGTGTGTGTGTGTGTGTGTGTGTGGATTCTGAAAATATTTTCTGCAAAGAGGAAGAAAAGTAGAATGGAAGTTACGATAAACACCATGAGCAATCAGTACAGCTCTTATAGTATGTATATATTTCTTAGTAAACACTGTATCTCAATCTTTTCAATTTTCTGTTATTAAAATAATGCTGTGTAACAGTTTGGAGACACACACTGGAAAACAAATGTTTTGTGTACTACTGGATTTTATTGGTAGTATTAACCATGATGAAAACAATCAGAGAAGAGTACATACAAGTATGAATAAAAGGTACCATTTAAACTATTCATTTACTGTAGTGTAATAAATAAGTTAAGGTTGTTACTTTATCAAGACGAGCCAATAAATTAATTTTTTTTCCCTATTGTTTTGTCCTTCACATGGATCCTAAAGCACTCTGAATATCCTCATAGACTTGGACATCATTTTGAGTTAGTTTTGCATAAAACCCCTGACAAAATAATATGGAATAGCCACACGTAGAGGATGTTCACCAAGCTTCATTCTAAACTCCACCTTTCAGAGAGCATACTCTGCTCTGATTGGTCAGATGTCCCAGTCTGTTGCGATTGGTCTACCGCTGTCAGTGTGTGTCCAAAAAGGAAACGCCCACTACTATAATGGGTTTCAGCTCCGTTTGTCAGCGAGCAGCCAGTGAAGACCAGAGGCGGGGTTTTTGTTACAAACCTACGTAGGCTAGTACAGGAAGTAAGTCTGGAATTACTAACGACTCGTTTCAGCTGTTCAGAATCGGTTCCTTCTTTTTGTTGTGCACTTTGATTTTTGAAACTTTGCGTTGTGCACTTTGATTTTTGAAACTTTTTTTACATTCACAAACAGCTACATAACACACTACATGAAAGGTAATATCTGAAAAACTATAATAGGTGCACTTTAAACAAAAAATGTGAACATCCTCCAAGTGTGGTGATTCCATAATCAGTTTTCTTTACATTAAGAAATTATGTACAGGTTAATCTTGAATATGGAAAAATAATTGCAGGCACATAACAAAATGGACGTATAAAAACTGAATGTTAATTTGAGTAGTTCACATTGTTTTTTGAGGTACATTACAGTTTTGAAGGAGTTCAATCTGCTTTTATTAAGCATTATGCTGCAGTGTAATGCTTTGATTAAGATTAGAATTAAAACACTAAATAGATGTATATTTAATAAAATGTAAATGACAAATGTATTTTTTTTAAATCTTGTGGTGTCAATTAATATAACAAATGATTACAAAATACTATGGTGAAAAACTTCCTAGGTAATGGTCCACTGCATGAAATGCTGACACAAACCCTAAATTTGCTTTATAAAATCGACACAAACATGTATTTAAAATAATCTGTTTTAAATATTGTACAGAACAAATACAAACTTTTTTTTTTAGTTAAGAGGACTTGCATTATAAATATATTGGACCCTATAATTTATATATAAACCTGAATGGATAGCAATTAGCTGTTGCCATTTGTGATTTTACTGCCTTATGTTAATTTTTTTGGAGGGAGCCATAATACTCGGTGAGGACCTTCCATGCCTTGGGTGCCATGAAACCATCTGGAGGATTCTCCCCACTGCAAGCCAGTTTCCTCATTTTCGTTCCAGAGATGAAGTCAAAGTCACTGTGCCTGAAAAATATCAGTATGCCATAGTTTTAGTAATGTTTCCATTAAGAGTAATATCTTTTTTGCAATGTCTATTTCTGACGTTCAGGTTTTCAAAATTCAAAACCATTAATTTAATTAAAAAAGCCCCTAACCTGTCTTTGTCATAGAAGTCCATTGCTTTCTTCACTTTATTGTAAGCAGCAACTCTGAATGGAATGATTTCAACAGAAGTGAGGCCTGGTGCCATGGTCAGCACTTTGCCACCATGTGAGGGCTCATATAGGTCCTCTTTAGTCTCTGGATGGGGCATGCCCGCTGGGTCACGGCCCACAATGTAAAAGTTGGAACCGGCTATCATTCTGGCCCTGCAGTGCCATTGCACCTGTAGGGATACACATTCACACACTTGAAAGGTCTTCAACTGATATGAGAGAGTGTAATCAGACTCTTAAGCAGGTGTCCAATAAATCTTGTCTCAGCATTAGCTGCTAGCCATAGTGATCTTACCTCTGTGGGACCAGCATACATCATGGGCGAGGGGAAGATGGCTACAATGGTGCTGGCAGGATCTAGCACACCATCCTCAAGAACAGCAGCATGCTGCTTCATGCGCCAGTCCAGCGGCACGTCGTCCTCTTTGGTCCAGCCTCCCAGCGGGTGCAACAGCAGCACAGGCTTTTTGTAGCCACGCGCGAGCAGCTTCTTCCTGGTGTCCTGCATCAGGAGCGCGTGGCCGTTGTGCACTGGGTTTCGCAGCTGGAAGGCAAAGACTGCATCTGCGAGAAAGGAAGACATGGTTTACTTTGTGAGATCTTCATGTTGAACACCACAATTCATTCAACAGCACTGTAACATACATTCTAACAAATCTGTGAGACACACGGATGTTCTGAGATCATCCTGAACCTCCTGAGATGTTTACTGCAAGAGGGAAATGACAAAAGCTTGTAGTTTATTTACAGTGTACAAACAGGAAGTATTGCCTAGCTGATATAAGGTTGCAACCCTTTTGTCCAAAGAACTGTACATGAATAACCACTAGTGTGGAACGTGAGAAGGTCTAATGAATAGTTTCATTTTTCAAGCTGCTCCTGAAGAATATTGGCCTGGTAACACCAGCTATTATCTAGCTACAAAAGAAAAAAAAGTCTATATATAGGAATAATTCTATTTATAGATGAATATCCTATTGCCATTAAGACAGCTCAATTTGAATGGAAGTGTGTTTCATGTAATCTCTGGCAATCAAACTCCTGAAGATTCCATGTTCAACAGACTGTATATAAATGGTGAACAGGAGTCGGTGGGATGTTAAAAAATCTCCAGGGACACTCCCAAACAGCCAAACTATGTCAAAGAATTTCTAAGCCACTCTAAACTGACTGTATTGCAGCTTGACCATTAAATCTCATAGTCAATAGAGTCAAAATGTCCAAAAGTACCAAAATATAGAAACATTTTCACAGTCTGAGGCATATAATAGACTTATCTAGCCACACCCCCCAACACACACACACACACAAAATGTCTCATGACAAAGTGGTAATACATTACGCTTTATAATATGGCTAAGTTACTATCTGACTATGTCTAAGGTTACAAGCTACATTTACACACCTCTGCACTGTAAATCTCCAGTAAAAATAGTGCAGAGTTTAGAGCTGTACCTTTGTCCCAAGGCTTATTCATAAATGGTGACCACTACGCCTTACGATTATTGTAGTATCATGTATGTTATTGCATTCTTTTGAATATTTAAACAAAATTTTAACACAGGATTCCACTTTGTATGAATTCTGCATCAGAGTCTTGTGTAATTGCAATAATACTTCTACTTAATCTTAATGTTAATCTTATTTAAATCGCTATTTAAAAAAAAAAAAAGAGAGAGAGAGGGAGTGAGAGAGAGAGAGAGAACCTACAGTTAGAATTCATTATTTATGTACTGTATAATGATGGTAACCCAACCCTGACTAAAACTGTGTGGAATCTAGAAGAAACCAGATTAAACTCTTGTGTAAAAGAACCTTTTGTATTACCTGCTCCCATTCCCTTAAACTTTCGTTTGAGCTCCTTCGGTGTGAGACGGTATTGGTCTAAACCATCATTCCATTTGATTCGCTCCAACACCTCCAAATCTCCACCAGCCAACCAATCACCACTTTCCATAACCATCTAAGAAGGAAGCCAGGTTGTAAAACTTGAAGAAAAAGAACTGCTACAAAACAGTTGAAAGCAATATAAGATGGAATGGCATAATTATGAAGTATGATAGGAGTGTTTATGAGTTTTCTCAGACCTTGATATAAGGGTGTTGGGGACATGTGGTGCCCCACTGTCTGGCACAGCGTTCCTCCTTACGGTGCCCATAAAACTCAGGGTTCCTCATTATGGCCACTCTTCGACCCTTATACTCCAAGGCAAAAGCAGCACAACCATCCAACCGGTCTTTGTCTTCCTTGGACACTGGTAGGACAATTGGTATAGAAAGGTTGATGGTGCCACCTAGAAGTGAACAACAAGTAGCATATTACTACTCATACTGGAACGAAGATTGGGTAAAAAGGAAATCTGATCTCTCTCTCTCTCTCTGATTGTTGTGTATTACAGTTATGGACACAACAGAGTTTTTCTGTAACTGAATCTAAGTGTTGATGTTAAAAGATAGTAATCTTTGTTGTTGCTGAATGTCTTTACCATCAAGTAGACTGCCAAAGTGAAGGACCTGCAGGAACTCCCTTTCCCTCATAAACCCTTTCAGAGGAGTAGCCCAGCCTTCTGCCAATACTTGAACCCACTGAAGATCCAACTAATGCACACAGAAACCACAATTCAGATTACTGTTTTGTTGCTTAAAATTTATTTCATAACTGTAATTACACTGAATTGCAATTCATCCCAAGAACAGTTACAACCTATATGACTTGGAATAAAATGAGTCATCTCAGGATATAATGACAGTTTGAACATCATCAAAGGACGTCATGTTAGTGTGGCAATTTAAGTGTCTTCATTTAAACACTTCAACAAGCTTCACTTAGGAATATATTATGCACAGGTTAGTACTGCTTTACCTTGGTGATGTTTACAGTAGGAAGTATGTTGGCATCACTCCGCAACAAATCCATCTTGTTTTCAGGGACAAACAGCTCATTGACCTCCTCTGTCAGACCAATGGGCACGATTCCCTGCAAGCAAAAACCATTATTGTCATCTCCTAAATCCTAATACTGCCCTGGAAACAAAAATGACAAACTCTACTAATACCGGTTCTGTCTCTTTAAAACCATATACAGAGGGGACCAAAAGTCTGAGAGCATTTCTGAAAATGCTTATGATTCAGGGCCGCCGGAGCAACTGGAGCGAGCTGGCATTTGACCCGGCACTTTTCAAGCTACTTAGGACAGGGGTGTCCAATCTTATCCGGAAAGGGTCGGTGTGGGTGCAGGTTTTCATTCCAACCAAACAGAAGCCACACCTGAGTCTATTGAAAACCATTGAAAGCCTGTTAAAAATATCTGTAGCTGCAAAACTGGTTACTCTGCCCTGCTCAGTATATTGTACAATTTTCCAGAACATTCACTTCCTCACCTGTTCTTTAAGCAGATCCACCACTTGCTGAATGCACTCATTCACCGTGAGCTCTCCTGTCTTCAGTATAAGCTCTGGGGAATCTGGTTTCTCGTACTCAGAGTCAATCCCTGTGAAGCCTAAGAAGTAATAGAACCAGTGTAAGCGTTAAGAACATCTGACCACATATTTACATTCCAATTATATGCAACAAAGTCTGATCAATGTGTACCTTTAATCTCTCCAGCACGGGCCTTTTTATAAAGCCCTTTGACATCCCTGCTCTCGCACACCTCCAGTGGCGCATTCACGAACACCTCGAAGAACTTCAGGTTCGAAACCTCGTGAACCTTCCTTGCTTCATTTCGGTCCTTTGGGCATCATAGCAAAACATAAAGCAATGTTGATCTTGAATATTGGGTGCAATTTTGGTAGACATTTATTGAGCGGCATATGCACTGAATACTTTCATATTTAGCTGCACCATACCTTTGCAAAAGGAGAGATGAAGCTAGTGATGCAAACCAAGCCGGCATCAGCAAACAGCTTGGCCACCTCTGCAACACGGCGGATGTTCTCTTCTCTGTCTGTTGTAGTGAAACCCAGATTCTTGTTCAGACCATGACGAATGTTGTCACCATCAAGAGAATAGCATGGAATGCCATGGGAAACTAGGTACTCCTCTAAAGCAAAACCAACTGTAGTCTTCCCTGCACCAGACAGCCCTGGATGGAGATGATAAACATCTCACTGAGAGTGGGTTTTTTAATCTAGACATTATAATGAATTTGAACTGGATTTAAGCATAAAGACTCACATTGTACGTTGAGAAAGGGATTTATTCTGAATGACTATGTAGAAATCAAACCTGTTAGCCACACAGTGCAACCTCGAAAACCACCTCTGGTTCCCACGATTTGGCCTCTTTTGCTCCTGCTCACATGGTGTGCCTGGTATACAACGTTGGTTGCCCTTTGGCACGCCTAAAAAGCCCGGTAAAATTGCACAATCAACAAAGGATATAAGATTAACTGTATCCAACATTACCTGGGGGTGAAAGGTTTTTGCTCTGAAGTTAAATTCTATAACTTTAATGTAAACCAAAGAATTTAATTAGTTACTAACTCCATGACGTTAAAGGTTCTTTAGTCTTTCTTGAACAGAGTACAAGACTTTGTCACATAAACTTAGCTCCACAACTGCTACACTTTTATATAACCATAAGGAATTGCTTAATAGTACAGGAAGTAGCAGCTATACGCCTGAATTTTGAATCACCTAAAAGCTGGCTGCTTCATTTCACCGGCATCTCATTTAGCGTCTGAATGTTAAAAAGAAAAAGAAAAGAGAGAGAGAGAGAGAGAGAGAGAGAGAGAGAGAGAGAGAGAGCCTTAAGAGGGAGGGGTGGACTTGGGGAAACAAACAGCACTATTCATGCAGGCCAGTGGAGAGAGGAGAGGTGGCTGGGCTGGAACACAGCCACACTTCTCTCAGCCGTTCACCCACCCTAGCAGGTCCAATGTACATCAGGGCCTCTTTTGACTTGCATAAACAGTGAGCTACTTTTTCTGCCACAGTAAAACTTGTCTTTTCATAAAGAACCCTGACTGCAACTGATTCATACGCATAGATGTAAGGTGGTTAGGCAGATTTTCAGCAGAGCGATGGAATGTCTAACAGATACAATCTGACCTCCGACAGGGAATTTCTAAGATGATGCTAGTAAAACATAAGAAAGAGACAGTTGATCACAGTGATTTTAATATTCCCCCAATATAGTGACTGAGAAAAAACAAAGGACAAAAATAAAGATGCATCACATAATTACGGATGAACAAAGAAGTTTCTAAAAACGAGGCAGGAGAAGAAAAGTTAGTTATTAGTAACTTATACAAGGCGCTTAATCCTGAAAACAAATACCATTTTGACACGACTAAATTATAGAAACTGATCTATGTAAAAAGAAATAAACCTGAGCATAACTCTGACAGCAAAAAATCATTTGTCCATTAATGGTAGTACATCTACTAGAGTTGGGATACTCAATCTCGGACATGGACTCGAGTCGAATTATGAACAAACTCGGACTTGTCATGCACTCTAGTAAATTTGTAATTGAACTTGACAAGGACTAGGACATTTTGGACTCATTTTGGATTTTTCAGTGTATTTTTTCCACAGTATTTTGTCCATCATGTGTAACATGAAAAGAAAGATATCAAATAAATTACAACATAAAATTAAGATATGAATAAATTCATGAATGTCTCCCTGTCTGACCAGGGTGCTTTCTGTGCGCACACATTTGAACCGCACGCACCGAAAGCCAGCTCATCATGTGAGTACCGAATTGAGTTCTCTTTAGCGGCTTATTACGCGTTGACGGTCAAATAAATACACACACATCATGTCAAAATGCAGGTCTGACCGAGTATTCATGCAAACACAGTCGGTTATGTCTTAAGTGAATATAAACAGTTGAGGGAAAAATCAGAGGTGTGTCAATACAGTATATTGAGTCTGTGTCATTAATGTTAATCAATCAACAAAAGACAAAGAGAAAATCACCCACTCACTCATTTGACTGAATAACATCAGTAAATTTAAAAAGAATCACTGTATATGTCACACAGTGAATATTTTATTTGACATTTAATTGCTTTATTCAATTTCTGTAGTATTTCTTACTTGAATACTACTGATCGACCTGTCGACCGAGCCGTGTTCAGAAATGAGTTTGTTGTCATTCATAGACAGATTAAAAGCAGTAATAAAGTGTAAAGCTTGTTGTTATGACGTGCAGCTAAATGTAACTCTACTCTGTACTCTTTCATTCTCTCATTCTCATTCTCTCTCTCTCTCACTCTCTCTCTCTCTCACTCTCATTCTCTCTCTCTCTCTCACTCTCATTCTCTCTCTCTCACTCACTCTCAATCTCTCTCTCTCTCTCTCTCTCATTCTCTCTCTCTCTCTCACTCTCATTCTCTCTCTCTCTCACTCTCATTCTCTCTCTCTTTCACTCTCATTCTCTCTCTCTCTCTCTCTCTCTCACTCTCATTCTCTCTCTCTCAGACCATATAACTGTGGGGGAGACGCATCAAATCATTGAAACCCTGGGGGACACAATATAGTGTGATACAATAACAAAACAAGTTAATATGTATTTTCATACACTTATAATAAAATAAAAGTTCTTCATATACCTCTATAATCCCTTTTGTTTTCTTTGAAACCATTTTTTGATAGGAAACTAGTTGAGGTGCTGATGACATGAAATAAAGATATTAAATAGCAGTGGAAAGATGTAATAGTGGTATTTTTTGTTACATTTATGTTGCCATTGGTTTGTGAAGGTTAACATGTTCATTTAACAGCTGTGTTGGGTTTATAATTGCAATTTCAAATCTTTTTTTCAGTTTAATGACTTTCTGGACTCGGACATTAAGGACTCGGACTTGAGTCCGACTCGACCCCTTTTGGACTCGGACTCGTTTGGTTAAGGACTCGGTCACGACTCGGACCCAACACTAACGTCTACATCTTAAAATAAATAAATAAATAAAAATGACACTGTCCAAAAGATTTAGACATTTAATCTCGTCTGCGTCCAAAGCAGCCCAGATACACAGTTATACAGAATAAAAGTGCAAAAGTGACCAGAAACTGACCGGAAACGCTACAGCTGACTCTGACTCACTTGTGTCCAGTTCTGCAGAGCAGAAACTTTTAATGGACAGTCTCTTTCCTCCATGTATCATGTTCAGTCTTGTTGACCTGAGATTTACAGCACGAGTGCGGTTTTTAAATACATAATCAATCAAAACTTTAAAAACAAGAAAGGTTTATGGTTCCTGACTTTGCGCTCACCGTTTTCTGCTTTTTGGTCTCAGACATGTTGCCACTGCTCGATCGTTGCGTTTCAGGTCCAGTGTAGTGTGAAGTCTGTGAAGATCGGAGGACGAGTTAAATAGCAGCGAGCGGAGGAGAGAAAAAAGCTCTTGGACACGTAGCACATACAACTTTCTTCCTGAAATTCCTCCTCAAGCGTATCACAACTCAGAGCAGCCACGAGGGGGGCGTGGCCCACGCCGATATTTGCATACTCTTCTCCATCTCGCGGTGTGATTGGTTGTTATTCGAAAAGGGGGCGTGGTTTACGACTCGAAGATGACTGAGAATTTCGCTCTGGAGAAGAACAAAAGCTTTGCTATGCAGTGATGAAATGCAATGTTCAAGACTGGAACTTGAAAACGAAGCTGTGGGAAAGGATGTGAGAAAGAAACTGAAGAGACTATAAAAAGTTAAAAGTGTCTGTCTGCCTAGATTCAAGATTCAAGTTGCTTTATTGGCATGGTGAAAGGCTTTACATTGCCAGAGCATTGGTGACATTAAATTACAGACGTACACATTTACACGCAATTAAAAAACGTTTGATAAAATAATAACAATAAAAGAAGAAGAAAATACACAATGATTTGTCTGAGCAATTTGTACATGTTTACAGTATTGATGTTATTGGCAGCCAGGTTTGAGCTTGCTGAGGTTTCTCCTAGCAGATAGATCTATCTATCTGTCTATCTACCTGTCTGTCTTTCTATCTACCCGTCCGTCAGTCCGTTAATCTATAAGCCCTGTTGCTGGAGATCTACATCACTAGTGTTTACCCCATACTCACAAACATTGTTGACTTACCAAAATACTATCCTGACTAGGACATGGGAAGTGGGGTCCTGAAGGTGCAACTGAAACTGCTAAACTAATAAGAATATATAGATCTCACACCTCTCATGTATGATGCTTAAAATTAAAGCACCACCAACATAAAAAGCATTCCCACCTCTCTGTATCCTGATGTCACAAGTTCAAATCAAATAATCTAATATTGACTTAATCAAATAATAAAACTAATCTGCCTGAATGTCTGCTTCATGTGGATACACTGTAATCCTGAAGATCATAGTTCATCAGAGTTCAGTGATCTGCTTGGTCATACACACGCAAGCAGAATTACTGGCTAATTTCCAAGTAAAGTGTGGTAGTAGACGTGCGTAGAAGTCATTCAACTGACTGAAAAGTCAGCATATGACAGTCCAGTTTTGGTAAATTTGATTTAAACGGTATGCTATTTGTCATTAAGATTTGTCAGTTTGGTGCCTTTTTTTTTTACATTTGTTTTGTAAGTGTTCTTTTGTTATTTTTTTTTATTTTATTTTTTTTAAAGTTGTATGCATTGTTGAAATGGCTACTAGAACTTAAACCTTTTACATTCTCATCATAATTAACAGTAAAAATACAGTGGCAAGAAAAAGTATGTGAACCTTTTGGAATTTCATGGTTTTATGAATAAATTTGTCATAAAATGTGATCTGATCTTCATCTAAGTCAAGGGTATTGACAAATATAATGTGTCTAAAATAATAACACAAAATACATTTTGATCCCTCATGTCTGTATTGAACACATTCAACGTTCAAAATTGCAGTGGAAAAAGTAAGTGAACCTTTAGAATTAATAACTGGTTGACCCACCCTTGGAAGCAATAACCTCAACCAGGCACTTCCTGTAACTGTGGATCAGACCTGCACATCGTTCAGGAGGAATTTTAGCCCATTCTTCCTGGTAGAACTGCTTTAGCTCTGTCATATCCTTTGGACGTCTCATGTGTATAACTCTCCTCAAGTCATTCCCATAGCATCTCTATTGGGTTGAGGTCTGGGCTCTGACTTGGCCACTACAAAAGGCGGACTTTGTTTTTCTGAAGTCATTCTGTTGTGGACTTGCTCCGGTGTTTTGGGTCGTTGTCCTGTTGCATCGCCCAACTTCTACACAGTTTCAGCTGACGTACAGACATTCTCACATTATCCTGAAGAATTGTCTGATATACTTGGGATTTCATCTTCCCCTCAATGATTGCAAGCTGGCCAGGCCCTGATGCAGCAAAGCAGGCCCAGATCATGATGTTTCCTCCACCATACTTTACGGTTGGGATGATGTTTTCATGATGATATGCCATGCCCTTTCTATGCCAGATACAAAGATGTACAGATGTAGTGCTGTGTGGTTTTTCCAAATAGTTCAATCTTAGTTTCATCAGTCCACAAAACATTTTGCCAATACCTCTGTGGAGTGTCCATGTGCTCTTTTGCAAACTTCAGGCGTGCAGCAATGTTCTTTTTAGTAAGCAGTGACTTCCTTCGTGGTGTCCTGCCGTAGATACCCTGCTTGTTCAATGTTTTACTTATTGTAGACTCGTGAACAGAGATGTTAGCCAGTTCCAATGATGCCTTCAAATCTTTGGCTGTCATTCGGGGTTGTTTCTTTACCTCATTGATGAGTCTTCGTTGTACTCTTGGTGTCATTTTGACTGGGTGCCCACTTCTTGGTAGAATAGCAACAGTCCCAAAGTGTCTCCATTTGTAGAATGTTTGCCTAACTGTAGACTGGTGAATTTCTAAAGGCTTTGAAATCACTTTGTAACCCTTGCCAGCTTTATGTAAATCAACAATTCTTGATAATCGATGCTCTGAAAGCTCTTTTTGGCGAGGCATGGCTCACATAAGCATGTGTTTCTTGTGCAGAGCAAACTCCAAAAATTTGAGGGGCTTTTATCAGTCAAAGTAGCTGTAGTCCACACCTCCAAACTCATTTTCTTAACAAGACTTCAGGTATGCTAAACCTGACTCCAATTAGCTTTTTTGAGGTCATTAATTCAAGGGTTCACATACTTTTTCCACAAGCACTATGAGGTTTTTTTGGTTGTTCTCAATAAAGACATGAAAGATCAGAATATTTTTTGTGTTATTATTTTAGACACATTATATTTGTCAATACCCTTGACTTAGATGAAGATCAGATCACATTTTATGACAAATTTATTCAGAAAATCATGAAATTCCAAAAGGTTCACATATTTTTCTTGCCACTGTATTGATTTTGAATTATAGGCATAATCATGATACACTCTCTTAAAAAGCAATTCGAGAAACTTTAATATATTCATTTATTTGAATCACCTGGAGTACTGATCAGTTTCACAATACTTAGGCATGCTCTCTGTCTGTACTCTCTGTAATCTCTCTCTATCTGATAGCCTGTACATCATCTTATGATACTTAGGGACACAGACGTCCCTGTCCTGACACAATAAGCTCTCTGGTCCTAGCTAAATCAAGCAATGATTTAACTCGTCCTCCTTTTCTGTATCTTCATATATATATATATATATATATATATATATAATATATATATATATATATATATATATATATATATATATATATATATATATATATATATATATACTTTGCCTATATCAGCATTAAACTAAGAAGTTTTCAATGAACTCTGTGTCTGTGTGGTGACTTTTCCTGAGCTCTGTACTGAGAAAGAAACAGCTGTGTGGTTGTGCGGGTCCAAGAACTTAATTCTGAGGCCGGTATCAGCGAAATCTTAACAAGTACATATGTAAGAAGTATTTTGCAAACCAAATGCTTTGTTTAATACTTAAACTGCAAAACAGAATAATTTGTTGAATATTTGTGTTTGTCAAATATCTAACCCTGATTAATAAGAGGATGTACACAGCACATCACACAGCGACTATGCATTGCACATCTCTGTATGCATTAACACAACAGGTTACTTTAATGCAAACCAAATTAAGACAGCAAACCAGACTGTTCCTTATGAAAGTGCACACTTCAAATAAAAATATGCCTTTTTTATTTGGAAAAGGTCTTATTCCCAGTAGAAATATATTTGGTACCTTAATCAATTCTTAATCAAATTTGGCTTAAACCATAAATAAACCACATATTTGGTCACCAAAAAAAACAATAAATATTTGGTTAGCCATCTCACCCGTGATTTAACCGATAAAAACTTGTTCAGTACAATTACTGGCACATGATTCCTTTACTCTCTCCGTCTGCCCATCCTTGCGCTTATCTACGTCACAGTTCAGTATTCTTGACTTTACCATTTGGTAATTCACATTCTTTCTTAAAATCACAGCCACCCAGGAGGTCAGAGTAGTGGTTCCTGACTGTCCTATACAGTGGAGCTGGGTCACTTATGTTAGGAAAAGCCACTGGTTTCTCATTGAGGAAGAACTGGAGCCGGAGTCCATCTGTGCACTCATATAGGACAAAGAGCAGGTTTGCGGCGTAAGGCACTATTCGACTGCTGCGGAACTTGCGACTGTGCTGCAAACGGAAGTTCTTGGCCGTTAGTGGTGTTTCGTCCCTGAAGAAACCCATGAGAGACAGCAGAGGCAGCAGAGTCTCACCATGGCCCACCTGGATGGTAACTGCCTTATTCACCTCTCCAAACCTGAGTGATGATAATAAAATAAAGAGACTGATCTTTACATACAGCCTAAAATCAGTCAAAAAGAAATTCAGCAACTGAGGAGTCAAGAGTTTTTAGATATTCATTTATCAGGTGCAGAAAATCAATATGGCCTTTCGGCCACCGCTCAGTCAGTCAGTGTAATTCCATTTAAAGAGAGTATGAAGGTGAGTGATCAAGGGGAGTTCTTGATGTTAAGAACAGACAGTACATACAACTCACATTTGAGCTGATATTGGTAGAAATGTAAGCACAGTACAAATAAACATTACGGATATAGAAAGCAGAGTCACACGTCAAAGTTGATATAAAAGAGTATACGTCAGCATTTAGGTCATCGGTGATCATCTGATATTCTTTAGATGTGCTCTAACTGGTCTGACCGGTTGTACACGACATTGCCACATACTGAAGCCTTGTAAAAGCTACAAGTCAATCTTGTCAATATACAAAAGGCGGCACACATTGTATAATGTCATAGTCATGATACATATACAAACTGAAAGGACTTGTGGGATAGGGAGCCAGTTTTGATCTTATAATATAATTTTTAGAAATTTATGGGGAAAAAAAGAAAAAATGTAAGCCTGCGTTGCTGAAACTGCCTACCTGTAGTCATACGATGCCTGGTCAAGCCTCCTGAAGAGGTCATGAAAGAGAATACAGCTCGATTTGCGGTTGATGTCGTAGCCATATCCCCTTTTCCAATACTGTTTCAGATCATTTTTGTATTCCAGGACCTGGAAAACAAAAGCAGAACAATCTGCTCAGACCAGTGGTGTAGCCTGTAATTAATTTCATCATGGAATTAGGAAATATGCTAAATATCATAATCTGTACAATTGTAAGTGTGATGCACTCATGCGTTTTGAGTGGATGTCAGACAGTAGTAGGAACATAATTTTACAATCAACCAATTTTAAAATAATGACAGTTCCACTTACAATTAAATCATCATCCTAGTAATACAGTGAACGACATCTTACCAGATCTACCACGGAAAATGCATGATAAGCCTCTGGCTTATACAACAACTCGTCCCTTAAACCTGATATATGATTTAAGTTTAGACTTTGAGCAGTTTGTAAACAGTGCGTGATAATTAATTTCAACAGTCACAATGCCGCTTTACAGGAATCCGGTTGTAGATCTAGATCCTTAATGAGCAAGCCAGAGGTGACAGTGGAAACTCCCTGAGACAACATGACACATGAGGAAAAAGCCAACAATACTAATAAAACACTTCCTATTAAAATACATGGTGTCTTGTTGAAGTACTCAGTGGTAGTTAGCAAAAAGTCAGAACACCTTGTTACAGTATTGTTTTGAAGGACACACAAGTGTGGCATCAAACCATCTACAGTACTGAGCACTACAACTCAACTCACTGAACAATGAACAACATGATTTTCAAAGGAAAAAAAAAACTGCACCCAAGTGTAAAATGCATACCTGAGCATCCGATTCATCCAGCAGGTTACACCACGGAGAATTCTTAGACTTGATTGCAAACTCATAGGAGCACAAAAAGAAAGCGGCTTCAACCAAATCTGTCGAGAAAAAACAAAACAAGAAAAGTAGTTTTTCCAGAACATCAGGTGGTTACACACAGAGCTGCACAGTAAAGTCAGTTCTCAAGCCTAAGTGCAATGTTTGTTGGTGCCATACTGATACTGACCCCTAGAACGCTTTATTGTGCTGAATTCACATGCTCTACATGAGCTTATTTATACTTTCTTAAAGATACACATAAATGTATTTGTGTAGAGATGCAGAGAATGGGATTATGGGTAATCACAGCTCACAGAGGAGCCTGCATTCAGATGTAATCTATATCGCACATATCTATATAGGACAAGTCTCTCTGACTTTTCACCACATATTTCAAAACACAAAAACAAAAATGTACTCTCTCTACTTTTAAGTTTCAAGTGCATGCCTGTTTTGTGTAAAGATGAAATGATTTCTTGGCGTACTTACATTGGGTCATTATTGATGACAAAACTGCTAAAGCTATAGATCAGATGCTTTTTTATCACAGTCTTTATATTATTATTTTTTTATAATACAAATAATAATAATAATAATAATAATAATAATAATAATAATAGATAAAGACAAAGCAAAACCAATACCCTTGCTCCAACAGATCTCCTCATTCCCACTGCACCATTATTGCACTTCATCTTATACACATTCTTATTTTTTCAGAAAGAATTTCTGAGAGGAAAAAAACTAAAAATAAGAAGAGTAATAAAATAAAACATTCTATGCTATAACATATTTTTTCTCACTGAGCCAGGTATAGTATTAAATGAGAACGCAGAGGAAAGAAGAAAAACCTCAAACAGCAAAAACTGTCTCTGGCTGCCAAATAGTAAAAAAATGTTTGACTACAGAATTTTCTGGAGTACCGAATCTTCTCTAGTGTAAGATGATACATAAGATCACTGACCCATTGACTACAAAATGGAAGCTCTGTCCTTTTAATTTAAGCAATAGACTGTAAGACATCTAGCTAGTAAAGTCGAAAAAGCAATCATACATTTAGCATTGTTACTGTTAAATCTAAGCAGAGTTCTTGTGAAGTTAAACCAATATAACCAAGATTTAATGTATGAATTTGCACGTAAACGTAGTCAATGACTATATTAAGCTAACCCAGTAATGGTGGGTTCAGTTTTACTGACTCTATTGAATAGTGTCTATTGGATATTTTTTTTTTTTATAGTTAGGTGAACTGTGAAAAGATTAATACAGGGTTAATGTGTTTTATTCTGAATCACAAATTTACACAGGTTTATAATGTACCTGGTAATCAAAAGGGATTTAAAAATTGTGATGAATAATCAATATTGAGTCCTTATCGGATATTCTTAAGCAGACTTTATTGGTCTGGAGTTGAATTTTACAATCACAAATTTTCCTCAACATTTGTATTTATTAATTTGTTAATATAAAAAAGCTCTATAAAAGCTCTATAGCGCATTTAAATATTAAATTGATAAAATACAAAATATTTCTATTATCTATTTTAATATTTTAATCACTAGAAACATATTTTTTGTAAGTCCGTTGTTGAATGATGAATTGTTTTGAATTTACCCATCACTGAAATGGCTTCTATTGTAATTACTTAAGTTTACTTAAGTAATTATTAATTACATTTTAAAGTTTTAAATTAATTACTTAATTAAGTCGGCTTCGCATTACATATAACGGTGTTCAGAAGGACTTTATTTCAGCGGAGGAAGCAGGAGACTATGTTAAACTCTTGATATCGGGGTGAAGTCTTTTTGGCTCTTCTTTTATTTTTATTTTTTGCACTTGGCCTTCCAGCTCTACAGAATTCGGATTTTAATTGAATTCGTTGCATTACTCCACCTAGATTTTGTGGACTTACTCCTCTTAAAATTTACTTCTGTATTAATGTGCTTCTCTGTTTTGATGCACTGACCGGGTTTGAGTTTCTGTTTATTTAATTTTATTAGTGTTATCTCCTCGGCTTTACGTGCTACACTGTTATATTATTTGTTACAAGTCTTTAAAAGGTAAGGACATTATATATATTATTGTGTGCAGACTGTTTTTCAGACTTGGTAATTTTGTTGGTTAGTCCAGCTTACTCTCCGAGTTGTTTTCACATTGTGGACAACGTTCGGTTTTTGTAGGATACACTGCTGTCTCATTTGTTTATGGAGACTTTGGGTGTGGGAGTTTGGAGGATTGTGAGAGTAAGCAGAACATGCCAATGTTTTGAAGGATGTAATGTTATTTAATTGCGAATCTGTTTTTAGAGGATTTAAACCTAACATGGTGAACAAATTATATTATAGAATTCAGGCAATTTTACTGGGGTTATCTCATACAGTGTAGCAAGTAATAATCTGGAAAGACCTTTGTAATATCACAGTCTAAAACTGGATTTAAAGAGAAGCAAATTAGTAAATGAATCACATGTAAATGAATCATACGTAAATGAATCACATGAAAATGTATCACTTGAATATGAATCTCATGAAAATGAATCACATGTAAATGAATCACATGTAAATGAACCACATGAAAATGAATAAATAAATTAAAGACATTTTGTATTTTTTTTATATAAAATATGAATTAATATTGAATATTTTAAAATAAAAATATAATTAATTATTTAATTAAGTTTACTTAAAAGGTGTTCCCTGACCTACTGGTGCTTCTTTAGCTAATCCTGAAAGCACTCCTTGTGCAAGAGATTGTTTTCCATAGTCTTTTAAAAAGAACACTTTACGTGTGTGTGCTTTATTTACAGTAAAGTTGTCTCCTCATCCTAAATTATTGCTAAAGGAAGAAAGAATGGAGAAAGAAAGGGAGAAAGGGGAAATTATATATTATAATTAAACCCTACAAAGGATTCTCTCAGTAACTGTGGTTGTACAAAGCTTATTATTAACAACACCTCTTGTAACTTTGCAATAATTCTAACGGTAATTTAATAAAAAAAAATTTTTCCAAATTTCTGACTTCCTGGTATATTGTATATTGCAAATGTTTTATTATATGCTGTAAGTTCTGTCAATTTCACCACAAAAGTATTTCAAATAAATACTAAATAAATGCATAAACATGCAAACAAAACTTGGGTGAAAGTAAATTGCTATTTTAAAGTAAAACTATGTCCAATAAATGCTGGTGAAAGTCCTGATACAGTTAGACAATTTTATGTAGTTTGATCCCTTACAATGATTTATTCATTTTTGTTACAAACTTTAAAGTTAAAGTAAGCAAGTAGGTAATGTTACCTAGCTAGCACAAGCCAAGTTAACTAGCTGGCATATGGGGTAGGCGAAATTATAATTCTGTAATACAAGTCAGTGTGTTTTGAATGATATGTAATTTATCTCAACTACAAACTTCTACAAAAGTTTTTGTTAATATATGACCTGTAACAGCATGGAATTATTTCTATATTTTCTCCATTTGTCACTGCTCAAACTCCAACTTCTGCACATTCACTCACATTTCTCCTAAACTGAAGCTTTAGCAAACATGCGGCTCAGTTTGCAACGTCCTCCAATACATCTAGGAGGGTCTGTTTACACATTCACAAACGCAGACATGACATGTAAGTCAGGAACTAGCTGGAATAAAGAACTTGAAATACCAGATGAGGCCTATTCATTATACACATGACAGTTATGCAGGTTTTATATTGTGTAATTACATTGGTATTTTATAATTATTACTTGTCACACTATACAAGATGATTCTGATAGAATCTTGGCTGAAGATCCTCTAGCTTTTAGATGAGTGTTGTAGCAGTGGTCACATTCTGATATTTTTATGGAAAAAAAAACTTCGGACACAGCCAGAACATTGACGTTGGCCAGCTTTAGTTGCACTCGTACTAAATCACATTATGAGCACTAAGATCACTGTTAGCAACTCACAACCAAAGAATTATTTTACAGTGTATGATTTTTGTCTGTCAAAGCAAAATCGAGCTGAAAATCATACAGAAATGCTCAATTTTACCTGGGGTTATTTGACTGTGTGGAATCTGTAAGCGACTGGCCATCCGCCTGCAGACTTCATCCATCTCCAGAGATGACTTGAAAAGTTGGACTTCCTTCAAGGCGGTCTTGTTGTGGTCAACATCTTCAACAAATCTTTTGCACTGATCGAAGAAGCGCATGAGTGAATCATTCACGGAGTGTCTGAAACCCACATCTACAAAAATAAAGATGGGAGTCGGCTGACAGCTTGAAGAGGCACCAAAAAGAAAGATGAAGACTACTACAGGAGTGTAGCATATAGACATGGTATTGAGTGTGATAGTGTTGATAGAATGCGACCAAAACCACATGCATTTGCTGAAACACACTCACTGCCTCAGTTATCAGCACATCATGCAGGCGGTAGATCTTTTTAATGTTTTGGCTGGAAAAGCACTACTTCGCAAAATTCATGGTCATGTAGAAGGGTACAAACTGAATATGGTGTATCTGTAACAGATTTCTGAATTAGTGGACACTTAGGATACTTAGGGTGTTTTCACACCTAATTCATTTGAGCCCTCCAAACGGAGCGATTCAGCGTGTATATGTGAACAAACCAAGTTATCTCAGACCCCCCTAAAAGGACCCAAAAGCGAACCGTACTCAGACACATGGAGTACATGGAGGGTCTGCTCTGTGGGATCGGACCAAACGGGCTAGCTTTCACTCCCATCACACGCATCAGTGAGCCTTGGGCGCCAATGATCCTGCCGCAGATTCACCGGTTGTCCTTCATTGGACCACCTTTTGGTAGGTACTAACCACTGCATACCAGGAACCTCCCACAAGACCTGCTGTTCTGTACATGCTCTGACCCAGTCGTCCAACCATCACAATTCGGCCCGTGTCAAAGTCACTCAGATCCTTACGTTCGCCCATTTCTCCTGCTTCCAACACATCGACTTTGAGAACCGACAGTTTGTTTCCTGCTTAATATATCCCACCTCTTGACAGGTGCCATTGTAATGAGATAATCAATGCTATTCACTTCACCTGTCAGTGGCTTTAATATTAAGGCTGATAGGTGTACTACTATTCTGTATTTTACAGGCAACATTGTGGAGATGATAAGTTAAAGAACAATGATGCTGGTGTGTTTTACCTCCCACGTCCCAGTGCTTGAGGAGTCCCTCCTGGAAAGCCTGGATGCTGTCCACACACCTGTGTTTGGAGCTGGTTATGAACTCCATGCGCTCTCTGCGGAGGTTTTCTTCTGCAATCAGCGTCGGAAACGACTTGCTCAACCTCACAGCCAAATGCCTCAAGTCATCTTTCCCTTTCTCTACTAGCTTCCCGTCCATATCCTCAGTGTACCACATGGTCCAGTTGTTCTGAATGTCACTGAGCCACTGGTCAGTGCCGGACGCCTCAGTCATCACAACATCATACAGGCGATGGATCTTTTTAATGTTTTTGGTGGTAGGGAAGCGCGTCCCGTGTCTGATCACCGCCACTAAGTGTACTGCCTGACAGTCTGGGGCTGGAGGGCTCACCAGAGATTTATTCACGAAGAAAATATCGTCTGTTAAATGTGGGTTCACTTCCTCATATCGCCCTTTGGTCCCAAAGTAAAAAGCAATGGCTGGAATGCTTGGTTTTGTGAGCTTACAATAGGAAACACGAACCATGATCATACTCAAAGCAGCAATGACAAAATGTCTGTTCCTGCACAGTGCAGGGTTCATCTTTAAAACTCTTTGGTGTATCGATACCTGTTCAATATGCAGTTATCCGGATGATCCAGGACGCAGATAGCTTCAACTTTGTTATTTTTTTAAATTTCCTACCCGTATTTCGAGACGCTCCGCCCTCTCCGCCTGATGATTGGATGATAGTCCATGCTCATGTAGTTTCAATAGGCGGACTGCTGGTGAAGATGAAAAATGAGCCAATCTTGGTGCAGGAGGTGGGATTTGTCTGGCTACAGTTGGTAAAAAATAAACAAAAATGGCTGGATTGTTTTCCGGGTCAGAATACAATCGTGTTTATGACCATTGAATATTATTTTTCTAAAATTGTTGTAAGAAAAAAGAAAGAAAGGAAAAGGGAAAACGAGCATGAGTGTGATATTATTAATTAATACGCACGATTTCAGTTAAATGTGCAATAATGTAGGCCTAACTAAATTACTGTAACATGAATATTAGTATTTCCACTAGATGGCAGTAATGACACCAACTTTCACAAACAGTTTACATGCCTAGAAATTAGCAAAAATGTTTCCCCATGGTTTACACACACACACACACACACACACACACACACACACATATATATAGTTTTATATATATATGTGTGTGTGTGTGTGTGTGTGTAAACCATGGGGAAACATTTTTGCTAATTTCTAGGCATGTAAACTGTTTGTGAAAGTTGGTGTCATATATATATATATATATATATATATATATATATGTGTGTGTGTGTGTGTGTGTGTGTGTGTGTGTGTGTGTGTGTGTGTGTGTACATGCTGGTGGGTTGCATATATATATATATATATATATATATATATATATATATATATATATATATATAAAACTTACTTGACTTGTTGCAATACACTGAATGTGTTTGTCTTCTTTGTTTTGTCCTTTGGGAAACATTTGCACTCAGTGTCCTGTCGCCTCTGTTAGTTATCTCCATAATTCTTAAAGGAAACACAATCTGCCTGTATCCTCTTTTTTCTGAAACAGAAGAATCGTGTCAAATTGTCCAGCCATGTCATTATTATAGCTCAAACTTATCTGATTAAGTTTACAAGTGAACAAGCCTGGTACTTATTTATAATATTTGTATTAGTGTTTTGGGGATTTGCAAAAGAAAGAACATTCATGAATTGAGTGAAATGACCTGAGTGAAAAATCTAATAAATATAAGTGATCTTCTATCAGCAGATGTAGACATATGAGAAGATACTAGCATCTTTACAGATCCAAATAATTTTTCACTTTGGGTGGGAACTTGACATGGTGAAATGTTGGCTTGTTTTTTTTATCTCCATTCATAGTTGATACTAGATAGGAGTATCTAATAACTTGGCAACCCAGGCTAACCTTGTTTTCACCTTGTGAAGTGGTTTCCAAGGACACCACACGTTTGAGTTTCCATTAATTTACATTCAATTTTGAATGTAAATTACAGAACAGTTCCCCAGAGCCCACTGATATGTATTTGCCATCCAGAAATGAGGAAAATAAGCATGCAAATACTGGTCAGATGTGTCTGAGGGGAAAACTGTACCCCTCATTGAGTTGTATTACTTGCCAACCCACCAACATGTAGACAGTAATTTGCATTAGTGTTGCTAGAATGATTAGACAGTGGTCTGTATGTGGATAAAAATGAATAATGTTCACCAGGTGAGAGATCATTGTAGATCTCATAACTGAATTGCTGACCTGTTATCCATAGTGCTGATTTTGCTTTATGTAAGCATTGTTGATTAACTTTAATATGTATAATGGAATTAGCAATAGTTCATTTGAGGGCTATGTGATTAGTATTAGAGGTAGTGGTAACTTTTTACTTTGTTGAACTTTTTTTTTTTTGGATTTTAGAAAAATAATCATTCCACATATTTCAAATACTCTCCACATAATAATGCACTATTGTTTAAACCCAGTTATAGCTTGTATCCTATTATGTAGTTGCTCCTACAAATTATGTAGTATGTATCTTTACCAGAGTGGACTCATCACTGGGTCCTAGAACTTTAAGAGATTCAAATTCAACAATTAGGTTGTACAGTAATGAGTAAATGCGCATATGTGTGGAATTCATTTCTTTTTGCTCCAGCACAATGCACAGTTCGGGCTCACTAAGGGTTAAAGACTACTTAACCCTGAGCATTTATGGCTGGTATGCTAAAAGAATTTCCTGAAATATTTTTTGTAAGTCCAAATAGACAGATGATACACAGCAAGCAGTGAGAAAGCATTTTATTTTGTTTGTCTTTCCTCTATGCCTGAGGAAAAAAAAAAAGGAAAAGTCACAGCAACAGGCTCTTCCTGAGCTGCAGCGGATATGTTCTTTGTTCCTCATGCAGGATGTCATTCCCACCCAGAAGTCTCTGTTTTCCCCAGCACATCACACACCAGCAGAGTCAACTGTTCCTGCTCTTTTTCTCTCCATGTATGATTTTCAATGGAACTTTTCTCCTGTACAAGGCACAATGCACTAACTGTTGTTTTTATTTATTTATTTATTTATTTAAACTTTCGACAAGGTTCATTTTGTGACAAAGTGACCATGTTCAAAAGTAGTTCTCTTTTGAAGAAAACATTCCTCCTCTATTTCCTCTAACTACACACCACTAACTAACCAACTAAAAACCAAGGAAGAAGGCAATAAGTTTAGTTATACTTCTATAACTTTCTTATGATCTTTTGGAATTAGTGAAGTATTCCCATATGATTATTTCATTGCAGAGTACCAAGAGCAAAATCACCTTATGACCATGACTGTAATCCCACATAGGTAACCTACTGTATAAAAGGTCACCGATATGTCACATTCATCCTCTTTTCTATTCTCATTTTGCTGTGGGGTTTAGAAAATAGATTCAGACATATAGCGCTCTAATCCATTGTTTCTTACTATTAAGCCTAATTTTGTTATTGTTAATTCAATTCAATTCAATTTCAATATAATATGTATAACGCTTTTAACAGTGGACATTGTCTCAAAGCAGAAACATTTACAGAAACATATAAACACAGGATACAGATTTTAAGTGTGTGAATTTATCCCAATTGAGCAAGCCGGTGGCGAGGGTGGCAAGGAAAAACTCCCTAAGATGTTAAGAGCAAGAAACCTTAAGAGGAACCAGACTCAGAAGGGAACCCATCCTCATCTGGGTAACAACAGATAGTGTGAAAGTAAAAGAAAGTTCATTATGGTTTTAACATGAAGTCTGTATGTTGAACTAGTCCACTGTTCACCAAAGGAGACCAGAGTGCAAAACTGCATGGGTTAATTGCAGTCCCAAGGCCATAGCAGCAACCGTAGTCCCAGCACTTAATTCTGCACCATTAAATGTGTATGTGTTGACACACACCTTGCATAATGGTAATTACAGGGCTCCTGTTCTTGACATGGTTGACTGTGTAATTAAAAAGACATATTACCTATTGCTTATGTAGATATAGAATGTATGTGATTATGTGTAATTAATGTGAAGTTATTTTAAAGTCCCCAGGCTTTTGTATTTTAGGGAGAATGGCAAGCTGTTTGTTCCACCAGGCTTCAATGGAGTTTGATGATAGATAATGCCCAAATTGTTTGGGAGAGTCTCCGGCATGAAGCACATACAGTTGCTGAGCCTCTAGGAAGAGAAAGTTTAGTTCATTTACCGTGTTGTAGCAGCACGAAAAGAAACAGGCAGAAGGCTCGGTTGCTCAGACCCTTGAAGGGAAAAAGTGCTGAGTGGAATAGTTGGCATCATGCATGATCCAAATTCAAGAGCCGTTAGCAACAATGCAACAGCATAATGAAGATCAGGGCTCGTATGAAATTAGTAGAGCTGCTTCACATACAGAGAAAGACCTTGATGCACTCTCAGTAGTGTCTGATTCTCTTAAATTGAGTACTTGCGTTCATTACATAATGCAGGAGTGGGACTCAGCAGCAGTTGTGAATAAACTGTAAGTTGGTATTAAAGCTGCCTTACCAAAACTGATCTTACAAAAAACACAGTTGATGAAATGTCTAACCTATGCTGTCATACACCGATGGACAAAAGTGACTGATCTGTTCCCCATTTCAATATTACTAAAGATTGCTATGCACATTCAAGAGCACACTGAAACTGTGACCCGATAAGAGGATACACATACTGGCTACCATAAGGCAGAATTCACCAGAAGTGCCACAGGACCTTGGTGTCATATCTGAAAGTGCACAATTGACAGTGGGCTGGGTTTTTTTCCCTTTTCAGCTGAAACATTGAAACTTGATCAAATCAATTAGGTGGCTACAGAGCACACATCTTCATGTCTACACGGTATCATTTAGAGTTTTACAAACCAAGAAGGTAAATTTAACCTAAGGCCTTAGAAGTCTAAAAAACCAGCAACTGTTTCCTTTGTTATGCATGCCAGATGTGAACAAATGCAATTGGGTTATGGTCATCGATCTTACCAGTTCAGGGTCCTTCCCTTTGGGTTAGCTTTAACAAGGAAATAAGCACATGGAAATACTCTACTAGTGCTAGGAAACCACACAGGGGTCCTTCATTTAGTCAGATTTTTTCAGCACTATCTTTCAGAAATGTCAAACATTAACTAACATCGCAGAATAATCTTAAGGTTTTTTAAAAATCTGTATTACATATGCAGAAGTGTTTCCTAGACTGCTGGGTGTTGAATGGGTGGAAAGGTGTGGTTTGTGGAGAGCCACTTCCCATTATTGTGGAGTAATTCTTAGAACACCCACCGAATTGTTGCACTTTTAGTGGTTGAGGTGGAAAAAAAAAATTATGACAGTTTTATAAATAGTTGGTTATTTTGTAATGTTGGTTATTAACCACTTATAAATGATTAAATAATTATAAACATATTTGATGTATCAGTGTTAAATGAAAAACATACAGATGCTATTTTAACCTACAGTACAGCGGAAGGATGTACTTTAAGTAAAGAATGTGCTAGGTGATTTCTGAATGCACCCCGCATGTGTGTGACTCATAAAGTATGGACTGTAATAAGTGAGATCACTTATCCGTATGTCCGTATAATACATAAATTCCTGTAAGATATTTGGTCATCGGTATGTTTATGGATTCTCAGTCTGGGAACCACCCACAAATCCTAATGAAATTATGAAAAACTTTCTATATCACAGTAGCATTTCATTTCAAATGTATTATTCAAAGGCAGTTTGTCTGCTCTTCAAAGGCAGTTGGAAATCCGTTAGGACACAGTCAATGATTAACACTAGAAAACTTCTGTATGTAGAGATCTTGTGTTCACAAGCCTCAGCAAAAATAAAAAAAAAACTATAGGAATATGAAAACAAAAATTTTGTTAGGCTGTACTAAACAACATAATAGGATATTAATATATTAGTATTTGTTTTCCATAATACAGTATATAACCATTACACTGTATATAATAATATAGAAGAAGAAATATAATGAAGAAAAGAATATAAAAGAGTGACATTCCACCAGAAAGGTCTAAGAAAAGCAGGTGACTGTTAAGTGAGGGATTTTTTGGGCACTGATGTGATTTAAATGGATCTTTTCTGAGCCATGCTAGCGGGGGCGGAGTTAATGAGATGACGTCACGCCGCCTCTCGTCTGTATCTGAGGCTGAATAAAGCAGCTCTGTCGCTCTTTCAGTTTTTCTCCGTGGAGGAGGGAAATGAGCGACTTGAGCACTGAAATTTGACCTTGCCTTACGAGAAATCTTCATTTGACAGTGAGTGGACGCGTTAAGAGGATACTGTTGCTCTGCAGTTGGCTCACCATAACTGTGAAAGAGGGGGAAAGTCAATAAACAGGCTGACTGACCTTGTGTTTGGGTTTGTTGTTTGTGATAAGCTGTTTATTTTAGATTTTTTTTTAAAATCCCCGTCATGAACATGGATGAGGACAGCAAAGGTAAGGCTCCTTTTTATTTTATACCCTTATACACAGTTCATTGCTGTGACAGATATTCTTATAGTGAAGAAACCGAGCAGGGTTTGTTTGGGTTTTTTCCCCCCCTGAAATAATTAGTGTAAAAATGGTCTTATTTCTGTAAATGCTACTTTAGTTGTAGCTCCTGTACTGTTTCCTTCATAAAAGGTTAGGGCTGGTTGAAGAAATTACATTGTTTATTATTATTATTATTATTATTATTATTATTATTATTATTATTAAGCACGTGACAGACACAAACTTATCATTATCCACAAAATAAAGCACCATAACCCAAATAGACCCTGTTTTCCTTGTCTGGGACCCATCTGTGTGGTCAGCGTGCTTTATGCTGAGGAAGCACTTTATAATAATCTGTTTTCCATGTCTCCATTTCATTAATTTTGCATGTTGTGTCAGCTATTGAATCAGATTATTCATCTCTAGTATTCAGTCAGTTACAGTGTAGGCCAGTGGTTCTGAAAGTGAGGTCCATGATTTAAAAACATAAAAATGAAAATCCAGACCTTAATATCTGAAAAACGAGGTGCGCTATAAATGTTGTCAACTTGGACGTAGGCTTCCTGTGGAAAGTTCAACAATAAAAAGCTTCATTAAGTAGCCAAAACTATTACTATACACAATGGAATAATGAGCCTATGTAGTTGAAATAGTTCATAAAATAAATCTGCCCTGAGGGGTCCATGGAATTTTGCTTTTACAGTTAAAGTTTGAGAATCCCTGGTGTAGGCACATTGATATTATTACAGTGTGTTGTATGTCTCTTTCCATTAAAACTCTATTAGTCATTTTGTCAGGTCATCAGGTTATGTGGCCCTAGATGTGTATATACTATATGGCCAAAACTACATGGACACCTGACTGTAACACCCGCATGTGTGTCTTCCACAAACTGTTTCCACAAAGTTCCAAGCACACAATTGTCTAGAATGTCTTCATATGTTGTAAGCATTATGATTTTCCTCACTGGAACTAAGGAACTTAGCCCAAACAATGGTTTGCCAAAGTTGGTATAGAGAAGAGCTTGAGTGTCCTGCCCAGAGCCCTGACCTCAACCCCACTGAACACCTTTACTAGGAATTGGAAATGACGGCATTGCACCAGGTCTTTTTGCCCAACATCAGTACCCATGTTAATGCCCCTGTGGCTATATGGACATGCTCCAAAATCTAGAGGAAGCCTTTCCAGAGGAGTGGATATTGTAGAGTGGATATAATGTTATAACAGCAAAGCAGGAACAACTCAATATCATTGCCCATGGTTTTGGAATGGGAGGTTCAATACTCAGGCGTCCACATATTTTTGACCATACCATGTGTGTATATATGTGTGTTATTTGATGAGACAATGTATAGCCCATCAGCACAGCTGAGCAAACAGAATGAAAAGGTGCAGATAAGTTGTGGGACGTTGCGAAAAATGGTGATCATGACGGATAAATAGCACAGATTTCAGTAAATCATTAGAGGTTTCAAAGAGGATGACATTAAATGACAAAACAAAACATATTTAATATAATATCTGGCTATACAGTTTACTCTGATTATCACCTTTTTTAAGTGGATTAAAAATCCTGTAGCTTGTTTCCAGTGATGTGTCACCCCTGGATATTGTATTGTTTCAGTAAAATAATCATTTATAGCATTTTGTTAACAATACAACTAATATAGTTTTCATATTACAGTATACAACACCACTAATAGAGATACATTGCAAGTTACTACAAGATAGATTACTTTAAGGCTGAAGTCTTCTGTTATTTTCCACATTTTCCCCTGACTGACCAGACCACTAAATGTGTGATTTTTTTTATCAGCATGTGTATGTGTATCAGCATCTGATGAATTGTGAAGTCAAACTGAATACAATTGCAAACAAAATGATTGACCCCCCATTGAATCTTGTGTGCAGCAGGTCATAACAGCAATGTGGTGCTCTACTAAGTATTAAAGATGCTTATCATGAAGGGGCTGAATAATTCTGAAACTGAAGAGATCATTATAAGTTGCATTTTCAGTTGAATTTGCGGAAACCATTTGAAGCATTCGTTGTATTGAACTATTTCAATTGCTTTTGTTTGATTTGTTCATTGCAAACAGCTGAAAGCTCGGAGTTTTGACAATAAACCTGATTTACAATGGGGGTTGAATAATTTTGATTCTCTTTGATTCTCTTTCATTATGACAATTTCATTGACTTCCTCAGCGATGCAAGAGCTAGGGTTTTATTTGGCTGTGGGAAAACCCAAATGGAAAACATTCCCTCCATTTTCTTTGGCTGAAGGTTGAAAGGTAGAAAAAGTTAAGCTCTGAATTAAGGCCGTTCTACATGGGAAATCCGCCGAAACTACCTCAGTTCTTTTCTTTTTTCTTTTTTAAAAAAAAAGTGTAAATAAAGTATGGCTTTAGCGATAGCTAGTGTTACCACTAGGTGTTTGCACCACTGCACGGTCTAGTGAAGTTTGGCAGTGATCTGTGCTTTTATTGCAAACTCAATGCCACTGTTGTCTGGCTCTCCTGAGGGTGCTGTCTGGCACTAGATGAGACCCAGGCAGGGGTCATCACCTCATTAATACTCATTATAGGGAGTGTCACTGCTGACCTAAACTCAGGTCAACACACTGACAATCTGCATTGTCTTTAGAGTGATACTTACAGTGATATTTTTTTCATCACATGTAAAAGTTTTGTTTTTTTTTTAGCCATTTTCGTTTGCATAAATATGCAGACCCTTCAGTATGATTCAGCCTGCTTAGTGACATTTGTATTTAAAAAGTCTGTATCTAAACCATAACAGGATCTTCCTTTAATAAGGAGTTGGATTTGGATGGCAAGACAACATTTGCATTTGCATACTATATATATAGATTGCACATATTATCAACTGAAGCTTGCAAATTAATGCCAGTGAGTGTTTTTCCTGCATTTGAAAAAAGAGGCAAAGGAGTGTGTGAAGAGCTTTTTGTTGTCTGGTCTGAGTGCCACATGTGGAACTGCTTTATGGGAACATTGGCTTTTAAGATGTTTTCCCAGCAGGAGATGGAGATGAGTAAGGAGATGGCATTTTTGTGTGGATGTAATGTCTTCATTCTTGACACACAGGGAGAATAGGAAAAACTGAGAGGTTCAGTCATAGCTCTTGGTTCTTACAAGGGGTGATTGTAAAAAAAGAAAATGAGGATCATTTTTTGTCTGGTACAAAAGGCTTTCTCTGTGTCTGCTTGAGAAAAGGTTTGGTCACAGAGGCTTTTCTTTTTAATGAAAGCACTGTTTTGGATCGATTGTATTATTATTTTTGCCTTAATATGTTTATAGTGCAGGTTTTATAAACGCTTATAATTACACGGAAATTAAGACAGTAGTCAATATGCTGGAGTAAGCAAAGACTTGACACACATTTCACTAATTTTCTAACATTAACTGCCTATATTTAACTAAGTTAGAATGTTTTCTTTGCTAATGCCAGGTTGAAATAATATTAACTACAGTAGCTAACGCTAATGGCTAAACAGCAGGTCAATTCTAGCTCATGGTAAATATTGGTTATTTATAGAATATTTTGCTTCTGAGTAATTCATTAGCAAACGACATAGCAATAGTTATGAATATGACCAGCAAACCTACAGACACTGAATTATGTTTTCAGACAAAATGGTCTAGTTGCATATAACAGTAAGTAATATTATAATAAATAAGTAATTATGTTAGTAAGTTAGTTTTATGTTATGTCATATGAGTAAGTTAAATGTTAATGTCACATGAAAACATGACATAACATTTATGTTAAAAAATTTATTTTACTTTGAATTTAGTAAATTTTTGACTGGATACTTCTACTTGCACTAATTGTGTAAGATTTTAACACATTTTCTATACTTTTGCTTAGGTTTAATTTCTCAGTATCGTTTCCATGCCTGCTGAGGACAGATTCTGCTCATATTTTTTATCCAGAATTTCCTGTTCAGATATTAGTATAGGCCAGTTATTAACTATTGTAAAATGTCATTTAAATATTTATTGAATTTTAACATTAATAACACATCCAAGACATGACGATATGTTAGAATTTCTGCTTAATGCAGAATTTCTGCAGAAATGTTCAGCAGAAATGTCCAGCAGAAATGTCCAGCAGAAATGTTCAGCAGAAATGTTCAGCAGAAATGTGTAGTTCAGCAGAAATGTTTAGTTCAGCAGAAATGTTTAGTTCAGCAGAAATGTCCAGCAGAAATGTTTAGTTCAGCAGAAATGTTCACCAGAAATGTTTAGTTCAGCAATGTTCA
This sequence comes from Ictalurus furcatus, assembly GCF_023375685.1. Lineage (NCBI taxonomy): Eukaryota > Metazoa > Chordata > Actinopteri > Siluriformes > Ictaluridae > Ictalurus > Ictalurus furcatus. Next base: position 11,520,194 of record NC_071267.1, read on the forward strand.
GCAGAAATGTACAGCAGAAATGTTCAATAAAAATGAAACTGGAAAAAAAGAGAATTTCTGCTTAAAACCAGAAAAAAAAATCCAGACAAAACAGAAAATTTCCACAGAAATGACACAATGTATGAAGCCTAAAATATGTATGTCCTGAGACGAAGAGCCACAAAATTTGACATATAAATGATGCGCTTTTATATGAAGTTATTACAGTGGAGTTTCTTTTGCCCTCCAAGTCGATGCTTTTCACATTTGTGTAGTTTTGTCCTCATGCAAAGGACCAAAAACATTGAGAATTTTACAACAGTATATGTGAAGAACAGATGTTACCGTGTGTGGTTGTTTCCTTAGTGTATTTGCCAATACTCTTGTATAGTAAATAAATGGATTTGGGACACTAAGAGAATAAAGAAGGACACATGAGAATCAGGAACTGCTAACCATGTTTTATACAGAGCTAAGCTCTTTTTCCTGTCCATCTGTTTTACTTGTTATTTGAATGCACAAGCATGTAATGCAGGTGCTGCTGAACAAACACAAATTTGCTACAAGCTAAACATTCGAATTTGCGCATTGATCTCAAAATTAATTGGAATGTGTATAGCCCAAATAATAGTACCGAGGATCCAGGAACCAATAAATCTGTTTTAGGAAAAGCAATCACAGTATCACACAGGGGCAGAACACTCAGGAGAATCTTCAAAGCCAAATACTCTCATCTAGGCTGCTTTCATCAATCCAGTTTGGCAATATATTGAATTACTCAGGTCTCATATCTTAGCCATGAAAGTGGCCCCCATGAGACCATCCAGTCCATTGCCAACATTAGTCATCTAAGAATTACCTCACTCAGTGTGTATCTCTTACCGGAACTGACAGACCATATTACTTTATATTCCCGTGATACTGCAGACACTGTCCACCTCAAACATGGAACTGTGTTTAAACAGAGTAGATGATTTTGGGGATTAAATAGTAAGGAATTGTATAGCAAAGTACTGTAGAGACTTCGAGTGAGAAAGTGGTTAGAGGCATTGCATTTCTGCAGTTTATACCTTCATTTACATCGTCATTGTTAACAACTTTTGTGATTTTTGTCGACGTTAACTGGGTAGCTTTTTCTTATGAAGGCCGCTGTTGTGTAATTGTTATGTAATTACACAATTACCCAATTATTGTTTTTTCTTCAGGGCTGGTTTAAAGCAGAATAGGCTATCAATAAATGCTAATTCTTTATCAGGTAGTTTATACTTTTCTCGACCCAACTTCATTGGCTATGGCGGTGTATGGCTGTGGCTATGGCGGTGTATGGCTGTGGTTTTGGAATCATGTAACAATATCAGTCTTAAATTTCATACTGAGCATATCAAAGATATGCCTCCAGAGTGGTTTTCATTTCCATATCTGACATGTGAGTGATGGTGGAATATCAGTGAAGAAGGTAAACCAATTTCCTCATCCAACAGAGATTTGTTCTACAGTCTGATATGTCAGTCCATAAGACAGGCATCATGTGTAGCAGGGCAGACGAAGAATTCTGATCACGATATCTTCTGTTTTATCCAGTAAAGCTTCATTTCCAGTAGAGAAACACAAGCACTGCTTTGGGACTAAATGGCATATTGTTATGCGATAAGCATGTTGGACAACTCAACAACATTATCTTGTGTAATGAACAAATGTCCTCTAATTAAGATTGGATAAATCCTCTGAAACAAACTAAAAGAGATTAGATCAAATGTAATTTCCATGGGTCAGATATAAACCTTTAGTGAATGTTAAACTTTGTTACATTAAATGCCCACTTTCCCTCTATTGTTAAGAGGTGGATGGAGAGAATAGCAGGAAATCCCACATTACCTCACTTATTAGTTCTTCTTCCAAATTTGTGTTTGTTATGTAATGAAAAATTGAGAAAATGTTCTTAAATCACCTGTATCAACCACACAAAGCACCATGACAGTCCAGACTGCCAGTACTGCATTATTTCTAATAATATCCAACAATGTTAAATACAATTGAGCATTTCCATGTGTAAAGCTGCATAATAGTAATAAAAGTAATACTTGTTAACTTTATATAACACTAAATATGAGCACATGAATATACGAAGGTGTGTGGGTGGGTGTGTAAAGTGTGGCACAAGCAAAATTGTTTCCGCCTCATTTGGCCATGACCCGCTGTGCTTCCTTAGTTACGGTAATTTACTGGCTCATAGTGTCCACACTATACTAGACAATGCTGCCACTTCCAACCTTCCCAACCACCCTGACGTTTCAGTTACTGTCATCTGACACTTTGTGGAAAACATGCTTACTATTGAGCTTAAAATGTGACAGGTAATTACTTCACTGCAAAGTGAACGTTATTGTTCGAGGAACTGTTTTGCCTTATCTTGGTTTTCTCTCATTTTAATGGCTTTTCTTCTTTCTTTCAATAGTACCTGAAGATCTCTCTCTAGCAGAAAGAGATGAACTGTCCAACATTCGACGAAGGAAAAAAGAATTACTTGATGACATTGAAGTATGCGTGATTTAAAAAACACAAGTTACATGACTTGATAAAGAAGTCTTTAAAGAAGCTCAGGTTCCATAAAGGCTCACTTTCTTCTTTGTCTTGCAGCGGTTAAAGTTTGAGATTGCTGAAGTGATGACAGAGATTGAACATTTAACATGCATGGGAGAGACGTACGTGCACCTAACCACCAGCTACCCACTTAACTGACTACTTGTGCTGCTAGGTTATTGTTTCTTTAAGACCTTTCATCCACAGAAATACTCAATTAATAGTTATTTAATGTTATTCTTTTTTTATATATATATATATATATAGAAAGACCAGTCAGCGGAATAAACAGATGGCTATTGGAAGAAAGAAATTCAATATGGATCCTAAAAAGGTATTGGATTAGGTGGTACCAATATGGCTTTTCATTAGATAAAGATGCTAAGACTTACATGTAACATTTTTAGGGTATCCGGTTTCTTTTGGATAATGACCTTTTGCAACACACACCTGAGGACATTGCACAGTTCCTATACAAAGGAGAGGGCTTGAATAAAACAGTCATCGGAGATTATTTAGGGGAAAGGTAAGTTGCCGCATTTTATCAACAAAACATTTTTATCTTTCTTTAAAAAAAACCCAACATGTTTACCTTTATACAATGTGTTATTCTTTGCTAGTTCTTGCTTTGCAACTTCCATATATTCGCATGTTTGTAAGGCATGTCCCTTACTGATACAGATTAAAAATATCCCCTGATAGTTTCAGCCCATAAACCCGATTCCCCTCATAACATATAGGGATGCATAATATGGTTCTTGTACCACACATCACACACATCACACCAAGACCAACAGAAAATTGCTTTTTAAATATTGGCACCTCTGTCTGGGGTGTCGTTGTTCCCCCGAGTACCCTGGGATAGGCTCCAGGCTCCCCCATGACCCTCTGTAGGATAAACGGTGTGGAAAATTGATGACTGGATGGATGTGACGCAGTTATCTCCCAGTGGACGTTGGTTAACCTTCACCTTTTATAAAGGTTGAGACCACAGGTATTACAGATTAAAATGACAAGCTTCTATTATGGTTGCCAGATCTTGCCTCACAAGTACGGCTATTCAAATCTATCTAATATAGAAACAAATAATATTTTGCTGATATTTGGTTTAGATTTAGCTGCAGTTTGGGGTGAATTGTAGTCAAACCATTGCACTGGATTTAACTGCGAAGTGGGCAACCTAATCTAAATAGCCATCTCCTCTGTAAGTGCATGTGTGCTCTGTACAGACCCTAATTAGAATGAAATCCCGATACGTCCATGGCAGCGTGGTGTGTAAATCTTAAATATTGATACTGTGTGTGACCTACCCATCCCCCTATCCCACTCCCACTTCCATACAAGTATTTTACTGTGGATCCAGTATAACTGACTGTGATGGTACAGGTGGTACAGGTGGTACATGTGTACAGGTGGGTAATAAATGTAAAATTATAAAAAATATGGTTTGTAAACAGTGATGAATGATTTACTTTTGGCAGTAAGTTGTATTTGCAAAGATTGCTTATCTGTTATCACTGAGGTTGAAGGTGCAATTTGGGTGCAAGGCAAGTCAGAGGGGTGTAATCAAGCTGCTGTAGATCAGTCAGTTAGGTTTTATTTATCACATACTTGCTTTATTGTGCCTCTGTGGGTTCTGTATTTTTAGTTCTTTTATGGGCAGGATTATTGACAACCCCTTTCTTTCTCAAACGTTGCTTTGCTTTTGTCCTGTATATGTGTATAAATTTCACCTATTTCATGTTTCACATATTTGATTCATTCAAACTGTGAATGTTTGAACATGAACTCGTAATGATTCTGCAGAATTATCATTGATTTATTTATTTTTTGTCCTCAGAGATGATTTTAACATCAGCGTTCTGCAGGCCTTTGTGGAACTTCATGAGTTTGCGGACCTCAACCTAGTGCAAGCTTTACGGTGAGCAGCCTATTTTCTCCAGGCGTACTCAAAACGTAAACCGTTTCATAATGCTTGTAATTGCATCTCATATTGACTTCATGAAGTAAACCCAATTTGTGTATACAAAAGAAATATGTGATTGAAAACGTTCTGTTAAAGTAGATTTTGACAGAACATATACTATAGAATATGACTTGTTATTTTAGTCACATTTCTCATATTTCCCAGACAAAAAAAAGATGGCAAATATTTCAGCTGTAATCAACTGATATCTTATTTCCTCTCTCTGTCAGGCAGTTTCTCTGGAGCTTCAGACTCCCGGGTGAGGCTCAGAAGATTGATCGGATGATGGAAGCTTTCGCATCGCGATATTGCCAGTGCAACCCAGGCGTCTTCCAGTCCTCAGGTTAGAATCCCAATGGTGATTAACCTGAAAATAATTCTCCTTGCTCGACTCAGATTTGTTCAAATAATACATATGATCATCATTAAGAATAGAGCCTTCTTACAGTCATCTCACATGGGACATGAATCATTCTACTGCATTGTACACAAGCACTAGTTACATTCCCTCTTCTATAAGAATGAATTAGAGGAATCTCTAAAGAGTGAGGATCCTTTGAGAAAAGAACCCTCTGGGATAAACAGTGCTGATGTTGGCTTAGAAACGGTGTGAAGCTCTACAAAATGCAATGCTTTGGCAAGAGAAAAAGGCCTCTTTGGCAGGAAGAAACATAATTTATTTAGAAATGTAGCCTGCTCTCCTCTATACCAATCCATCAGGTGTTTTTGTCCAAGCAGGTTTCTTTAAAATAGGTTCACGCTCAATTAAACGGAGTGGAGCTCTATATGCTGTCTAAATTCATCAAAGCTTTTGGGTTTGAATGATGTTCAAAAGGTCAAGGATAGTTCTGTTTTCTCTGTATCATCTGGGTTTGCTCTTTATTAAATGTCGAAAGTGTTTTTGCTCCGTAGACACGTGCTACGTCCTGTCATTCTCCATCATTATGCTCAATACCAGTCTGCACAACCCCAATGTCAGGGACAAGCCCACTGCTGAGAGATTCATCTCTATGAACCGTGGCATCAATGAAGGTGGTGACCTGCCAGAGGAGCTGCTCAAGGTGAGCCTCACAGAGTAACAACGATAAGAAATAAGAAATATGAACGTGGTCTTAATCCACATGTATGCAGCTGGTCTTCTTTATGTCTAATTTTCATGCAGAATTTATACGAAAGCATTAAAAACGAGCCCTTCAAAATCCCTGAAGATGATGGCAATGATCTGACGCACACGTTCTTCAATCCAGACAGGGAAGGATGGCTGCTGAAGCTAGGTAAGTCAGCCAGTGGTGTACAAATACTCAAATGTGCATCGCTACTCCCCCTCAAATCCAATCTCATACAAGCTGTTTTGTTGTTTAAATTTAGAACCATGTTTTTTTTTGTTTTGTTTTTTAGAGTTACAGAAATATAATGTGATATATGTATCAAGGCAGAATAAAAGTAGGCCCAAACAGGCATATTTTGTAACTGTGGTGGTGCGCACTGTCCAGAGAACAACACACTGCTGGGAGTAGGGAGGCACAGGCTTGCCTACAGCTGCTGGAGTCTCTCTGAGGACCTCCATTTGGTTGTCTCACTTTTCCCACTTCCTCTTTTTCTCTTCACTCATATTAAGTGCCACTTTCACTCCAGTGAAACGAAATCCTGAGCTACTGCCTCCATCTCAATGATAATTTCATGATAGATAGCCACTGTGCTACAGAAACGCAGCCTCTTTTACCTTTTGTAACATACAGTATTTTATGTTTAACGTACTTTATTTAGGATGCGCATCATATTCAGTGTAGTAGAATAGTCATCTGTGCAAATCTCTTCAGAATAACCCGCCTGTTACGAACAATTTATACCATGAAACAGCACATCTGTTTAGTGTGCCCTATAGAATATGTAGAATATGTGGTTGTGTTTTTGGTCTGCGTCAGTGATAAAGCACATGGTCTGAGAAAATCAGGTCCAGAGGACTGGTATTATTTCTTTCAGTCTGTTTTAGAAATGTATTACCCAACCTAAAATAACCTCAAAACCTGAAGTTCTGTATATAATAATAACATTATGGATACATGTAGTGAAATAGTGAGGAAGAAAACAACTAATTAAGTGGGATTACTTATTAATTTCTCAATCTGTTAACAATCTGAGATCTTGGAATTACAAGGTTCAAGTCTGTGATTTTAAGATATTCAGCCGTATGTTAAACCTCAGTGAGGGTAAATCAGATACAGTGTATTATTTTGTACTTTTAAGCAATATTTTGGTGTAAAACGTCTCACATATATTATTCAGTGCCAAATTAATAACACATTTAACATTATTATGTTATTATGTTATAACCAAATTAATAACATATTTAACATTATTTAACATAACTCATTTTTGGAAAAGAAAATAAACATTACCATTCAAAGTTCTCAATTGAAAAACGTGGATTATTACAGTATTAGTTAATAACCACTATTACTACTGTTTTACTAGTCATTTATCTCCCGTGTAAATTCTGCGGCAGTATAATAACCTTACATGTTTTTCATTTTGAAGTAAGTATTCTGAGGAGATGGTTATAACTGGTTATCACTGTTCCTTTCTCCTCTCACAGGAGGAAGAGTGAAGACATGGAAAAGGAGATGGTTCATTCTCACTGATAACTGCTTGTATTACTTTGAATATACAACAGTAAGTGAAGCTACCCAAGTGGTGGTGAATACAAACATGACAAAAGAGGGGGGAGAAACGGGAGAAAAGGAATATTAAAGAGGTCTCATTGGTGCAACAGTTCTTGGTTTTCAGACAGCTTTCAGATAGTTCTCATATTTCAACTGATTTATAAATCAATAAATGGCTTAGGACCACAGTATATCTCCCATATGGCATTACTTGTTTGTTTTTTTTTTGTTTGTTTTTTTTACGGTTGGGGGATGGGGAAGTATTTAATCTGGTACATTTATGATTTCAATGGTTTAGACCTGGCACCTTTTTTTTTTACACAAAATTTATATTTAATGATCAAATTTTCAAAATTGTGCTAAATGAATGTATTATTTGTAATTTATCTTGATTTAACTTATGATTTATTTATGCAGCACCTTAAATGACAAACGAACTTGCCTTGACTTGGTTCCCTTCACTGCTAATCTAGCACAGCTGTACCATATGAGAGTGCACAATAAAACAAGTTTAAAGCCCACTAACACAGGAGAGATGAGCTGGCAATCCTAAAGCAATCACCCCCCCGCTGTGTTCCCAGCGGTGACAGGAAATTTCCTTCCAATGTCATGAGACAGATTTAGCTTCCAACCAAACAATAGCAGCTTAGTGGGCAGTCAGTTTCTTCACTGTCTTCATCGGTCTCCTTCATAAACATGCTGCAGGATAAAGTCTTAAACTTGCTTATATATTTCCAGGACAAAGAGCCTCGAGGGATCATTCCACTGGAGAACCTCAGCATAAGAGAGGTGGACGAGCCAAGAAAACCAGTAAGCACTTCTATTGGCGATCGTGTTGTGAAGAAAAATGATTTCATTTGAAAACATTTTAAGACATTTTAAAACGTAACGCTTCGATTCCGTTGCCTTTCAGAACTGTTTCGAGCTCTACAACCCAAGACATAAAGGTCAGGTGATCAAGGCGTGCAAAACAGAGGCAGACGGAAGGGTTGTAGAGGGGAACCACGTGGTGTACAGAATATCAGCACCTACTCCTGAGGAGAAAGAGGAGTGGATCAAATCCATCAGGTATGGTTCATGACAACCTCTAACAAGTGGGCGTTTTTGGTATATCTCACACACACACACACACGCAGTCAGATGTTCTTATTTATAAATGTATACTTTCTCATCCTAGTAATGATAACGCTAGAGGAAGACCCCAGCTCAGTGCCAGAGGTACTGGTGTACACAATCACTGACCCACACTCTGGGGCTGATAAGAGTAATGGCGTAAGACAGACAAGAGCTCTGTGATAGTGGATTTTTCCGGCGGATAAAACAGCACTGATTATTGCAGAACGTTAAGCTAAAAGCTACACAGGTTTCCCCAGTTCTGTCCCTCTTTTCCCATGGGAACTAAAACACATCCTTTGTCACATAAAATATTTCTGGCAAGAGGTTTGAATAATAGCTGTCCTGTAGCAATAGTGGACAAAACAGAAAATACACATTAGTTTTATAGATGCAGTGGGTCTGAATCCCCTTGTGAATATTAAGGTCCCTTGCCTCAGTTATTACAGTGTGTGTGACTGTGTCCACTGTGCTCGCAGACTGTCTGTTTGTGTAGTAAACGCTGTATCAGCATGTCTTGTGGAACTGCTGGGAACTCCTTTCCCTCTTTAACCCTTCACTACCAATAGGAGAAAGTGTGTTTGTCTAGTGTCAGTAGTGAATAAAACATTACACGGTCCTAAAACACTGCATTTTATTTCCTAAGCCTGTATAGCCAGGGTTTTTTTTATATTCATTAGTCCCTCTGGTTTATGGTTTACAGGGCCAGCATCAGCAGGGACCCTTTCTACGAGATGCTGGCGAGCAGAAAGCGGCGTGTCGCCACTAAGAAGTGACAGCAGGATGACCTTTGCCAGGTGCTGATCTCTACCAGAGAGTCTATTGTCTGCTCATCTACAGGGGAGCGTATTAAATCACGCCGGAACCTGAAGGAGGTTAGCTGCAAGACACAGAGACCTCCACTCCGAGCATCACAGACTCTCAGCAATAAAACACTTCATGGTTGGTGCATACTTTTAATGTGGTAATCTGCAGCAAAGCTTCACTATTCATCATTTTCTGGTGAGAAAATTGACAAAATGGACATTTCCTTGTGGTACATTTTTTCAGGATAGCTGTGATTTTAACACAGTCCCTCTCCTACTGTATGTACACGAATATAAACTCTGGAGGCTCAGCACCAGAATGAAACACACTGACACTGCTGAGGAGAGTCAGTACCACACTGCCCTCTATTGATCAACTGCAGGAATTACCACACATTCATACTAATATTATTTTGTAGAATTGAACTCATTTACCTACTCTCTATTTACCTCAGAATTGGGATTTTGATAGCAGTGCAAAGTGGTCAAAATCATTTTTAGGGACCAAAATTTTCTGCAATTTGCCCTTGGGGGTGTCAGCTTTTACAGTAAATGAATTGTACCATTATTTAAAATGATTGTATTATCACAGATGTATCATGAGATCAAAATCAGCAGGACTGATTATGTAGAGTTTTGCAATACTACTATACTAAACTGTTTTGAAAAGTCATATAGAAAAATGAAGGGTGTTTCTGTTATGTCTCTGATGCTTTAAATGTTTTAAGTGAAACTAAGACTTTGGTCACATGATTTTATTATAATAAACTATTTATTTTACCCCAATTGTCCCAGGACTAGTTAACTCTGACTTCCCCCTAAATCACAGAATAAAAATAGGCCATTGATTTGAGTTACGAGTATTTTCATTAATATTAAACAGCAAACAATGCTTGCAAAAATTTTTTTTTTATAAAATGTGAATGTCGACAGTGACCTCAAATTCAGCAAGTGATAAATAAAATGGAAATTCTAAGAATAATTTTTTTTTTTTTTTAAATGGTATTGTATTAACTGTTGCACAGCAAAGACAGACAAAGCTTTTTTTTTTTTTTTTTTAGTTTTTTTATCCAAAAGGCGAGAATAGACCTCACCCTGTACAAAGCCAAACACTCAACCCATCATCACATACATATCCATTCATCCCAACGCAAATCTGTAAACATACTGAGAAAATATTACAATTGTAGACGTTAAGGCCTATTCCCTCTCAATTAATATAGAATGTACAACATAGAATTTTTGGACATGCTACAGTAAAATGTAGGATTTGAATATAACCATTTTCACTTATTATTTTCCAAAAAAAAAGAAAAAAAAAGAAAAAAAAAAAAAAGTGTATTGTGGGGGGGGGGGGGGTTTAGAGCATGGCCTACATTATGCTGAGTGGTATTTATAAAAGAAGTGTTTATACTGAACTCCTGATACAGGATTGCAAACAAATAACTGATAGTACAGTTGAACTTAAATTCACAGTATTTGTAACACGAAAAATAAAGATTAAAAACCTATGCACAAAATAATCCACAGCCATACATGATCTAATGCAATGTACATTTTTCCTATGTGAAGAAAATTGGACAAGACCATATATAATGCCATTAGATAGGTCCTGGAGATTTACAGTCGCAAGTTTAAAAGAAATGATAAAAATGGGGAAAGTAAAATGTCAGAAAATGTCAAGTGTGTCCAGGTTAACTGTGGTGTAAGTGCACACAAAGCACTCGAAATATCCATTCCGTTGATATTTTAAACAGAAATGTGACATCGGTGACATCATAGCTTGCAGTCAGGAGGCAGTCTTTCCACTTTCTATGCAGCATTTTAGTTCACTTTTTTCCATCATTCCCAGGTACGCATCCTTAAAGGGAGAATGTGTGTCATCTTCACAAGTGAGAAAGTCCTGAGTCTATGTCTGAGCAGCAGTTTTGATGTTAAAGCTCCAGGCTTCTTCTTCCGGGTTAAGTGTATATATTTATTTATAATTTTATTTTATATATATATATATATATATATATATATATATATATATATATATATATATATATATATATATATATATATATATATACACATTTTTCCATTGAGTTTTTCTTCAAAGTTCAGCTGTATAGCATGGTATAAAAAAAAATCCTTAACCCTAAAAAAAAAATTTTTTAAAGCATTTTTGTTGCAAAAAATACAGTATGTCTTTATTGAATAAAGCACCTTTACAATATTTAGAAAGTGTCGAGTTCTTCCTTGTCCTCTGAGATCTGGGGGGGGGGAAGCCATAAGTATGCATAATAACGATATTAAAACTAACTACATCTTATGTTATTTTACCACCATTTTACTACCGTCAATGTCTCACCTTAGGTCTGAGGCAGGTCTCCAAAAGTCGCCGTTTTCTGTAGAAAGACAGTGGATGACGCTTTAATTTGGTTGTCTTACGTTGTGAGAGTAAACAGTTCAAGTACACAACATTAATTCCCAAAGAACAATATGCTTCCTACAAACAAAATATACTTACATCTGCATGGCACGGGGCCTGTCTCTCCATTGTCTCCTCCACATAAGAATATCTTCCCATTTTTGTTAGAGGAAGTATGGTTCAGGTCTCCATATTTAACCGGTGCATCCATTTCTTTATGACAGAATCCTTGGACATATCCGTTGTAACGGTTTACGCCATCACCTGCTGCACATGAACAAGAGAATTCACTGTGGAGGAGAATTTGACATCAAACCAAAACAGGCTTTTAAAAACAAATGTCATTATGCATACCCAAGAGACCGTTGAGCTGGCGATGGTCCTCAGTGCATGACAGCTTGGCACGGTGAGGAGAACCATCTCGGTCAGAGCTGCGCCGGCACTTATGGCTTCTCCTCTCTTCGCCATTCCAATCACGCTTGTCTGAGCTGAGGGTGGACTGTCTCTCCCTGCGAGCTCCGTCCTCCGCCTCGCGCCTCCTCTTCTTCTTTTTCTTCTTTTTGTGTAGGCTGGAGCTGCTGTCCTGGGCCTTGTCGGACACGTCCCTTTCCAAACTCCTGCAGAACGCAAGCAATATTCCTTACAGAAATGTAAGCCTAGGAAAACTATTTACCATAGGGGTAGTTCTCTGTTGCAGATCAGAGACAACGAGAAAAAAATAAACGTTTACTTACCTGTGCTTATCTTTATTTTTCTTCTTAGATTTTTTGTATTTCTTGGCCCTGCGCTCCTCAGACGTGCTGTCTTCGCCTGACAAGATGAGTTTTCTGGTCCTGTGCCGGGGCGAGGGGCTGGTGGAACGTGGAGAGGAGGGCTTTGCTCTATTGCTGCTCTGCTCTCCATTGTAGTGCCACCGATCATGACTGTCTTCGCGTGCACGGCGCCAGGCCAGCTCTCTATAATAGCGGTTTGAAGAGCAGTGCAAGGACTGGTATCTCCTGTCCCGCTCCCAATCCCGCGACCGGCCTCTTTTGTAATGGTGGTCTCGGCGGTGGTACGCATATCTGTCTCGGCACCGAGCTCCCTCTTTATCTCTGTGGTGACTGCGGGAGCGATCCTTACGTGGATAATACTCTCTCTCTGGCCGATGGCCATGTCCATAACGTTCTCTGCTCCTGTCCTGGAGCTCTCTGTAGTTTCGATGACTCTCCTTGTCTTTATCTCTGTCCTTTGCGGCAGGAGAAACATGTGGCTGCTTTAAATCTCTATCGTGCTCTTGGTGGCTTTTTCCTTCCCAAGAGCTGGGTTTGTCTGACTGACATGTTTTCACGTCGTCTTTGCCATTCGTGCCGTTTACAGACTCCGTCTCCACCTTGGGTTTGTTTGACGATGCAAGTTCATCACTTGCCTGCTGGGTGAGACTGTGATTGCTCAGAGTGGACTCTGCTGTGGCCTTCACTTGACTTGATGCCTCTGTTAAGGCTGCCTGTGTGCTAGGCGTCACTTCTGCTGGCTTAGCCAGTGTCTGGGTGTCTGCGCCAGGTGCGGGTACTGGGTGCGAGACAGGCTTAGTGAACGGATCAGTGAGTGGTTTAGCCCTTTCCGTGGAGGGTGTTGAGGAGAGGAGGCTCTCTGACTTGGAGCTGAACAGAGAGTATAAAGTACAAGAATCTTAGTTGTTTTTCTTGTATGATCTAGAATGCGCCAGACTGAACAAAGGTAAAGAGATTGTGTGATTAGGAGAAGTTGCTTACCTTGACGCACTCTGAGAATCCAAACTGTTAGTGTCGCTTACGGACGATTCAGAAGTTGGACTGTCTGATGCCTAAAAAAAAAAAAAAAAAAAAAAAAAAAAAAAATCAGCCAAAGGATGTTAATAGCCACACAGGCATTTCATTACAAGTGTTTTAAATAAATAGAGAAAAGTATTACTATCAGTAAAAAGCAAAAAAATAAAAAAATCAAAGATGATTTCTATTCATTCGAATGGTAAAACATCACAGAGGAGCAGCCAAAGAGAAGAAGTTTCGCACCTTGTCAGGATGTTTGAAGCCGTTGACTTTGTGATAGCCATTCAGGGGGCCATGTCCTGACCCATTTGCACCAGTGAGAGACTCTGACAAGCTGTTAGATCTGTTTTTTTCGGGCAAGAGTGAGCTTGAACTATGAGAGTGAGGGCTGTGCATGCCTCCGTCCCCACTGGCTGCCTTGGCAACGCCATAAGGCTTAGCCGTACCATTGTCCATGACTCTACTCTCCTGGTCAGACTCCTCAGACGATTCCTCGTCGTAAGGAACCAGGAAAGTAGCACTGCGATACGAGGATGTGCCGTTGACCTGCTTGGAGCGCTGGAATTTTGAGGTAGAGGATGAGGACTGTGGGTGTGAATTACTGGCTGAGCTGTTGGAGGTTGATGGAGTCCGGTTGCACCGCACCACCTTTCCGTAGCCGACGACAAAGCTCATCTTGGGCCTCTTCTGTGGCTCTGGGATGCCCGTGGGCTGGACGGGTTGTTGAGAAACGGAGGATGATATGGAAGAGTGCGACAAATTGGAGGCGGCTTTGTTCACTCCGCTAACGTCACTGCTGCTTGGCTTTGAGCCACTGTAATGCTCCTTTGAGGAACCAGTTCCGTTGACATACGAGTTATTCTGCAAAATAAGCACAATGGTTGGCTGAGGTGAATCAGAAAATTGGGATTTTATTGTGACTAAAAATCTCTTTGATCATGCTATGTCTGTACCTTTAACATGTGAGGAGGGAGTTGTGGTCCAATTATTGATGAGGAGGTATAAGAATGCCCGTTTAGCTTGGGTGTTACAACTGGTCGTGGGGATGAGTGGCCTGGAGTAAAACCCATCTGGGTTGAATCTCCACTTTTCAGGTCTGTAGACCTAAAAATAAAATCACAAGAGAGTTTTTTTTTATAAAAACAGGCTACATCCCAATTAAAAATGTATTTCTATTTAAGTGTTAATAACCATAACATACCCGTGCTTGATGTAGAACAGCAGGTATGCTTGTTGGTTCAGCACAGATCGTATATCAGTGGGAGTCACTGATGAATCATTCATCTGATACCACTGACCATTACTTGCCTGAAACAAAGCATCACACATTTACACATTAGTCCATCCATCAGCACTATCAGAAAGCACTTGTTTAGGCTCGAGAAAAGGCTGAGCGTTGAACATGTGCGGTAGGTCTCACTTTTACGTAGGAGTAGTAGTGTCCGGCATAGCAGCTGAAGCCTGAGTGCACCAGAACAGCATACAGCCCGTAAATCTGCGACTCTCCGTGAGACTGAGACATGTAGGGCCGCAAGTCAAGATACTCAGAGTATCTCACATCCTGTGCAGAGGAAGATTTACAGTGCATTAGAGCTGCAACAACTAATCGATTATGAAAATCGTTGCCAATGAATCTCATTATCGAGTAGTTGGTCTGCACGCGGCACAGGGGAGATTTACTCATTACGTTACTTCTCTTCCGAAAACACGCTTCGGAGAGTAAATACTAAAGTTGTGTCCCAAATGAAGTACTGTACACTTACACTGTGCACTCTAACGTCTAGTGTGTGGATTTTAGAAAGGTAATATCATCTGAAATATCACTAGCGGTTTTTTACTAACCGGAAGTATAAGCCGCTTCTAGGCGACGGCGCATGACGTCATACGCACGCTAGCATTAGCAGATACCCAGAGTCACAGACAATGACTTACTTCAGTTTACTTCTGTCAGCTTTAACTTTTATTCCCAACATGACCTCAGTCACCATCAGACGGAGGCGAAATCGTCAAGTGACTGAGGAAGAAAGTCCTCTAAGGCATGGAAGCATTTTATATTAAACACCGTGGAGATCAAACAGTGCTGCATGAGCACAAAGTTATGTTTATATCCTAAATGTTCCACTGTGTGTAAGGGGCAGGGGAAAGTGGTGCAAGTTGCTTAAAAGGTTTAGTTAAATTCAAGTTTAATTTCATTACATGCTGTATTTGCGCATTTGCGGTGTAAATTCTGTCGTTTATTATAACGGAAGTGACGTGTAAGTAACGAGGCCGTGTTGCTGATCACGCGCAGTATAGACACGCAATAGGAGCGCGAGTAAGATAATAATGAATATATTCATTTATTTTAGTTTATATTGTATATAAGTATTTATATGTTATTTTTATGGATGCACAAAAAGCACCCAGTTATACTGCAGTCCTACATGAATAATATATATTCTTGTGTGTGTGTGTGTGTGTGTGTGTGTGTGTGTGTGTGTGTGTATTGGGTTCTTTTCTGTTTTGGACAAACAGTTGTGTAAAGTTTTAGTCTGAAGTTTATATTTGCAACACACAGTTTGTGGATTTTATTTTAAATAAACAAACAAAACAAACAAAAAAAAAAAGCGTACTGAAAGTTTGCCCCACTCCATCCGAAAAATAATCGGCCAACTAATCGATGATGAAAATAATCGTTAGTTGCAGCCCTACAGTGTATAACAGCAAGAGATCCCCCGATATTTCTTTGTATATTTGGACAATGATATGTCAAAACAAACAATTTGCCTGGCCTATTGAAACATTTACAAGAAATACCTACCTTGGAGATTTTGCCTCCACTGAAGTTGGCAAAGCGTTTCAGAGAGATGGTGAGCACATTGGAGTTGCGGTGAATGCTTAATCTTTTTGAGGCTTGCACCATTTCCTTACAACTACAGGAAGAACATAATATGAATAAGGTTGATGGTCTACACCTTATTTCAGCAGGAACTGTTATTTTGAATATAAAAGTTTGAGTGGACTCAGATATGGCATGTGCTACTTACGTGCTGCACTTGTAGGCGTTCTCCCAATCCAACTGTTCAGCCTTAACAAACTGCTCAAGAGCCTTGGTAATAGTTGGGGCATTCTGCAAGACAGCACAAGTAAACATCACTTTAAATGTAACAGCTGTTGAGCTACAGTCCATCCTAAACACTATATAGCGGCTGTATTGATCAAGTAATGAAGCAATATAATGTTGCCTATACAATACAGTGCAGTTATAGCAGCAGTAGAGTAAACATTCAATAAAAGTACCAAAGTTTTTCCTCCACAACAAATGTTACCTTGATATCCAGTGCAATATCCAAATAAGGATCAAAGGTGTCTGATACTGCTTTGCAGTTCCCACACTTTACTAAGGATACAGATCATTCAATTAGTCATACCATCAATAAAATTCTCAACTTTATTGTATTTACAGACAGAAATGTTCAAATCTAGCAGTTGTCTCTGTCGATTAAAAAAAAGGCAGCAGATAAAGACATAAGTGCATAATTGCCAACTCACCTCTGGACCTCAAATATCCTCCAAATATCTGATGGATCAGAGTAGTGGCCTGTGTTTGCCTGTCAAGTCTGTTCAAATGAAAATGTCAAACACAATCAGAGATTTTGGGAATTGTGTAAACATGTGAGACAGCTGGCATGAGTGTTTCTCATTCATTTAGACGGGTATCTACACTCAACCAGATTCAAATAGATTTAGCTAAAAAATAAATAGATAAATAAATAAAAACACACATTAAACAGATTCCCCCGCTCATTTGTTTTTTTTTTTTTAGAAAGTGAAATTAATTTCCTTCTGTAGTGATTTGATTACCGTGTGACTACTCATACACAGGAACAGATTAAAAGTTGAATAGGTCTAAGTGGATCGAAAATTTTTAAACCACATTTTAATAGTTATTTCAATTTACTGTACATCACCACCCTAAATTTTTCAGGTTCCAGGGCAGACAAGCAGTCGATAGAATACCAGGTGTGCAAATGGTCAACACATAACGTAACACAACTAAACAAGTCAAGCACTAATACTAAACACTGCACCACATTGATACAGGTATATTTTAAGCAGACTCACTTATTGGAAGGCAGACAGGCCTTTTGCATAGCATCCACTGTGTACCGCAAGAACTCGTGGGCATCCTCTTGATTCCCACACCGGAAATGCTTTGCAATCCCTAAATTATGCGAAAACACAGTTACATTGGTGTGATTTCTTCTATTTTTGTGCGTCTCATATACTAAATAGTTTTCGATCTTCAAACAAATACAACATAAAACAAAGGCAACCTGAGTAAACACAAAATACATTTTTTTTTTAAATTAAAGCAAAAATGCAATACCTATCACCAATGTGAAAATGTAATTGCCCCCTTAAACGTAAAATCTTTTTGTGCCACCTTTAGCCGCAATAACTGCAAGCAAACGCTTCCGATAACTGGAGATCAGTCTTTCACTTACTTCTAGTACTAGGACTTACTCCTATGCTTTGGATCATTGTCTTGCTGCATAATCCAGATGCGCTTGAGTTTCAACTTGCGTACGGAAGACCGGAATTTCTCCTTTAGGATTTTCTGGTAGAGAGCAGAATTCATGTTTCCCTCAATTATTGCAAGTTGCCCAGGCCCTGAAGCAGCAGAGAATCCCCACACCATCACACTTCCACCACCATGCTTGACCGTAGGCATGATGTTCTTTTTGTGGAATTCTGCGTTTGGTTTACGCCAGATGTAATGGGACCCCTGTCTTCCAAACAGTTCCACTTTCGACTCATCAGTCTACAGAACGTTCTCCCAAAAGGTTTGAAGATCATCAAGGTGTGTTTTTGCTAAATTCAGATGAGCCTTAAATGTTCTTCTGGGTTAGCAGTGGTTTTCTCCTCGCCACACTTCCATGGATGCCATTTTTGCCCAGAATCTTTCTGATAGTGGAGTCATGAACAGTGATCTTTATTGGTGCAAGAGAAGTCTGTAGGTCCGTTGATGTTGTCCTTGGCTCTTTTGTGACTTCCTGGATGAGTAGTTGCTGTGCTCTTGGAGGAATTTTGGAAGGTCGGCCACTTGTGGGAAAGTTCACTACTGTGCAGAGTTTTTCTGTTTGTCGATAATGGCTCTCACTGTGGTTCTTTGGAGTTCCAGAGCCTTTGAAATAGCTTTATAACCCTTCCCAGACTGATGTATTTCCATCACCTTCACCTTCTTCTGAGGGAATTGCCCCAGTCTGGGATCAATAAAGTTTTTCTCTTATCATTTCTGGAATTTCTTTCTACTTCGGCATAAAGTTTCTTTCAACATTTGGCATGGGTAAGACCTTTTGACTAGAGATGCACCAATACGGATAACTGATTATTCAGAGTGATATCGACCGATAGTTCTGCCTTTTATGCCTTCTTTTAAATGAATAATAATTCATTCCGCAATTCTGAAAGAAATGCAAATAAAAACTTTATTCTCTCCATTTCAATAAGTTGTTTCACAGTAACTGGTCTCATAAACAGAAAACACATTACCCAAATTAACATTAACACATTAATTAAATTCTGAAAATTAAAGTAAGATTTCTTAACTTATTGAATGTTATTTATTCATATTAACATTGACTGAATTCTAAAAAACCTCCTGTTAGTCTCACATTCACTCACCACTAACAAAAGCATTTCTACTTCATCACTGACATCAAACTGGTAATATATAGGCCTAATATAAACTTTTTTTTAATGATATTAACTCATTAACATTAACTACGTATGCAAAATACTACTCTACAAATATTTTCCCATGCAATCTATAGCAATATATACCTTTTTACAACTCATCTTCATTTAAATCTTTCAACGATGCACTGGCCCTTTAATTCAGAACGAGCAGCGGTAGTGGCAGTTTCACTGCTGCAGCGTCCAGTGTAAAATTTAGCAGTGCAGAGATTACAGACATTACAAACTGCAGTTTTGTCATCATTCCACCCAAGAGACATCATCTTTACAAAATCAATGTGTTTTCCCGCCCTCTTTTGATTGACAGGATATAATCGGCCCTGATTATCAGATGTTTTTAAACTATTGGCCGATAGCGGGAAAAATAGCCTTTAATGGCCGATACATCGGTGCATCTCTACTTTTAACCAACTTCATGCTGTTGAAAAAGTTCTATTTAAGTGTTGATTTGATTGAACAGGGTTTGCAGTAATCAGGCCTGGTTGCATCTGGTCCAGCTGAACCCCATTATGAATGCAGTTTCATAGATTTGGGGAATTAGTAACTACGGGGGCAAATACATTTTCACACAGGCCCAGTTGGTATTGGATAACATTTTTGCTTCAGTAAATAACTATCATTTAAACACTGTATTTTGTGTTTACTCAGATTGCCTTTGTTTTATTTAAGATTTTGTTTTCATTTCTGAAACAATTTAGGACGAGATACTATAAGCACAAAAACAGAAGAAATCAGGATGGGGCAAATACTTTATCACAGCACTGTAAAAATGCTTGAATCCAAAACAAAGTATATTATTTTCATTTACCAGTAGGTGAACACTCACGTTTTAGTTCATGCAACACTCCAAGGGGCTTAATGGCATTCCCCGAATTAGCAAACACCTGGGTGATGTGATTCTGCATGGTACACAGCATGCAAAATCCAGGCTCATGACCTTTGAGAAAAAAAAAATACAGCAACGATTAGAATCACAGTATACCAAATACATCAGAATTTTGGACAAAATATGCAGCACAACGTATGATGACCCACATGTTTTGGAATGCTCTCTGGACAACATGTAGTTGGCAAGAGGTGCAGTGTATGAAAGACACTGAAGAGCTGAATTCAGGAAACATGTGTTGCCCAGGTTCTGGAGGCCTGCTCCAATACGATGGACTTGGGTCCATTTCAAGCTGAGACGCTCTGATGGAAACAGGACCTTTTGGGGCAGAGTGATGCCATCGCCAAAACTCATGGCCACTGTGTGATAAAGCAGACAAATCATGCTTTATAAGCTTTCCCTACATACAAGACACATAACCGGATAACCTTGTAAGAGGAAGTAAACTGTGAAGTACTTGCCTTGCTCATTTGTCCTCTCAGCAGGAAGTGTTGTAGTGCCTCCATACACAGCAACTTCAACACACGTAGCCATGGCCCTGGAAAGCTCGGCTGTAGAAGAGTCGACACTCCAGCTGGAGCTGCCGTTGTCCACGCCTCCAGAGGAGACAGGAGTCAGGGAGCTGGAGTGCTTGCACTGCGCTGACTCAAAGTCAGATTTCTCTGAAGCTTTGTCAACTATAGTCATCGTTCATTCTGTAAAATGCACAGATTAGATAAAGTTCCCTTCTCAACATCCATCCAGTTTCTGTACTGCTTATCCTACACAGGGTCACGGGGGAACCCAGAGCTGATCCCAGGGAACTCTGGCCACAAGGCCGAACACACTCTGGACAGGGTGCTAACCCATCACAGGGCACAAACACACACACATTCACACTACAGACAATTTTGAAATGCCAATCAGCCTACAACACATGTCTCTGGACTGGGGGAGGAAACCAGCATACCCAAAAGGAGCTCATGAACAGGAAGAGCATGCAAGCTCCAAGCATGCAGGGGGAAGCAGGATTCATGCCCCCACCCTTGAGGTGAAAGGCAAGCATGATAATCTCTAAGCCATACTTTTAAACATCTATTTACTTATTTGTTTTTATGTTGTTAATAATATTACACGTTTTGGTCACTTTAATATCTAGTTTAGCCACCCTACGCGAGTCGTATAATTCAAATCTTCTCCCAGAAAGGGGGGGGGGGAACCCCACAAGCACTGGTAAGTATGTAGCTGATATAGTATCTTACCAGTGCCATACACTCATTATGAATCATTTTATGGTTGCATTTTAACAGCTGGAGGCAGAAAAGCTGTCTGGTACTAGAGGTTACTACGGCATTATCATCATTATTATAAAAGCATTTCAACCAAACGGACTGTTTCTTACAAACTGTTTCCTGGAGACAGGAATTTAGGTGCACGTTTTGATGTAGCACTGTTGCAGACAGACTGAACCCTGCTACACTACCAGGACACCACGTGACTTGCAGGAAACGCAAGTGAAATGTCGACATTGGCGAAACCTTGAACTTCCAAACAACCAACCCGCTGTTGTAGGTTACAAACAAACAAACAACCCCCCCCCCCAAAAAAAAAAAAAAAAACACAGAGCCGGCACTGTGAGAAATTCTTGAGTTTACTGTTTAATAATCTGCGAATCTTCAGGCTTTAGCTATGTGATGGCAGTAACTGGGCAGGCTTAGCATTAGCCATGATTAAGAACAGGGTCCTCTCTTTCACGGCCTCAGGATGTAACGAGTTCAGTTACAGTTTCGGTTTATTGAGTAGCTACTTCACAGCTACTTGGGCATTTTAACCTGAAGACGCAGTGTGGTGGGAGAAGACAAACCCTGGCACTACACCGCTTCACTCCCACCGCCGTCCTCCAATTACAGCCGGGCTAACGCTAACGCTAACTCCGGCGGGCGAGAACGACACAGGCCTCGCGCCGAAACAGTAACGAAAGTAAACACGACGAAATTTTTGTTTTCTTTTCAAAACACAAGAGAAAAGGAAAACAAATCAAAACGAAGTGTGGTACTTGCCGCTCCGCGTGCGCATCTGTTCGAATTCGGGTTCGTATTCGGATTCTCATTGTGTCATGAACGCCATGGTAACGGCGACACACTAAAATCCGACTATTACACAATCCCAAGCGCATAGTATATTATTGTACTACACAGTACACGGGTTTAAATCCGTACTGCTCTCATCTGTACTAAACAGTAAGGCAAAAACAGTACGCCATCTGGTGGCCTATTATTTGACAGTATTCAGTACGGTATTCAGGACAGTATTATGCCGCCTTGGCCGTGTGGACCAGCAGCGCGGAACACGAGACAGCTGCCCTGTTCCGCGCTGCCACAACCCGAGTGAACTACTACTATTACTATTGCTGCTGCTGCTGCTGCTACTACACATGCAAATGTGCGGCGGTTACATTAGTGCGGTGTTTTGAACGTGTGCGCGGGGAAGCTGGTGGACACCAGAATAGGAGGGGCACGAGATTTAAAATTCGCCGGTGCGCTTTAGCCCAGAAACATTAGCTTTAGCTAGCGTACTCTCAGCACCGAGATCATCCACTCACCGCACCGACCGGCCCTTTCACTTCACCGGCGGACACGTTACAGAGTTACACCGCGCCTACGAGGATCCCACCAACAATCATCTCATAATATTAAAATCGAATCATGAACATACCTGTGATTTTTATTAATAATTATCTAGTTGTGTTCGTCCATTATAATATCCATTGAGCGTCCGGCGGTGAACAATGACGTAGTTTCCCCACTGCTACATCCGGGTAACAGGCAGCAGGTTTCAACCAACCAGCACCGGGCCTGCGGTCTGCGTCTAGGAGCCTCTCCGCCAACATGTCCGACAGTGTCTGTCTGTGTGTTTTACTCTAGACAGACTCGCTGTTTTGTCGTCTAAAGTAAAAGGAAACGCTTGTTTTATTGTTTATGAAGGTATTTAATTAGTAAACACGATATTTCTCCAGTGCCTGTTTGGAAGCCAGGGCAGTGAGTAGGTCACATTGTGTTCACATACACAGAGATGTAGTTCACTGAAGCAGTAGTTTGGACAGTTTGACAAAAACCCCTGATTGTGTAAATGGAAACCGTTAAAATAATTAAAATAGACCATTTAATATTCTCTGGGTCTTCATCAAATGCAACTATTAAAACAAATATTAAGCCCATAAGGCTCACAATTCATACAATTATATTGTCTGTAATAATTATTACTTTTTGTTGTGAAACTTCACCTGTAAAATGCCAAACCAGATACACGGTGATGAAAGAAAAAATATTTTGTATTGTATTATATTAACTTGTTCTTTTTAAGTCAATTTAGTTTAAGTGACCATTTAGGCTTAAAGCTATAATAATGACTAATCGTCAATCATCTCCATTAAAACTGGCTATACTGTGTGGATGCCTAGCGTCCCCGGGCCCTACTCTGAGAACCACGACACTATGCTATTACTAATACCAGTGTGCACCATCATAACCTGGCTAGAATCCACACTGTGGAAATACAACCCTGTATGTTTGAACCTGCTGACTCAGACGAAAAAGGAGACATTTGGTTTGAACTGATTTAGTGAGATCACAAACTGACAGACATAACTGTTGAGTAAACTTATGACACAAATAACAAATCTGACCTAAATGAGTTTGATAATATTACCAATAATTATTAATAAAAATATCTAAAATAATAAAATATCACAATTTTGGGGGGGGGGGGGGGGAGTTCACATAACATTTGTGGGGGTTTATTTAACACTGCACACACTAGCATTTATACAAATGAACAACCGACAAGAAAAATTTAAAACTATACATAAATATGTATGTTAATGTATCCTATAGGATGCATTAGACATGCACTAAAAATACAATTATACATACTTAGTAGACAGACAAATATTTCACAAAAAGCTACATATAATATTCACTTTGTAACACTGAGTAGTAACTGCAATCAATAATATCTACATTTTTAGCTCTTTTGCCTTCTGAAAAAAAAGTCACCTTTTCGTGTTCATCAATCATCAGTTGGAAGTTCTGAATTACCTGGAAATGAAGACAACAAAAACTTGGAGACACAAATTTAGCTCGAATTCAGCTATACGAGTTCATAGCACATATTTAAATCAAGAGAAATGTGGGGAGCGCGCATGCGTATATACACAGTTCTAAGCGGATATACGTCACGAAGACAACCGGATAGGGTTCGGAAGAACTTTTCGCCCCCTTTTTTTTTGGGAGAACCCACGGTGGTAATGGATGAAGGAAAGGGAGAGACATGCGGAAGTGTTGCACTTTGCATACAAATTACAGAAAGCCATGCCTATTTTCACTGGCAAAAACTAGCTAGGCTAACTTCGTTCGCTAAGGTTCTTATAAAACAAACGTTTTCTAAACGTACGTAAATACATTTCCCAAGTTTCCATACAAACTCGAACATAGCGTAGAAAATGTTTGGTAACCGGAAACGCTAGGCTAGTACGAATAGTTTAGTCACTTACTTTCTCGACGTTCTTTACCTTGTCCACTTGCTCAGCGCGAGGAAGCGTCTGGAAAGTTGATCACTATGGTAACAGCTCGTGCGTTGCGGAATAAGGCCGCGCACTGAACATGTTACGGGTCTCACAATAATGTATAGAGTGGACAGTCTCGCGAGACATCCAAAATGTATTTCCTGTATGCAGAGAATTTAGCCAACAGCTCAATTGGCCGAGAGCCTCTGATAATAAACATTTTGAAAATAACTTGAACGGCAATATGCACTCATGGAGCACTTTATTAGGAAAACCCGTACATCATCTCATTCATGCAATTATCTAATCAGCCAATCGTGTGGCAGCAGTGCCATGCATACAAACCTTCAGATACGGATGGACTACAACAGCAGGAAACCACGTTGGTTTCACTTCTGTCAGCCAAGAACAAGCTGAGGCTGTAGTGGGCACAGGCTCATCAAAACTCAACAGTCTGGAAATCATAAAAACGTAGTCCGGTCTGACGAATCTCGATTTCTGCTGAAGCACACAGATGGTCGGGTCAGAATTTGGCACCAACCGCATGAATGTGTGGACCCAACCTGCCTTGTGTCAACAGTCCAGGCTGGTGGAGGTGGTGTGGGGAATGTTTTCTTGGTACGCTTGGTACACTTTGGGCCTGTTAATACCAATCAATCATCGTCCTACCTCTGGATGGAGCTCTCATCTACTCCAGTTCCTGATTGCTGGGTCTACAGCTGCTTCTAAAGCCAAACAGACTTCATATAAAACCATAATTAACTTTTTCACACTATCCGTTGTTACCAAGATGAGGATGGGTTCCCTTCCGTGTCTGGTTCCTCTCAAGGTTTCTTCCTCTTAACATCTTAGGGAGTTTTTCCTTGCCACCGTCACCACCGGCTTGCTCAGTTGGGATAAATTCGCACTTTTAATATCTGTATACCGTGTTTATATATTTCTGTAAAGCTGCTTTCAGACAATGTCTATTGTAAAAAGTGCTATACAAATAAATTTTAATTGAATTGAATTGCTTGAATTCCACAGCATATGAGTATTGTTTCTAACCATGTGCATCCCTTCATGGTCACAATTTACCATCTTTAAAATGTTTTGTTTTTCATGTTGCATTTTAAATGTACAAAAAGTTGATTTCCCTAGCGTTCTGTTAGAGCAAATGATTACAGAGGCATTTAAGACACATCGCCCCATTTCTCATCTTTTCACCTTGTTTATAGGTAACTAATCTGGTCATACTGGCCCTGAGCTCAGGAAGTGTCTCACACACTCACATTTCCCAACTTGCAAACAAAACATTGATCCATTGCAGAAATATAAAATGCTTTAGTGATTTATAAACAAAAGAAAAACATGACATTGTGCCGAGATATCCACATGTTTCTGAGTCTGTCTAATATTCTTCTGAATGTTTATCTATTAATTTATTTGTCTTTATACACCCTGGCAAAGTTGGCTTCATACATAGGAATATGTCACAAAAATAAATAAAGGAAAGCTATACACATTATGTCAAAGCCTCACTTGGTAGAGAACAGTCAGTAGTTATTATAGTGATGCATTCTCTGGTCCATTTTGTGAGGTTTGTAGCTCACTGATCTGTCTTCTGAGTTGAATGATTTCCTCTTCTTGCTCAGAAATCCTCTGTTGTAAAGTGTAGATTACCTGGAAATTGGAGCACACTTGAATATTACACAAACATTTATCATTTTATCTTAATTCCCAATGCAGGAAGACTTTACCTGTCACATGACACTGAAAAGCTGTGTTCCAACATTGGGGCTTAATGTTAAGTTATAGCGTATTGTGTCTAGATTCATGGGACTTAAGAATGCAGTTGTGCTTTCAGGAAAAGGAGCAGAGATAATACATGGTTTTAAGCATTGTTGAGATTAAATATATAATCATACCCAAAATATTTGGGATGAAATGCCTGATAATGAAGTCGTAATTGGTCCTTTTATACAAAATACAAAAACAAGTAACAATTCAGCAATGATAATTTTTTTTTTAATTATACCCTTGTATTTTTATCCCATATTTGTCATTAAAGTGAAGTACATATACTGTATATTAAATTAGAGATATGTAATTAGACAGTTATACAAGCCTTTGACAGTGTGCCTGGTAGATTTTAGAAAGGTGTGTTGCTGAGGTTCCATCTCAGCTTTGTGGTGATGTCACTACAGCTGATTAAAATGGGGCTAGATATACAATTTGGAAAAACAATGCACTACAGCAAGGCCAGAACAATAAGAAAGGATCCAAACAACACTATACACTATTTTCCCCCTTAGGAGCATGAGCAGCAGAAGATAAAAATCCTCACAGCCCATCACTGAAGGACAGTTTCTATCCTCAAGCAGTCTGCATCTTGAGCAGCTCACTGTCAATATTTCATTTAAACACATTGGGTGTCATTTAACGAACAGGATCAAAGCAAATCTCTTCAGAAATCATTCGCAAGAGCATTTACACAGGTTGTTTGGTATTCATGAAAATCTAGTTTGCAGAAAAACATTCATTTTCCGGAGAAATCCTTTTGTTTGTGTAAATTTAGGTAGCAGAAGATTAAGTATTGTGAACATTAACTGATTGGCTTCAAATCATATAATTTGGGAGTTACTGCAATTATATATACGGATTACATCAAGTTTAAACTGATTACTTAATTTGCCTGCACAAATTTAATGATAATTTTGGTAAACTATGTAACATATTAATGACTTCACTGATTAGAAATCAATCAAAAACAAACACATAAATTAAGATAAGCTAGTCAATTACGACATGCTTATGGTAGGCGAGAATCCGTACAGGATTTCACGGAGTTGTTTTGTGTCTGATGATTGTTGTTTTGAGTTTGTTTTGTTGCGGCCAAAAATGCTTGATTGTGCTGCAGCTTTTTTCCTAAAAATGTGTCATGCGGTTTGCAGAGTTTTTTGTGCTTTTGTTGCAGAAAACTACTTGAATTAGTGAAATTGCAATTGCACGAAATTGTTTTGCATGGTCTTTCTCAGTGATGTTTGTTGGTAAACGAGACCTTTTAGCTGTACTCATGTTCGGCGCACTTAAATCGAGGAAGGCTTTGACTGAGTGCGTGTTGTGATGACGTCACATGATGCGTCTTGGGCCAAATCTGCAAAAAATCTGCAATAATTTTGAAAAACCTGAAAGCACCTCTGAATATTGCAGTTTCCTTGATTTTTTTTTCATTTCTGTGAACAGTCCCCAGGAGGGACTGGAGAATATATTGTTATGCAGCGTCTTTTTGTTTATATTTAAATTTCCCATCTGGGATCAACAAAAAGTCTTATATTTTCTAACTATTCAGGCTGTAGGTAGCCATTAAGAATTTCACTGGAGTCATTGTCCATGACCGTTATCTTGACCTTGATTGTGACCATTTGCTTACAGTAAAGCAAACTGCAAGAAACGTTGTCCGATTTAATTTTATATGCAAAATTTAGAAGTCACTGGAGGCGCACATACCGTGTCTTTGTTGTTAAAGAAGTCATTTTGTAGTAGTTGGGATGCACTTGGTCGCAGTGAGGGGTCCATGCTGGTCAGCAGCTTAATTTGCTCGGTCAGGACTGGCCAGTTCTTATACAGGTCCTCTGGAACTTTCCCATTTCTCAGGTCTCCGAGTGTTTGCACACGTTCCATCTCTGTCCCAAATGGCTGGAACAACTCGACGGCGATCACTCCGACACTATACATATCTGACTGCAAACACAGAGGAAAGATACTTTGACACACCAAGTTCAGAGAAAACAGCAGAACTTGGTGTCTACTATCAGGCAGTTCAATGAGCTGTCCATTATAACTGGTTATACTAATATACTTAATCACTATTTCAATACATTTACCAAGTTGAATACATTTAATTACCTTTAAGTCATAAGAAGAGCCTTGCAGTTGTTCTGGAGAAGCATAAACAAATGTGCCCACTCCCCTAGTGTGAGAGAACTCTGAAAAACAACACGATTCTAAACTCAGGCTACAATACAGAAGGTGAGATGCAAAAGACACCAAGGCACTCCACAAAAACTCACTACTAGTGGATCCAAAACAGGCTGGCAAAGTTTAATAATATCGTATAGATGATGGTGTGGTGTTGGCATTTGTCAACATAATGTAATTCAGATCTCACCTGCGTTTCCACTGATATGAGAACTGGATGGTGGCTGTTCGTTTTCATTCATCACAATATCCGTACAAGCCAATCCAAAGTCACCTATTTTTACATGGCACTCATGCCCATGCAGAAAAATATTCCTTGGCTGTAAACAAACAAAAGTAATCAACATTTCAAGATCGTTCATTTACTGTACCAGCATAGTGACGTCATTACACTTTCAAGTTTTTTTTTCAAGTGCAAGTTTTCCTGAAAGAAAAAATATTTAAACGTTTTGCAAAGTTTAGCAAGTTCTCTACCAGCACATGTTGATGAACAAATATGCGAAATGTCAAGAGATCGCTTTCAGTCCATTTCAAACGCTGCATGCTTCATTTCATAAACTATACAAAGCAATTCGTAACACAGACATGACACATTAAGAAAATTCATCAAATCATTTAGGGAGTCTGGAAGTACAGGATGTCTGCCCCAACATAAAGAAAAAAGGTACGTCCATCAGCTAGTCGGGTTCATAAGTATTTGGACACTAGCACAATGGATTTGAAATGAAGCAATCAAGATGTGATTTAAGTGTATTTTCATCTATAATTCAAGAAGTTCCAAATATTGCATGAATCGTTTAGGAATTACAGCCAACTTTTTTTTTTTTTTTTAAGAGTCCCTCCATCTCCTTAGGTTCAAAAGTAATTGGACAAACTAACAATTGTAAATATAAGGATTATTTTTAATACTTTGATGCAAATTCTTTGCAATCAATGGTGTCACCAAATGCCGAGTTTCCTCCTTTGAGATGCTTTGCCAGGCCTTTACTGCAGTTGCCTTCAGTTGCTTCTTGTTTGTGGGTCTTTCTTCCTTCAGTAAGTGAAAAGCATCCTCAATTGGGTTGTGGTCAGATGACTGACTTGGCCATTTAAGAACAGTCCATTTCTTTGCCTCAATAAGCTATTGGGCTGCTTTTGCAGTATGTTTTGGCTCATTATGCATCTGTACTGTGAAGCACTCTCCAGTTGGTTTTGTAGCAATTGACTGAATCTGAGCAGAAAATATAGCTCTGCTACTTCTGTCAGCAGTCACATCATCAATATACAACAGTGACCAGCCACTACATACATGCCCATGCCATAACACTTCCTCCACCGAGTATACCGGTAAGATGATGTGGTATACTTTGGATCATGAGTCCCTACTTTCCTTCTCCATACTCTTCTCTTGCCATCATTCTGGTCAAAGTAAATCTTGGTTTCATTTGTCCAAAGAATCTTGTTCCATCACTGGGTAGGCTTTTGTAGATGTTTTCTAGCAAAGTCTAATCTGGCCTTTCTGTTCGAGTGTTACCAGTGGTTTGCATCTTGAGGTAAACCCTTTGTACTTACATTCATTAATTGATTGTAGAGAGTGTTCTTGACTTGGCTAGGTGTTGTGAAGAAAAGAATTCTGCATTCATCTGCTTTACTTGTCTTCCATGGTCTTCCAGGTCTTTTGGTGTTGCTGAGCTTGCCAGTGCATCCTTTCTTTTGAAAATTTACCAAATTGTTTGGCCACTTCCGAAGTTTCTGCTATCTCTCTGATAGGTTAACCTAATGATGCCCACCTTCACTTGCCTAACACCTCTCTGGACAGCATATTGAGAGTTGCTTTCTTGGTGTTGCATCAGAGTTGTGGAGACACAATATCTTTGTCCATCTGTTCAGTTGACAAAAATATCTTATCCCCAACACTAATAATTGAAGTATAAGATCCTGAAAGCTGTTGAGAGTGTCATGAGCCAATCAAATAAAACTCAAAATCAAGAACAATCCAATGTACCTGTGCTGATGAGTTCTTTGTACGGTGCAATAGTTTACCGACTGGCAGATACACTGATAAGCAGGTTGATGTGCTTTTTTGAGTTGCAAGAGGAAATGCTATAGTTGTCAAAAATAATACTGACCTTAGTCATGGCGAAGTGCACTCAACCTAACACATCAGACACCTTATTCAATTCTCCACAATAAATATTTCTATGGTTGTCTACTTTCCTGATTCTTTTCTCAGGACCCATAAAAGTGCTCTACCTGCTCATTAGTGAGCAATGTGGCAAAATTTATCTGCACCTTGCACAACTGGGCAAATACAGCAATCATGCAACAGATAACAACAGTGCTCAGAGTCTCATTATTTAATAAACAAGGAGGTCTGGCCCATATGATATGATTTTTGAGTCTTTTAGAGAACAGATAGTTTCTCTTCCAGATCAGGCTGGCGATGTTAAAATCACTAATCTTTGTGAACAAACTTCTGAGCCTCACCAACCCCCTGTCTGAAGACTGATGCACTGGATAACTTTGTCTTCCTTAAATGGGATACTGTACAAATGAGTGGAATCATTCCCTTTTACTGTCATACCCCATTTTCTAAATTAGAGCCTCATCTCACAGCAACCACAGGTTTATTACTGATTTTATCTTTTAAAGAACATGTGAAAATCTAAAGTCAGTTTGTACAAACCTACCTTAAGGTCTCTGTGCATAATTCCACAGGAGTGAATATACTCCACCCCTTCAAGTATTTTCTTTAAGATATCAGATGCTTGTCGAGAGTCAAATGATTGAAAGGAACCTGCAAATAAAGAAACTGGATACAAATGCTGTGTCTTTGTATATGTGCAAAGAAATGAATACAACCAATAATACATAGCAAGTCACCTATCCCAGTGAATAATCCATTCAATTTACCTGTTGACATTGTGAGTTCTAGCTTCGGTGTAGAGTTCCTTTCCTGAATCCAGTCTTTCAATGAACGCTCACAGAGCTGCATTTGGATGTAAAGCATTAAGTGGAACTGAACCTGTAGAATGGACATCAATGTCAAACTAATGAAGGAATTACACCTTACACAATAATTTATTTAATTTTTTGCTTGGCCAGCATTGTTTGGAAGATGATGAGCAACACACCTCCTTTGGATGTTTTTCAGCCCACTTCTGACTGCTCATATCAACATATGACTCATCTGACAGTGTTGAACTTTCCCACCGAAGCGCAGGGCAGGTCTCCCCAAAAGAGCGCGGCTCTCCCAGGAACACACATGGGACAAAGTTCTGTGCGTTGTGCACATTTTTTGTGGACAGAACCTGACTCCTCTGTTCTTTTACCATTGTAGATCTTAGAATATTATTTGAGCTATTCTTTAGCACGTTTGTAGATTGTCCTTTTCTGTCCTTTGAACATTCAGTGTTTTCAAAAACAATGAATGATCCACTGGTGCTACTTTTGCTATCCTCAACAAGTCTGCAAAAGACACTCATTCTCATTAAATTACAGTGGGCATGTTTATCTGCTCCATTTCAGCAAAGAACAGGAATGATCTTACCTTTCTGTTTGTGATGGTGTTTCTAAAGCTGATATGGCAGGCAAAAAAGTAGGTGTACAATCTAGAAGAAAAGGATATACAATGCTGTGAAAAAGTATTTCCTGATTTCTTCTGTTTTTGTGTATATATCATACTAAATAATTTTAGATCTTCAAATGAAATTCCACATAAAATAAAGGCAACCTGAATAAACACACTATACAATTTTTATTTATTTATTTTTTACTGAAGCAAAAAAAGTTATCCAACACCCAACACCAATGTGAAAAACTAACTGCCCCCTTAAATGTAAAATCTTGTTGTGCCACCTTTAGCAGCAATAACTGCAACCAAATACTTCTGATAACTGGAGATCAGTCTTTCACTTACTTCTAGGACTAGGACTTACTATACTTCGGATTATTGTCTTGCTGCATAATCCAGTTGCACCTGAGTTTCAACTTATGTATGGAAGACTGGACATACTCCTTTAGGATTTTCTGGTAGAGAGCAGAATTCATGTTTCCCTCAATTATTGCAAGTTGCCCAGGCCCTGAAGCAGCAGAGCATCCCCACACCATCACACTTCCACCACCATGCTTGACCGTAGGCATGATGTTCTTTTTGTGGAATTCTGCGTTTGGTTTACGCCAGATGTAACGGGACCCCTGTCTTCCAAACAGTTCCACTTTCGACTCCTCAGTCCACAGCACATTCTCCCAAAAGGTTTGAGGATCATCAAGGTGTGTTTTGGCAAAATTCAGATGAGCCTTAATGTTCTTCTGGGTTAACAGTGGTTTTTGCCTCGTCACTCTTCCATGGATGCCATTTTTGCCCAGTGTCTTTCTGATAGTGGAGTCATGAACAATGACCTTTATTGAAGCAAGAGAGGCCTGTAGGTCCTTTGATGTCCTTGGCTCTTTTGTGACTTGCTGGATGAGTAGTTGCTATGCTCTTGGAGGAATTTTGGAAGGTCGGCCACTTCTGGGAAAGTTCACTACTGTGCAGAGTTTTTCCATTTGGAGATAACGGCTCTCACTGTGGTTCTTTGGAGTTCCAGAGCCTTTGAAATAGCTTTGAAAAGCTATTTCCCAGACTGATGTATTTCCATCACCTTCTTCCTCATCATTTCTGGAATTTCCTTCAACTTTGGCATAGTGCGTTACTGGTTAAGAACTTTTAACCAACTTCATGCTGTTGAAAAAGTTATATTTAAGTGTTGATTTGATTGAACATGGTTGGCAGTAATCAGGCCTGGTTGCATCTAGTCCAGCTGAACCCCATTATGAATGCAGTTTCATAGATTTGTGGAATTAGTAACCACAGGGACAAATACATTTTCAAACAGGCCCAATTGGTACTGGATAACTTTTTTACTCGATAAATAACTATCATTTAAACTGTATTTTGTGTTTCCTCAGGTTTAGGGATGTGACGGTGGCCGTTTTTTTTACCACCACAGAGGTTAATGACCAAACCATCGTGGTGAGTGGTGGTAGGGTGGATTATCATTATATAATATATTACATATAATCCTATAGGCTTAAATTAAATAAACACCTAAATAAATAAAAAATTGAGCAAGGCTTTATTTTAGGACTTCTGTCAGTGAAACAACTCAATACAGTCTTGTTGTGTTGTTGCAATGAGAAACAGCCTGAGGGGTATTGTTAAACGGTATTGTTATTGAGAGGAGAAGAAGTGGATAATAAAGAGAAGAGTTGTGTCTCAAATGATGCATTATAGTGCATAAGTACACGAACTGGGACACATCTATGGAGTGAAACACAGTCACACATTTCTCTGACAAAAACTATTTCTTTTACAAGTGTAATATACCACAACCCTATAAAACTCAGAAAGAAATACCAGTAGGATGGTTACCTAAATAATATGTTAAAAATCTAAATATGAAATAAAATAAAAAACGCTACTAGGTGACATGCTTGGAGATGGCTCCTGAGATTTGTAGCATTTGCCCATTTAACACTTATTTTTTCCACCAACAAAGCTGATATATGGCTTCATCCAAATTTATTAGTTTACCTCTCTCATTAGGCACAAATCCAAAATGTTCCCAGATCGCCTGTGTAACATTTGTACAAATCATTGTGAACTAGCTGACCGGCTATCCAACAGGCTATCTGTATAGCTTCGTCATTTGGCCATATTGTGTCCAAAAGGTCACTTACTCAATATTAATTTCTAGCTTATAGAACAGGCGTGCACAAGCATGTGATATGTTATAGGTGATACAAACTGCGGGCTTGTGTACAGATAATCAGTATAACTGCACTCTTGCTTGTGTGATATTGCTTAATTAGAAAAATGTTTGTTTTATTTAGTCTACCCTACAGACATGTACACAGTGGTTTATTTTGGCTTACAAGCTTTGACGTAGAAAATCAAGTAAGAATCTGATCAAGTAAACATATGGAAGTATAAATATGCCAAATGTCATTTGGCACTATTATACTTCCATATAAACAAACAAAAAAAAATGTCTCAATTAAAAATTCATTACCAAAATATTGACTTCTCTTGAATATGCATATATGGAATAAAGAGGAGGCTCAATAGAGCTAATTAAATAACAATAATAATAATAATAATAATAATAATAATAATAATAATAATAATAATAATGTTAATTTAAATCTTAAGAGTTTTTTTTTTTTAAAGTGTTCGGTAATCATTAATGAAAATGACTAGAAACGTGAATAATTCAATAAAACAATCAAATTACTTCAAATAGGCCAGGGCTAACTGTGTATGTTTGAAACGACAGAACTGGCATTCCCAATATCTTATGTAGCACTATTCAAGTGGTAAGGGACAGTATAAAAAAATACATAAGTGATTTAATATAAGTGATTTACTCTTCACAGCAGGCTGCACATGCTCCATCCATGCAGTGTGATATCCAACAATGTTCAGATGCTGAAGACTGGACAGAACTTTAACCTCCCGTAAGACCTACAACAGATCGTTCATAAAATTTTACATGTTGGTCCTAGGTATACAAACTATATAAGCTATTATACTTCATTAGGACATTGCTCTACCTTCATACAGTCGTTCCTCGTCACATTCTTGATCAGGATCTTTTTTACAGCATAATTCTGTCCATCCAACTTGTTTTTCACCTGTGAAAGACATTGAGTACAGTGTCATTAACATGTAAAAAGCCATTTAGAAACCGTGATACAATACACATCATAGATTACCACACCTTAAAGACTTTTCCGTATGATCCTCTGCCTAGTGGTGAGATTTCCTCAAATTCACTGAGGTAGCGAGAGGTTTGGAAAAGACCATCTTTTGTTCTGAAATATAAATTATACTAAAAGATCTACTCGAAGTACAGTATGTGCATATAAAACATAAATGCACCAACAAAACCACAATGTAACTGTCTACCGTCTGTGATCTCCTCACCTTAGCACAGGGTTTTGGCCATCAGAATTTAGGTATTTTTGATCCTATCAAGAAACAAAAAACCCCCAGATTATCTCATCTTTTCTCTAAAAAACAAAACAAAACAAAACAAAAAAAGTCATCAGTTATGGCTGTTCAGGTTACCGTGTTTACCTGAGGAAACAGTGATGAGCTGGCTGCACTCAGGAGCTCAGCAAAGGCCCGACTGTGCTGCAGTCTCACTGTGCTGAACTCGTCACTGATGGCCAGGGGAGAGAGGAGGTTCATTGCAGCTAGTCGCTGACCAATCACTAAAACAGGGCAATGAAAATCTAACTTAAACAGACAAGCTAGAAAGCGATACAACAACATTCAGGAAAATATCCACTAACCACCGAGAAAAATACTATTAATAAGAAATTCTTTGCTATTTTGTCGACATTAGGGAAACCTTTGAGCTGTTGTTTTCTGATTTTCAGGTTATACTGATAGACCATGGTAATATTTAAGGACCGATGTACAAAAATCCTACACTGTACACGCTGTAATGTCTGGTATGAAAGCTGTTAGCTCATATGGTCAGCTACAGAGTTAACGGCACACCCCTGTTAACAATTCAATTAAAAGCTGTACTCATATTTTTGGTGTGAAGTTAAGCTAATTAACCACAAGGCCATTTTTCAATAACCATTTTACCTATATTTCTGGAGCTGACCATAGATCCTGACTAATTGTGAAACTGACACAAACAAGCCTAGTCCCTATTAAATTAAACACATAGCTATCAGTGTAGCAACACTGCAATTGTGTTTGTTAAAGACCTTACACTTAAACAACATGCGGGATTGTGCAGGGTCTCTCTCATACACAAAGCACAAGTGTTCGAGCAGAGACCCCAGGAGCAGGTGGTTAGGGATGGCAGAGGCAAACTCCTGAATGGACGGATACTGTCTTCCTGCCATCAACACCTCACAGTTATTATCCGAGTCGGAAGCTGTGTTGATACAAAAAGAAGAAATGAAAGGGACGTGTTAAATCATGTGGCTATGGAGCAGGGGTCAGCAATATGTCAAAAAATGAATATCTTGATACTTACACAAGTCACTACATAAAGTATAATCACAATATATACATGTCCTAACAAAGTGAGAACACATTAAATGTTCAATTATGCTTTTATTTAATGTTTTACTGAATTATTTATTAATGTATATATTAATAAGTTAAATATTTGGTATAAGAAAACATTTTTACAAATCTTTACAAAACTACTTGCAATGCTACAATATTAATGCAATGATGTGGTCAGTTAATTAAAAAACAAAACCCAAAGACAAACAACAAAAAACCCTACTACTGACGATACCCAGGACCAGGCCTTTCCCCTTATTGTACGATATACGGACATGACCTCGATCAATTTTCGATATTGCCCATTGTGTTACCACACATGTTTGTTAACATAAGAATGAATTTCACCAACATTTCAGCTATTTGCGCTGCTTCTGTCCTCTCGTCTGCACTTGGTCTGTCAAATTCTTATTCAAACTTCGCATATTCGTCGAATTGAAGATAAAAACGCACATTCAAATGCAAAAATAGTGTGCATTCAAATTTTAAATATGTAGCAAGCAATAGCACCAATTCTAATTAAAACATACTGTTGAAAAAATGACATGCAAGATATTAAACAATGCACTAGCAATGATTTTAGAAGAAGTAAAATCTAGAAATAATAGTTCTAGTGTTTCAAATAATCCAGTCATAGTCAACAAGGTCGGGGATTGAGCCTCTTAAACTGTGTGAGCTGAAGCTGAACAGTGGTAAACTGAAGCTCTTTACTAGTGGGTTTAATTAACTCACTTAATACACCTATGCATAGACACATGTATACACACAATATCCAATACACATATGAGATTAATCAGACATATACACAACATAAACATAATACTACAACTTGCTTCTGCACAAAATGACACAAAGTTCAAATGAACTTGAACTCAAGTAAGGCGCTAGGTAGAACGGTAAGTCACCCTGTGAATACAATCTTTCTTTAACAATGCATTAAAACATGGACAATTAATAAGTACAGCATAAAGAATTCACAATATTGTGTTTCAGTCCATTTTATTTATTGTTTTGGTTATGTGGTTTTATTTTATTTATGTTTCATTTACTTAGGATTTTTTTTTGACATTCTAATTTCAATGTCTGAATATTCTTAAAAATAAAAAGTTCATTGCTCTTTGAAAGTGTGTACTTACATTATTATGCCATTATATTATCATTATATCAGTGGCATAAAATGGTCTTAAAATGACAATAATACTGTTTATCACAATTATTTCTGGGACAATATATCGTCCAACAAGTGTAGTTTGACAGGCCTGCCCAGGACATCTAAAACAAACAAAAAAACAACAACACACTTGTATGGAATTTATAACAATATCAATATTATTCCATCAAAAAGCCCAGTCCCACTACCAGGAAATGACTGTTTAAGGCCTACATATGCACTACATATGCACAAACTACTTCTAAGAAATGTACACCCAGGCACAGTAATAGACTTGGCCATATCTGGACTCTGGTTAAAGCCACATTTCTTACCTGCAGCGATAAATTTAGCTATCAAACCAGCAATGTCTCTTTGTTCTGAATCCATTTTGGCTTCTGCTACATTCATATTATGTTATTACAAATGCATCGACTGATGCTACATCTTCACCGCACAGTTATGAGCAGGGCAGGGAAGGGCCATGCTTATCAGCATGAAACATGTTATTCCCCACCTCTGTGGAGTTTCACAGCAAGATTATGAGGAAAACATTTACAACAACTATTGTGAGTTTTATATTGTACAGCTCTTATGTAAGTCATATGTGTTATGAAGTTACACACATCAGTTTCTGCTCTAAACTATTGCAAATGCAATGACATATCTCATAAATAAGAACTCAGAGTTTGTTGTTGTGGATTAGGTTATGGAGGATTTCTGTAGGTTTATGTATGTTTGCGTGTGTTTTCAGTGTTTCCCCAGGTCATCAGGTCTGCATCAGGTCGGTTTTACTCAGGAGTGGAAAAATACTTGAGTAATTGTACTTCATTACGATATTTAAGTATTTATTTGGAAATTTGTACTTTACTCAACTTTTAATTGAGTTCAAGTGAAATTGAGCACTTTTTCTACTATAAAAATATTATTTTTACTCCTTATTTTTTTGTCCGTCAGCATACTCATTACAAATCTCTAACACTGTGTGCTTTTTCTTTTTTCTATCCTTTTTCCAATTTTTTTCTTAGTAAGATGTTTTTTTTTTCAATAGAGTTACTATCAAACTAGTAGCAAACTACTTAGTCATGTAGGATCACACTCTCTTTAACAGTTAAAAATATATTTATTTTATACCCTTTACTTAAGTATGTTTAAATGTAGATTATTTTCCACTTTGAATCACTTCCTTTTCTGCCTCCATACATCTACTTTTAATTGAGTAAGCTTAGACAAAGAATACCCAAAGAGTTTCTCTATAATTTTTCCCACCCCTAGTTATACCTGTGAGAGATGCTCAGTGGCTTGTATTCAAAATTGCCACTTAAGAACAACTGAATTTTTAAAAATACTAGGATTTTGCTGTTTTTTGTGATTGTTGCGGCCAAAAGTGCTTGATTTTGCTGCAGCTTTTTTACAGAATTTGCTGAGGGGTTTTTTTGTTGCAGAAAACTACTTGAATGGGCAAATTTGCAACTTTTGCAGTGACGTTTGTTGGTAAATTAGCTGTACCCATGTTCAACGTGCATGAAAGGAAGAGGGCTTTGGCTGAATGTGCATTGTGATGACGTCACCTAACGTGTCTTGGCCCAAATCTGCTGTAAATCTGTGGTAATTTTGAAAAATATCACAAGCTCCTCCGAATGTTGCGCCGTTTGCTTGATTTGGGGCTAATTTCTGCGCTCGCAAAATTTTGGAAGGGCTCAAATATATATTGCATGCATTACAATTATATAAATATATTTTCTTTATGTATAGCAATACTTCTGTACATTACACAGCACAAATAGAGTGTTAACATATCAACATTGGGCAGACAGGTTTCCTTATAGCTGCGTATAACCTCCTCATTTTTTGTGGGATTTGGGGATCAGGTGCACGCAGGCTTGAATCTCTCCAGGTCAAAAATCACGTAGAGTGCACTTCCCTAGAGCGCCAAACAAGTGATAGAAAAGATTCAAGCTGTGTATTATGAAAGCCAGCAAATCTGAAAGCCATGTAGCGTATGATGGACTGATTGTTGTCTCCTGGGAGTATTCCTGCCTCACTGTGGCATGATAGGCTTCGGATTTACAGTTACAGCATCGGCCAAGATCTGAGCGGTTGAGAGTTGAACGCCTTCCTCAAGGGTGCAGCAGTGGCAGCTTGGCAGTACTGGGATTTGACCTTCTATCCCACAGTCCATCGTTTTAACCACCGAGCTACCACTGCCCTCAGATCTACCGGGACCCTCACCAGAGCGGTTACTGGAGATGAAGAATGAATGAATGAATGAAATTTATTTTTTTCAACTTAGGAGTAACACTGAGGTGTTTAAAACCCTCAGTGATACTGCAGTACCTGATACACTCATTCCAACACCATGGCAGTGTCACTGCACTGCACTATCCTGTGCTGGTCTCTTTCAGCTGATGGATGGGGAAGAAAGGAGCTGACATACTGTGTATAGAAAACAGATGTGATGTGGTCATTCATTTTATGAGGACACACATATGGTAGGATTACACTGGCATAAAGTTGGTTTGACGTTGGACGTTCGATATTTATGGATATGCGGAAATTAAGGGACCGTCTCTAAAGTTACATACGACATTGTTATACACGTTTCTAACTTCAATAGCATTTGAAGGGAATGACTTACAGTCATATAACCAACTGTAAAGTGTTCATATAGGTGTCAGCAATGATGCACACCTTTGAGATTTTTTAATATTTAATAAAATAAACTATTAAATCATATATAAAAACTGCCATGTATTTTATTACTGCATGGGCTCATACACAAAATATACCATGATTTAAAGCTCAATAGCATTTGAAGGGAATGATGTACAGTCACACATCCAACTGTAAAGTGTTCAAGTAGGTGTCAGGTATGATGCACAGCTTTAAGATTTTTGATCTTTATTAAAATAGGCTATTAAATCACATGTAAATTAGATATGAATTTCACTGCAGAGTGGGCCCATAAACAAAATATGCCATAATTTAAAGCTCAATAGCATTTGAAGGGAATGACATACAATCACACAACCAACTGTAAATTGTGCATCTAGGTGTCAGCTATAATAGCCGGCAGCACTCATGCAGCCCCAGACCATGATACTCCCACCACCATGCTTGACTGTAGGCAAGACACACTTGTCTTTGTACTCCTCACCTGGTTGCAGTCACACACGCTTGACACCATCTGAACCAAATAAGTTTATCTTGGTCTCATCAGACCACAGGACATGGTTCCAGTAATCCATGTCCTTAGTCTGCTTGTCTTCAGCAAACTGTTTGCGGGCTTTCTTGTGCATCATCTTTAGAAGAGGCTTCCTTCTGGGATCACAGCCATGCAGATCAATTTGATGCAGTGTGTGGCGTACGGTCTGAGCACTGACAGGCCGACCCCCCACCCCTTCAACCTCTGCAGCAATGCTGGCAGCACTCATACGTCTATTTCCCAAACACAACCTCTGGATATGATGCTGAGCACGTGCACTCAACTTCTTTGGTCGACTATGGCGAGGCCTGTTCTGAGTGGAACCTGTCCTGTTAAACCGCTGTATGGTCTTGACCACCATGCTGCAACTCAGTGTCAGGGTCTTGGCAATGTTCTTATAGCCTAGGCCATCTTTATGTAGAGCAACAATTCTTTTTTTCAGATCCCCAGAGAGTTCTTTGCCATGAGGTGCCATGTTGAACTTCCAGTGACCAGTATGAGGGGATGTGAGAGCGATGACAACAAATAACACACCTGCTCCCCATTCACACCTGAGACCTTGTAGCACTAACAAGTCACATGACACCGGGGAGGGAAAATGGCTAATTGGGCCCAGTTTGGACATTTTCACTTAGGGGCGTACTCACTTTTGTTGCCAGCGGTTTAGACATTAATGGCTGTGTGTTGAGTTATTTTGAGGGGACAGCAAATTTACACTGTTACACAAGCTGTACACTCACTACTTTACATTGTAGCAAAGTGTCATTTCTTCAGTGTTGTCACATGAAAATATATAATCAAATATTTACAAAAATGTGAGGGGTGTACTGACTGTGTGTGTGTATGTAATTATATATATATATATATATATATATATATATATATATATATATATATATATACACACACACATACACACACACTCACATATACATAAGTAAATTATTTCATTAATTGGGCATCTATTTTTTGAAGAAAACCATTCAATCCAGTACTGGTCATTCTGACCCCCTTTATGCATTCGTGAAGGTTTTTTTGGTTCATGCATTGTAGGGTTAAATATCAAAAATCTAAAAGGTGTGTGTCATACCTGACACCTAGTCAAACACTTTACAGTTGGATATGTGAC
Organism: Ictalurus furcatus; assembly: GCF_023375685.1. NCBI lineage: Eukaryota > Metazoa > Chordata > Actinopteri > Siluriformes > Ictaluridae > Ictalurus > Ictalurus furcatus. Next base: position 11,562,172 of record NC_071267.1, read on the forward strand.
TGTACATCATTCCCTTCAAATGCTACTGAGCTTTAAATTATGGCTATTTTGTGTATGAGCCCATTCTGTAGTGAAATACATGGCAATATTTATATATGATTTAATAGCTTATTTTGTTAAATATCAAAAATCTAAGAGGTGTGCCTCTTAGCTGACACCTAGATGAACACTTTACAGTTGGTTATATGACTGTAAGTCATTCCCTTCAAATGCTATTGAAGTTAGAAACGTGTATAACAATATCGTATGTAACTTTAGAGACGGTCCCTTAATTTCCGCATATCTGCGAATATCGAACGTCCAACCAATTTTATTCCAGTTAGGATTATCTGCTAATACGAGTGTATGTGTCGTGGTGTTTAGTGAGAGCCACCCTAATAAATATGAAGGAGACTTTTATCACGTGATCTTTCTCAAGAGACTCACTGTCAAACTGGACGTCCTCGTCGCTATGAGAAAGCTCGAACAATCCGACTCCATGTGAGCCCGAGGTCCTCAGCTGTGTGTGCAGCAGCACACTGTGACTGTCACTCACCAAACCAGCTCTAATGCTAGAATCTTCTGCCATGACACGAGCTGCACTTTATAAAGTCTTCACTTTATAAAGCGTTTTAAAGCATCGAGGTTGTCCACTTTGCTTCCACCGTGCTTCCATCAAGCGGTTTAACATACCGGAGAAACCAACTTTTTGAAAGTGGCCAGTAAACTTCGAACAGCGACTGAACTGTAAAATAAAACAAACAGCCAACCCAACCGCTAGTGGTCCGCCATGATGACAGTTAGGGAGCGTCTCAAAAGGTCCAGACTGTAGCATGACACAGTCGCAAAGCTCTCAATAGTTTTATATATAATAGTAATACTTATGTTGGCAATTTGTACAAAACTGATTACAATCTGACTAATATTTATTTTTTAATTACACAAGGACAATTGTTTGTAACCTATTAAAACGGTCTTGCTGTACTCAAACTGGTTTGAATTTGTACATAGTCCCTAATTGCTCACTACACGCGGAATGATGAAACCTTTTAAAATAAAGTGTCAGAGAGAAGGGGGTTACAAATTTACCTTATAATAATAATAATTTAAAAAAGTAACGGCTAAACAAAACATCTAATGTTATATTAAAGCCAGCAGTGTTGACAAAAAATTGTCAACAACATACTAAGACACGTACTAATATACAAAACACTAAATACACTGAACGCCACTGTACAACCATTTACATTCTACTTTCTGCGCACAGTCTGTGGCGACATGATGCTCTCAAACACAAACAACACGGTGTACGAACGCTGCGCATCGATCTACATATTATAAACCAGAAAGAGCTTTATTTGGAAATGAAATCTAGATCAACGAATCTGCGCGTTTCCGGTTGAAAGCATTCACATGCGCCGAATTAGTGCATCCAGCGGGAAGTTGTAGTGATAATGTGGGTTTCTGTGAGATAAATAATACTGTTAGCTGATAAAGTATCCAGTAAACGTTGTAGTTAGTAATTAAGCGACGTATAAAAGTAAGGCTAAAATGATAAAACTGTGTTCACACTGTACAGGTTGGTTAGCTAACTAACATTCAGACATTTCACATGAAAGTCCATTATTTCAGTCCTCTGCCTGTAAGTCCATTAGGAAGTGGTAGTAGCTCTGTAGCTGCCTCAGAACGATGACAGAGTCTTGGTGAGTTTTTTCTTTCTTCACATTTTTTAGTTTTTTCACATATTTAATCCTGGTCCAGGTTTTTAATATATGCTGGGGCACATTAAGGGGTCGCACCAGCACTTATGTATACTGCATATATAGGAAAAGGTTGTATTGTAACAAACAAATAAATACGGAACCCCCCTAGTGTCAGGTAAGGGGGGAAAAAATACAGCCACGTGTAATCCGTGCCCTCAGGTTTGTAAACCGTACCCACCCCCGAAAAAAAATCTAGTCATTGGTGCCAAAAGAATGGACACATACTCACATTAATGTATTCGCTTCATAGTGGTTCTGTTCTTATAATAATAATCCAATACATACACACTCACTGAGCATTTTATTAGTAACACTATACTAATACTGGGTAGGGCCTCACTTTGCTCTCAGAACAGCCTCAATCTTCATGGATTTATTCCACAAGATATTAGAAACATTCCCTTCAGATTCTGGGCCATGTTGATGATTAATTTTTCAAGTGCACTTTCATGCAGTGATTTGCTCGTTCTACCACATCCCAAAGGTGTTCTACTGGATTCAGATCCGGTGACTGGGAACTGGGAAGACCACTGAAGAACACTGAACTCATTGTCATGTTCTGTTAGGCTGCTGTGACCCCCTAATTTCTCCATCTGGGGATTAATAAAGTCTTATCATATCTTATCTTATCTTATGTTCATGAAACCAGCTTGAGACAAGTGTTGCTTTATGACATGATGCATTATCATGCTGGAAGTAGTCATTAGAAGATGGTAAATTTTGGCCATGAAGGGTCAGGAACAATACTCAAATAGTTTGTGGCATTCAAGTGGTGATTGATTGGTATTAACAGGCCCAAAGTGTGCCAAAAAAACTTTACCCACACCATCACACCACCTCCACCAGCCTGGACTGTTGACACAAGACAGGTTGGGTCCATGGATTCATGTGGACATCATCTATGTACCTCAGCAGAAATCGAGATTCATCAGACCAGGCTATGATTTTCCAGTTTTGGTGAGTCTGTGTCCACTGCAGCCTCAGCTTTCTCTCCTTGGCTGACAGAAGTGAAACCCGATGCGGTCTTCTGCTCTTGTAGCCCATCCGCCTCAAGTTTTGACGTGTTGTGCATTGTGAGATGCTTTTCTGCTCACCACAATTGTACAGAGTGGATGTCTGAGTTACTGAAGTCTTTACATCAGCTCAAACCAGTCTGACCATTCTCTGTTGACCTCTCTCATCAACAAGGTATTTCCATCCTCAGAACTGCTGCTCACTGGATGTTTTTTCTTTATTGCACCATTCTGAGTAAACTATAAAGACTGTTGTGTGTAAAAATCCCAGGAGATCAGCAATTCCAGAAATACTCAAAGTAGCCCGTCTGTCACCTACAATCATGCCACGGTCAAAATCACTGAGATCACATTTTCCCCCATTCTGATGGTTGATATGATCATTAACCGATGCTGCTGGCCCGTATCTACATGATCGTATGCGTTGCACTGCTGCCACACAATTGGACGATTAGATAAGTGCATGAATGTGAAGTGTACAGGTGTTCCTAATAGTCTTGTGTTGGTTTAATTAAATGCTCTGTAGAACATATTTGTCCGACGGGGCAGGTCTTGCTCATTAGCAGTAAACAGGGTTTGTCAGTATGTTTTTGGCTGTGTCTTTCTGCAAACTATTCACTTTTTTCCAACCAAGTGATGGTTGGAAAAAGCGAATACTCAGTGTTGGTTTGGAGTTGACAGACGGTGATAAATACTCCAAAGTTTTTTTTAAAAAAAAGGCTCTCTTTAAACTCTTTGCTGTTCTCCATGCTTATCTTGCTTGCTGTCAGGTATGGTTAGATTCTGTGTGGCATATGTGTGGCATATCTTGAACACTACTGGCTGTTGTGTAAATCAGTCAAGCAGTTCAACGCTCTGTCCCTCTGTTCCTGTTTTGGAAGAAAATATGTCAACATACTGTACAGAAATAAATCATGACCCTCAAACTGGGGTTATGTTTTTAGTCAGAGTTGACTGCAATTTTATCCTGATTTGTCGGTTTGTAATTCCAGCTCTGAGCCAGCCAGAGCCATCAGGGCCATTGATAAACACTCAGTGCATCAGATCTGCTCTGGACAGGTGGTGTTGACTTTGGCAACAGCTGTGAAAGAGCTGGTAGAGAACAGCATCGACGCGGGCGCTACACAAGTTGGTGAGTGCATGAGTTTCATGAATATTACTTGGACTTCCTGATGAGTTGAAGCTGTAGAATAGCGTAACCTAATTCTGAGCTGTTTTCACTGGGATTACAGACATCAAGCTCAAAGAGAACGGGACAGAGCTGGTGGAAGTCTCTGATAACGGACGAGGTGTGGAGGAGGAGAACTTTGAAGGCCTAAGTGAGTTACGTTCTCAGCAGAGAGTTTGGTTTTTGGGAGGATTTGGGTTAATGTGGTGTGCTAATTTTTTCCCACGTGTATCCACAGCTTTAAAGCACCACACATCGAAACTGAGAGATTTCTCCGACTTAATTCATGTTGAGACATTTGGCTTCCGTGGTGAAGCCCTGAGCTCGCTGTGTGCTCTCAGGTTTGTCCTTATGTTTTCTGAGTCTGTGTACCATACTGCCAGATTACAGCACCGTTATAATAGAAACAAAATTCATCATGATTCCCTGATCTGATATTGAATAATTATATTTGATATTAAGAGTTGCTTTGGTGACTGTGAAGATGTCCGTATCGGATCAGTATCCGATGGCCATTACTCAGATTTCTGAAATCAGCATCATATTGAAAAAGGGGGGAAAATAATAATAGACTGTGCATCTCTTACTAATTTGTATCTTAGGAAATACATGAAAGGAAAATCTTCATCTACAGTGATTGTTAAGATGCAGATGATAAGAAATAAAAATGAAAATAAATACATTATAAACACAGTATATAGTTATATTCAAACACGACTTTCATGAATAAATAATTATTCTGTATAAAAATGTTTGTAGCAGACGCATCATTTTAAAGTCCCCGTGAAGTGCCTTGAAACGTGCAGCATTATTCGACATGTTGACGTAATTTCCACTGAAACAGGAAGTCAGGGCGGATCATATCGAGTGGTTCTTCTGCCTTTTAAAATAGCCAATAGCATTTAACTTGCCTCACAGCCTGGACTAAGCCGTACTTGACGGTTAGTACCATGGATTTTTAGAATGTTGGCGGCGGGACACTTCAGATTCTCAAGAGCATTTGATTGGTGTCATCAAAATTGTTGATTTGTATTGGTGGTGGAGAGAGACTAAATTTTGAATGCATGTATCTTCTAAATGCAAATTTTGTCATTGTTTGGGAGCACACTAGCTTATAGATAACCTTAACGTGGACATATTCATATTAAAAGCTACAAAACGTTCTTGGGGATTTTAAAGACACAGAATAACAAAAACAATATAGCTGTGTTATTGATATGGCTTGTTTCTTTATTTCAGGATACTGTTCACATTTTCCTAGTCTGCCCCACTTGAAATAGCTGCTTAGCTCTGTCCCTTTTCCCTCACAGGGCAATAGGAGTTTAATAGAGTGGGTGAGTTTGGTTGAAAGGAAGGGAAAAGCTTGTCACAGGCTGCAGAAGGCCCTAACGGCCCTTTTAATATGGCCCATAGTGTAGACTAATAAAAGTATACAATTTGAGTTCATCTGAAGTTTACAACGGGTCGCTTTCTCTGAAGTGTGTTTCTCCCAGGTCAGAGAGATAAGCCAGAGATATATTGACTACATTAAGCTGCTCTTGCTGTAGAGTTGAGTCTTCTGTAATAACTGTCCTCAGTGACCTCAGCGTGGTGACCTGTCATGAAAGTAGTCATGTGGGCACTCGGCTCGTCTTTGACCACAATGGCCGTCTTGTCCAGCGAGCCCCCCATCCCCGGCAGCAGGGGACCACCGTCAGCCTTCAGCAGCTCTTCTCCACCCTACCAGTTCGTCACAAAGAGTTTCAGCGCAACATCAAAAAGGTTTAACTACAGTGTGCAAAGTTCACATGCTGGTGTTGTGTAAGTGTTGAAAATGTCAGTGTGTGTGAGTGAGTGGGCTTCTTTTACCATACAGGAATTTTCTAAGATGGTCCATGTCCTGCAGTCATACTGCATCATCTCTACTGGTGTGCGCATCACATGCACTAATCAGCTTGGCCAAGGCAAGCGTAACACAGTAGTGTGCACCAGCGGGAGCCACAGCTTGAGGGACAACGTTGGAGCGCTGTTTGGGCTGAAACAGGTAAAAAAAACTACTACACTATACCAGTGTACACTATACCAAAACTATTCAACTATACCAGTAAACTGTTTTAAGAACCAGCTAACACTTCCGCTGTTTTGGGAGCTTTCTGTAATCAGATGTTTGTGCTCCATATTCAGTCCCTCCTAGATTTCACGATTTTACGATCGCAGAGATTAACGCAAAATCAAGCAAACTCCACAATATTCGGAGGAGCTTACAATTTTTCAAAATCACTGCAGATTTTCCTCAGATTTGGGCCAAGACGCGTCATGTAACGTCATCACAACGCGCATTCAGAAAAAGCCCGCTTCGATTCATGTGCGTCGACCACGAGTACAGCTAAAAAAAAAAAAAGTCTCATTTACCAACAAACATCACTGCGAAAGACCGTGCAAAACAATTTTCTGCAATTGCAATTTCTCCGATTTGAGTAGTGTTCTGCAAAAAAAATGCACCAAAAACTCACAAATTTTGAAAAAAGCCACCACAAAATCAAGCTTTTTTTGGCTGCAACAATCTCAAAAAAACTGAAAAGACGACTGCATAATGTATAGTACAAAAAAACCATGTAAAAGTGAGAATATATACATCACCTGGGGGGGGGGTTCGAGTAGATTAGTTCCAGTCCAGGCATCAGCTCAGTGTCCGTGGAAATGTGTTTCAGGTTCTATTAAAATTTTGACATAAGATTTTGTTGAACTTGGCAGTATTTTGACAGATCAGGATTATATGCTGCTTGTGGAACAGTATTAGCTTTTGTTGTAGTGCAGTAATAACAGTTACTGCAAAAATGCAGAACAAAGAAATTACTCTGAGAAAATACATCACAGGATTGTATCTCTATAACTCCTCAACCTCAGTTAGAGTAGGATTACCTGTCAGACAAAACATTATAATCATGTCCTGGATGTATTAAAGATAAAATGGAATATAGTTGAGACACTGACTGAATTTTATAGAAAAGTTGTGAGGAAAATATGTGAGGAAACTTTTTTTTTTAACCCGTTTAACCTACAACCCCAATTCAGAAAAAGTTGGGACAGTATGGAAAATGTTAATAAAAAACAAAGAGGAGTGATTTGTAAATGTACTTTGACTTGTATTTAAACAAAAACTGTATAAAGACAAGGTATTTGATGATTTAACTAATCAATTATATAATTTTTTTTTTAAGATAAATGCTTCTTTTGATATTGATGCATGCAACACGTTCCAAGAAAGTTGGGAAAGGGGCAATTTAGGACTAATAGCAATGTGACGAGTTGAAATAAGAAGGTGATGTGAAACAGGTGAGGCAATCGTCTAATCATAGTATATAAGGAGCCTCCAAAAAAGGCTTAGACCTTCAAGAGCAAGGATGGATCGAGACTCGCCAATCTGCCAACAGATACATCAGCGAATAATCCAATACTTTGAGAACAACATTCCCCAAAGACAAATCGGTAGGATTTTGGGAAGTTCACCTTCTACAGTGCACAATATAATTAAAAGATTCAAGGAATCTGGTCAAATCTCGGCGCGTAAAGGGCAAGGCCAAAAACCACTTCTCCGATCCCTCAGACTTAAAAACCGTCATGAGACTGTAATATCCTGACATGGGCTCGGGAATACTTTGGTAAAGCTTTGTCAGTCAACACTAGCCTCCGCCTCTGGCACTAGCCCCGACCTGGGCTCGGTCTCATCTGAGATGGACAGTAACATAGTGGAATCGTGTTTTATGCTCCGACGAGTCAACATTTGAAATAGTTTTTGGACAAAACAGCCGTTGTGTTCTCCGGGCCAAAGAGGAAAAGGACCATCCAAGCTGTTATCAGCGTCAGGTCCAAAAGCCAGCGTCTGACATGGTATGGGGGTGGGTCAGTGCTCATGGCATGGGTAACTTGCACATCTGTAAGGGCACCATTAATGCAGAAAGATATGATTTTTGAGCAACATATGCTGCCATCCAGAGCAGGACAACGCCAAACCACATTCTGGATGTGTAAGCAGAGAGTGCGGGTGCTAGCATGGCCTGCCTGCAGTCCTGACCGGTCTCCCATGGAGAATGTGTGGCGTGTTATGAAGCGCAAAATAAGGCAACGAAGGACCCATACAGTTGTGCCACTGAAGAAATGCATAATGGCTAAATGGGGGAAAATTCCGTTTGCTAAACTTAACCAACTGGTGTCTTCAGTGCCCAAACGCTTAATAAGTGTTATTAAAAGAAAATTTGTTGTTGTACAGTGGTAAACAGTCGACTGTCCCAACATTTTTGGAGTGTGTTGCAGTCATCAGATTTGAAATGAGTGTATATTTTCAAAAATAAATTAAATTCACAAAGTAAAACATCAACTAATGTGTTAATAATGTGTTTTCAATATAGTACACATACTATAATATAATATACAATACTCTCTTCCCAGCTCCAGAGTCTACTTCCTTTTCAGCAAATATCTCCCAATGAGAGTGTTAAAGAGGATTATGGCTTAACTGGCGAAGAACTTCCTAAAGACCTTTTCACGTGAGTTTCATGTCTCGCTTCTTAATATGAATATCAGGTAAATTATATCACGGTTCTTTCTAGGGCTGCAACTAACGATTATTTTCATAATCGCTTAGGTGTCTGATTATTTCTGTTTATACAGTATCTCACAAAATACAAAATTTTTGTAAATATTTGATTATATCTTTTCATGTGACAACACTGAAGAAATGACACTTTGCTACAATGTAAAGTAGTGAGTGTACAGCTTGTGTAACAGTGTACAATTGCTGTCCCCTCAAAATAACTCAACACACAGCCATTAATGTCTAGACCGCTGGCAACAAAAGTGAGTACACCCCTAAGTGAAAATGTCCAATTAGCCATTTTCCCTCCCCGGTGTCATGTGACTTGTTAGTGTTACAAGGTCTCAGGTGTGAATGGGGAGCAGGTGTGTTAGATTTGGTGTCATCGCTCTCACACTCCCTCATACTGGTCACTGGAAGTTCAACATGGCACCTCATGGCAAAGAACTCTCTGAGGATCTGAAAAAAAGAATTGTTGCTCTACATAAAGATGGCCTAGGCTATAAGAAGATTGCCAAGACCCTGACACTGAGCTGCAGCATGGTGGCCAAGACCATACAGCGGTTTAACAGGACAGGTTCCACTCAGAACGAGCCTCGCCATGGTCGACCAAAGAAGTTGAGTGCACGTGCTCAGCGTCATATCCAGAGGTTGTCTTTGGAAAATAGACGTATGAGTGCTGCCAGCATTGCTGCAGAGGTTGAAGGGGTGGGGGGTCAGCCTGTCAGTGCTCAGGCCATATGCCACACACTGCATCAAATTGGTCTGCATGGCTGTCATCCCAGAAGGAAGCCTCTTCTAAAGATGATGCACAAGAAAGCCCACAAACAGTTTGCTGAAGACAAGCAGACTAAGGACATGGATTACTGGAACCATGTCCTGTGGTCTGATGAGACCAAGATAAACTTATTTGGTTCAGATGGTGTCAAGCGTGTGTGGCGGCAACCAGGTGAGGAGTACAAAGACAAGTGTGTCTTGCCTACAGTCAAGCATGGTGGTGGGAGTGTCATGGTCTGGGGCTGCATGAGTGCTGCCGGCACTGGGGAGCTACAGTTCATTGAGGGAACCATGAATGCCAACATGTACTGTGACATACTGAAGCAGAGCATGATCCCCTCCCTTCGAAGACTGGGCTGCAGGGCAGTATTCCAGCATGATAACGACCCCAAACACACCTCCAAGATGACCACTGCCTTGCTAAAGAAGTTGAGGGTGAAGGTGATGGACTAAACCCTATTGAGCATCTGTGGGGCATCCTCAAACGGAAGGTGGAGGAGCACAAGGTCTCTAACATTCACCAGCTCCGTGATGTCGTCATGGAGGAGTGGAAGAGGACTGAGACCGTCTGAGCACGGTGATCTTGATATGCTTTCTGAATGCTACGTGAACTATAGTATGAATGCAGTGAGAAACTCTGAATCAACCCAACTGCAGGAAGTGAACCAAACATGCCATATGCTTTGGACTGTGGGTGACATTTTTTGTAGATGAGAGCTGATAAACTGAGCTGTGAGGTGCAAACTGAAGTGCTGGAGAAATGCCACATGTTGTGGATATTTAGCCTGATTAACAAAGTGAGAAAATAAACACTGCATGTGATACATAAAATAGTAGTTGTTATTTATATAATCTTTTATATAATTATCTATGAATTTATTGAACACCAGCTCTGTGCGTTCTCCATGCCTGAATGCCAACATTTATTTTTTTATTTATTGTTTGGGGGGTTTTTTTTGGTTAATTATTGTGTAGTGTGCAATCAAACCAAACGAAACAGCAAGCAGAAGTATAAATTTCACTCTAGGTGCGTCCCAAATGCCATACTTATGCACTGTTCTGCGCTATTTTGTAGTGTAAATCGTGCATGTAGTATGTTCACACCAAAAAATCCAACAAGAAGAAATGCACTTCAAGTACCCGGATGATGCACAATTCAACCGAACAAATCAACCGTGGAATGTTGGACACTTCATGCACTCAACGGTCACAGCTTTACTTATGTAGCAGAAGAGGGGAGGGGCTAGCAGGCACAGATCCTGGCTCAAATTTGCTCAGAATAATAAAAAAAAAGGATTGTGAAAAACTTCAGTAAATAAATTACTTAATTTTACTGTTTGTTACGGTGAAATTCATTTTTGTTGACTTGGGTATTCTACTAAAGATAGTGGCGTCGTATTACATGCATTTGACGTCATTTGCCATCGTCTGGGAAACGGCTTATACTTCCGGTTAGTAAAAAAACGTTCCATTTGAGATGATACTACCTTTTTAAAATTCATACACTAGATGGTGGTATACATAGTGCATAGTGTAAGTGCACAGTGCAGCGGTTGATAACCTGGTGGGGTCGCAAAGCGGTAGCAGGGGGGTTGTGGGAAATCTTTTATTTTAAACCATTGTACACAGAGGTTCACAGGTCGCAAAATATAGTCACTCTTAAAAGTGCATAGCACTCGCAAAAAGGTTACGAACCGCTGGCATTGTGTATAGTATGTCATTGTTTATAGTATGTTTCTGATTCAGAATCGACAAACAGACTGATAAGCATGAATGTCCTAAAATACCTTCTAATACTACGCTCTAACATTAGCGCGTTGATGCATCCAAATTATGACTCTGTTTCCCATGCAGACTTTGTTTTTGGATGGTGTATTAAGGGATCCTCATTTGTTTGCACTTGCATTCCAGGATCTCTGGTTACATATCACAAGCTGATCACGGTGTGGGACGAAGTGCAACTGACCGGCAGTTTTTCTTTATTAACAAAAGGCCCTGTGATCCATCCAAGGTACCCACATTTACTTTAATTGCCATTATGCAGCTTTTATACTATGCTTTTTCTAACTAAGGTGTGCTTACAGGTTTCCAAGCTTGTAAATGAAGTCTACCACATGTTCAACCGTCATCAGTACCCATTTGTTGCTCTAAACATTTCTGTTGCTTCAGGTAAGAAATAGTAACGAACTGAAAGCTCATACTGTAAAAAAATAATAATAATAAAAAAATATATATATAGATGGATCACATACTGTATATGCAGTTTGTTCATTCCTGTTTTTCTCCATCATGTAGAATGCGTCGACGTCAACGTCACGCCTGATAAGCGTCAGGTATTTCTGCAGGAGGAGAAGCTATTGCTTGCCATCCTGAAGAGCTCTCTCATCGCCATGTATGAGACTGGAGTCAATAAAATCAGTCTCAATCTCACACCACTAATCACAGGCAGTACGTGTGCCAAATCACTGAATTCTCATGTTCAATATGAAAAAAAAAATTAGACAAGTTATAATTATTTGTTTTACTGTTCCTGTTTGTCAGTTTCTTCCAGAAATAGTGATTCTGCTGATAGTTCAGAAGGTCATCGAAAAGCTTCGCTGACCAGATTGACTTCAGAAGTTGATTCAGAGACTTTGACACAGACCCCAAAGACATCTTTTAACTTAGCTGGACTAAAGGCAGCATTTTCAAAACAGCAGGTTACTGAAATTGGGACGAAGACCTCTAACAATAAAATTGTGCATAATGTTCCAGCTCCAAAAAAGATGCAGTCTTTTTTCCATTGCTCAGAAAAGACTAACTACAGCAGATCACCAGATACTGCTTCAGAAAAAGCAGCTTCACCACTGAAAGCTTTTAAATCAGACTTAACCAAGCATGAGCACAAGTTGGACATGGAGGCAGATTCAGGTATGTCTGAGCAAGGCTCCATCACAGAAACCCCAGAGACTGTGTGTGGAAGCAGTTCTGAGTTCAACTCTCCAGACTTGGTTTTAGAGGAACCTGGCATTAAAACCGAGCCTTACAGTGAGTCTGTAGATGAGGTGCATGATGTTTTAGAAACCTCAGAGCAAGAGACGGTGTCTGTTATTGACCCTGGAAGAATTTCTAGTCCCAAGGCAAAAAAATATAGGTGGGATGATGGGTTATCAGAACAGCCCCAACTGCCATCCTCAAGTGCGAGCGGTACTTCCTGTGGACTGTTTGACAAACCGGTCAGAGTGCAGAAGAAAACCGTGCCTTTGCAGTTTTCAATGACTGAGCTGATTAAAAGGATGGAGAAACTAAAGACCCAGCAAAGAGGCCAGAATGATCAGGAGCCAAAATATAGACTCTTCAGGGCAAAGATTAACCCTGGTGAAAACCAGAGTGCAGAGGATGAGCTGAAGAAAGAGATAAGGTAGAGGAATCACTTATTCTTCAGATTTGGTTCTTAATAAGTGTCTGATGGATCTATATTGTCTATATGTTGTTGTTGTTTTTTTTAAATAGCAAGGACATGTTTAAGGAGATGGAGGTCATTGGTCAGTTCAACCTGGGTTTTATCATTACCAAGTTAAAGTCAGATCTTTTTATTATCGACCAGCACGCCACGGACGAAAAGTACAACTTTGAGATGCTACAACAGCATACTGTCCTAAATGGACAGAGACTTATAATGTAAGTCTGGACTTTGATGCATATTTAAAAAGTACTTCACATTCATTTTGAAGTGAAAAGACATCTTCTGTTTTCATGTCAGTCCACAGAACCTCCACCTTCCTGCTGCAAGTGAAACGATACTGATTGAAAATCTCGAAATCTTCAAGAAAAATGGTTTTGACTTCCTCATTGATGAGAATGGTATATCCAAGAGCACACCTAGTATCTGTAAGCTCACCATGTTCCTGTGTACCTTATGTAAAGGTTTAATATAAATGTAATGTTCTATTTTATAGCACCAGTCATGGAGAGAGTGAAGCTGATATCTGTACCTACAAGTAAGAACTGGACTTTTGGCCCAGGTGACATTGAGGAGCTCATCTTCATGCTTAGTGACAGTCCTGGAGTCATGTGCAGGCCTTCTCGAGTCAGGCAGATGTTTGCATCAAGAGCTTGCCGCAAATCAGTGAGTCCAGCCTTACACTTTGAAGATATCTTTAAGCTATCAGTTACTTATGGTGAACCGTAAGTGCAAAATCCATCAACAAACCAACAATGGTCCATATTGAAACACGCAACAATCAGCACATGCTCGTTGCTGATTGGTTACAGTGTGTGACAATCTCAGAGTTACAGAGCTTGAGGATGTTTATGGTAAAAGAACTACGAGTCCGAATGAGTCTACTGATGTTTTTATTCATGCTTATTTTTTTTTTTAAAAAGGCATTCATATGATGTTCATTTTCATAATGCCATGCGAGGCTGGTAGCTTAATATGAGTATGCAAATGCTGAAAGCTCACCTAATGGGGCCTTGATATTCAGAAGAAAGAATTACTCCTGACTGTAATAACATAAGTGACTTTGCATGAAATGGTTTTCATTCGCCTAACTACATAACCGACTGAAAAAATGCAATTCGTTTTTCCCTGTGATAGTCATACACTCTGTCCAATCAGCATAAAGCATGTGCTGTTCAATAATGATCTGCCCAATTGGGCTTTTCACGGAGTCCTGGGTTATCTTGTTTCACATTTCACACGGCTCATACTTTACCCGTGGTTAACAATTAATCCCGGGTATTCATAATCTGATGTTTCACACTGTAAATTCCTAAACCCTGGGATAATTTTTCTTATTTGCATATTTGCAGTGTCAGCAACTATAACTGGATAAATACAGCACGTGACTGGTTGAAATATCAGTGAGGGGGGGGGGAAAATGTCGCCATGTAAATCCAATTGAACTGTATTTTAAGCCTCCTGAGATGCACAAAGGCAAGAAAACAAAGACAAAAGAAAGAAAACGGTTCGTGTAGCTGACCAGGGATTCGTTGATATCCAGCCTCCGCTAATTTTTCAGTCAGTTCCTTAAATACTCAGTTATTTCTGATTGTGCAGTTCAGTTTGTCCTCAACAGACTTTTCTGACCAGTAAAAATAAAACCGTTTTCTCATCGCTCCAGTTGACGTTTTTTTCTGTCACAAGTTGAATTTTTTTTTGTATTTATTTATTTAATTTTTTTAACGCTTTCCCTCAAACTCTGCATCTACTGTTTACACAACACGCAGGATTTCTGTGAATGTACAAATCATGTGATATGAGGCACGCCCTGTTCAATTTCTGATTGGATGTCTGTTGCTAAGCATTTAGCCGTAACATTCTAACACCGCATCTTTTCACACTGTACACGTTTGGCACTGCAGTGCAGAGTTAACACCTCAAAAGCAATGCTAACCCTGATTCGGAGTAGGGTTTTATAACCCTGGGTAAAAAGCGGTGTTAAACCGGCTTCTAAATTGCAAGTGTGAAACGTTCCTCTAACCGGAGTTGAAAGCAGGGTTTAGAACGATGATAAACTGGGATTATCTTGTTTATGCTGGGACTACGGTTGCTACTATGGCCCTGGGACTGCAATTACCACATGCAGTTTTGCACTCAGGTCTCATTTGAACTGTGGACTAGTTAAACAAACAGACTTCATATAAAACCATAATTAACTTTCCTTTACTTTTACACTATCTGTTGTTACCCAGATGAGGATGGGTTCCCTTCTGAGTCAGGTTCCTCTCAAGGTTTCTTCCTCTTAACATCTTAGGGAGTTTTTCCTTGCCACCTTCACCACCGGCTTGCTCAATTGGGATAAAATCACACATTTAAAATCTGTATCCCGTGTTTATATATTTCTGTAAAGCTGCTTTGAGACAATGACAGTTGTAAAAAGTGCTATACAAATAAAATTGAATTGACTTGAATTAAGCACAGTGTGAAAAGTCCTTTTGAGCTTTGAGTTAATGTTGATATGTTGTTAGTGGTCATGTTTCCAAATGTGCTGTTTTTGGTTTGTTGATTTTGTTTTGCATTTATGGGCCATCGTAGTTACTGTGGTACAGTCATTAAAAACGAGTCCTTTTATTGTCACAGGTAATGATTGGGACTGCGCTGAATACCAGTGAAATGAAGAAGCTCGTGGTCCACATGGGGGAAATCGAACAGCCTTGGAACTGTCCTCACGGCAGGCCGACCATGAGGCACCTGCTCAACCTTGATGTCATTTCTCAGGACTGATGCATGATGAAATATGTGATTGCTGTATTCAGTAGCAATTCCAGCTGGAGCACATTTGTGTATATATGGTTTCCTGTATAGACTGAAACACACACACACACACACACTCACACTGTACTGCCGTTTTAATCTTTGTCATTGCAGTGTGTTGTATGTAAACATTTCATTCAACTTTCTATCATCCCTTCATCTTATTACGAATTGTTTTTACATGAGGATTTCTTTTATTTGTGCATTTAATAAATAAAGAGCACTTCTCAGTGATTGTGAGGTTTGACCCACGTGACCCAAACATGGCCGCTTAGCAACCGGTTGACGTATACAGACGCGGCGTGCTAACGAGCTGGTTCACGAAGTAGCGCCCTAGCCGACGAGAATATTCTGCTTTCTAGCTGTCGAAAGGATGGCGGAAGAAGAAGACAGAACGGAAAAGTCGGACAGAATGACACGAGAGGAATTCCCGCTTCATGAAATGGAGAACAGCTCGGCGTCGAGTGGGGTTTCAGAAGCGCGTGCAGCATTAGAGACACGAGAAACAGGCGAGCCTGAGATTCCAGCTGTCCATGTCCTCTCAGACATCATTATTCAGAGGTTAGGTGCTAAACAGTAACAAAGTACACTAAGTGAACACTGAACCGGATAAACTGACCCGAGTGTCTTTCAGATATGAAGGAGGGAGGTGTGGAGAGTTGTTCCATGGAGAAGGAGTTGCCTACTTTAGGGGTGGGCATGTATACAAGGTGCGGAGGACAGATGAAATAATAATAATAATAATAATTACTGTAATTAGTTCAAAGCAGCTGTTCTAAGGAAGGAAGAAATTTACTCAAGTTTACAATGATTTTTCAATACTTATTCCCCAGGGAAGCTTTGTAGATGGCTTTATGCATGGTCATGGAGTATACACATGGGCAGACGGTTTAAAGTATGAGGTGTGTACAGTAGACTTTTAATTGATCCCTGAAAACAGAATACAAATACACAGATCAGCCGTTACTTTAAAACCACCTGCCTAATATTGTGTAGGTTCCCCTTTTGCCACCAAAACAGCTCTGACCCTGGAGTCGAGGCATGGACTTCCCAAGTGGTATCTGGCACCAAGGCGTTAGCAGCAGATCCTTTAAATCCTGTACGTTATGAGATGGGGCCTCGATGGATTGGACTTGCTTGTCCAGTGCATCCCACAGATGCTCTATCAGACTAAGATCTGAGCAGTAACCGTCACATACCGGGAACACCCCACAAGACCAGCCGTTTTGAAGATGCTCTGACCCAGTCGTCTAGCCATCTCAATTTGGCCCTTGTGATCCTTACGTTTGCCCATTTTTCCTGCTTCCAACACATCATCTTCGAGAACTGACTGTTCATTTGCTACCTAATATATCCCGACTCTTGACAGGTGCCATTGTAACGAGATAATCAGTGTTGTTCACGTCACCTGTCAGTGGTTTTAATGTTATGGCTGATCGGTGTATAATGGTGTGCAACAGTCATTTCACATTCAAACTGGATTATTTATGAGGATAAGAATTTTCAACAAGAATGTTATGCAAGATTTACAGCAGCTGTGGTACTGGATAAACCTGCCTGCAGAGTTTAGTTCTAATCTTAATGCAGTTCCATGCCTGATTTGGTTAAGACATTTATTCATTCTTTCATTCATTTATTAAGTCATCTTCAGTAACCACTTTATTTTGGTCAAGGTCCCAGTGGATCTGGAGCCTACGAGGGGGACCCAAAAATTCCCAGAATTGTTATTGTTATTGCTATTGATAGTGTTATAAAACATACAGTATTTCTTCTTTAATCCCCTTCAAAGTACTCTCCTTGTGATGCAATACACTTGTCCCTTGTCTGGATCCACCATGACCCACTGCTTTAAAATTGTCAGTCATTCCTTCTGTCAAGGCATTTGTTAACTGTTGTGTATACACAGTATAATTAATCATTAAAGTAAAATGTGTGCATTTTACTTTCTTTACTGTCTCATCCTGAAAAGAAGACATTTTGATGCACCTAATAAACTGGCCACCCCATTGAGGTTAGTTAAACTAGTCCCTGAGGACAAATATATTGAAAAAAAATGTAAGTTTTTAAATCACATGATATCAATGTTTAGACCACTATATAATAACACTGTACCGTTTTCCACACCACAAGAATTAAGTCTCCCCAACTCCTAATTCCAGTTTAACCTCTGGTGTGTTAGTGCTAAACTCTGCAGTGTAGGAACACTACAGTAATAGTACAAGTCTAACTTTCTAACACTAACTGCATTTGACAGGGGGACTTTGAATCAAATGCTCCTATGGGACATGGGATATACACGTGGTTAGACTGTAGCACCTATGAGGGAGAGGTATGCAATGGCATCTGCCATGGCACTGGAACTTATATATCTCCCAAAACCAGCACTATATACAGAGGGCAATGGCACAAAGGCAAAAGACATGGCAAGGTAGGAATAAATGTGTGTAATGAGGTTGACTTCTCAGAATTTTGAGTAAATGTACTTTTCATAATTTAATACAAAACTTGATTGTCATAGGGGACAATGTACTACAATCAAGAGGCAACCTCATGGTACAAGGGGGATTGGGAAAACAACCAAAGAGAAGGCTGGGGTATGCGCTGGTATGTGCTGACTCCCACAATTCCAAATTTCAGTCAGTGCTCACATTCTTCTAAAACATGAAAATGATTGATACAATTCTCTTTCACACTAGCTATCCATCAGGAGACACATATGAAGGCCAGTGGAAGAACAGCATCAGACATGGAGAAGGAACAATGAAATGGATTCAGCTGGGTCAGCAATACAGTGGACAATGGTTAAATGGTTTTCAGGTCTGTGAGTCTCTCTGTTCTCTAGTCTTAGGCGGTTCATTGTATCCAAGCACACTGTAGTCCTTATTGCCACCTCCATGACATAAATAGATCTACATATTCTCTGCAGCATGGGCACGGGACACACACATGGTTTCTGCGGCGGGTTTTTGGCTCGCAGTACCCCCTCAGGAATCAGTATACTGGGGAATTTGCGCAAGGCGTGCGTCATGGTCAAGGAACATTCGTCTATGCAAGTGGATCAGTTTATTCTGGATGTTGGAAGAATAACAAAAAACATGGTCAGGTAAATTATTTTGCACTTTCTATGTCCTAAAAAGTAGGCTTGTTGTTTCTTTCCATGGCACTACTGGAAATGTTTTGTTTCAGGGAAAGTTTGTTTACAAAAATGGTCGCACATACGAAGAGGAGTTTATCGATGACCGTATGGCAGAATTTCCATCATCCTCTATTATTTCACGTGCACTTGGTGGCTTACCTAGTAAACCTGAAGAGTCAGACGGTTATGCCTCATTACTTGGGCCTGACATGGCTTTAAACATAGAGACTCTATTAAACCGAATTCCTGAAGCACAAAGAAGGCAGGAGCTCAAACAGGTCAGTGTGGCCAAGATGATAAAATCATTTTATCATGGTTCAGGATTCAGACACAGGCTTATTGACATTTACTGTGCAATATTTGGTGCATTATTATCTCATAAAGGTCTTACTTTTTTTGTGGTTGTTGTTAAATTCCCAGTAGCCTTGACAGGATGCAATGTTGTATCATTAGTGTGATAACGTTCAGTGCGTTCGTATGTATTCAGGTGGAATTTGCCATTATGAGACATATTGAATTGCTGAGGTCAATATACAGTCTGTACAGCAGCCTTGGACATGAGAACTCTCCAGACAACACTTTCCTGCTCAGTCACCTACAATTCTGCCGCTTTCTTAAGGACTGCAGTGTCCACCAGCATGGATTAACACTGGCACAGCTGGACCACCTTATTAACAGTAAACACATCTTAGTAAAACTTGTTGCATGGTTCCACATATGTTTGTTTTGTTTTCTAGATTAACTCATGACATTTTTCTCTGTCTTTATATAGAAGACGTCTCTCCAGGGGAGATTCATACACCTTTTAGTAGGATGTTTCTGAGAAAGTGGATTAGTTGTATTGTCATTGCAGCATACCATATTTACCACAGAGACTTAGAGTAAGTGTTGCTTTTTCCTAAGTGGAGAGTTGATCACTGTTAACAATGTGAAGGTTTCAGGCTAAAATCTTACAGAATTTTTAATGGCTCAGGTCCTCTAGCAATGTACTTGCAGCGTGCTTTTCCAAGCTCATGAGGCAGAACATCATTCCCAATGCCAAGAATGTAAAAGGTAATCTGGTATTCATTATAAAGGGTCATAAGTACAGTATGGTTTTCACTATCGCATAACTTATTTTAATTTCCATTGAATCTCAATGAAATGTAATCAGTAAAAAAAAACCCCACATGTGATGTAATGTATAATATATAACACAGGGCCTCTTTACTGCCACCCTCTTCGTGCTGTGATTGGCAAGAACTATACTGATAGATGCTGGGATATATACCAGACTGTCCCTAAAGTCAGCTCAGCTGCCATCTCTGACATCATGAGTGCCAGGCACTTCATCTGGATGTTTAAGGTAAAGATTTTATCACTACTGAAAATCGAATTTTAAATAAAGCCTAATTTAACAAATTATCAATTGTTTATGTACAGGTTCTTGGTCTCTTTGGCCATACACTAACCACAACAAGATTACTGGAGATCCTTTCACAAGAAAATCCTGCAATCTACAGTTCTACTCACAGTAACCTGGATTTGGAGGTTGGGTTCACTGTTAGCCTCACATTTCAAAGATAACTACCATGAGTAATAATGCAACCCGGTTCTTTTAAACCCCAGACACAACATTTTTGCTCCCAACATGCTTTAAACCACTCAATTCAGAGCAATGAATACCAGCTACATTAACCAGCAACTGGGTGGGAGCAAAATGTGGACTGTCTGGAGTCACTGACTGGTTTAGGAAAACCCTGCTATAATTTTCAAATGAAAAAGAAAAAAAAGGAAATAACTCAAGATTATAATGAATAGTTTTGGGATGGGATCTCCTTGAATGTAAGAACTGTATTGCAGATCACTTTTCTTGAGTTCTTTGAAGCTCTGCTGGGTTGTGCTGAAGTGAAGAACACACATGGAGTTGGAACTGCACAACCCAGACAGTGCGATTTGGGTTATCATGATGAGACGACTTCAAGAGATCAGATGAAAAACAGCCCTATTCTGATCCGGTTGGCTTCTCCTCAGGTTAGTGAAGATGTCCAGGAAGTGATATGGCTCTCACAGCTTCACTTTGACACTTCGGTTCATGAAATGTTCACAGAGCTAATACTGAGTGTGTGATTTATCTTGAACCTAAATGAGAATCGTATGTGTACCCACTTGGACACGTTTCATTTTTGGTCTCTAGGAGTACGAGTCAACAGTGCTGTCCTCAAGCACAATCATTTCATCAGCTTCCACCAGCGTAAAATCCCTTGAGGTTTCTTCTGTTTTATTAACTTATAGTTCTATTCCTCTGTTTACACACAAAACACTCCTAACAAGCATATCTTCTTCTAGGAAATTAAATCCAAGGCACCAACACAGTCATCCCTAAGTGAAGAAATACAACTTAAAGGTATTATATACTTTCAGATGCACATATTTTGGGGTTGTAAACAGCCTTAGACTATAGTATGGATGTGTTTCTTTGGCTTTTTATGCTTACTAGATCAGGGAATTGACCTATCTAAGCCGGCTGTTACAAACACATCAGAGATGGAATTGCACAAACAAACTACAAGCAGTGTGTTGGTCGAATACACACAAGTGACCAAGCCACCAAGTTTAAGCACAGGTACAAACTAGTTTAAAAAAAAAAGTTTCTCTACAGCACTTTACAGACATGCATAAATTATATTTATAGATTAGATTATCAGTTACTCAAACAGGCCCATAGGGTTTGTGCTTGTGTTGCATGTCAGCCAGCACTGGGTTAAAGTTTACCCATCCAAAGCCATCTACACTAGAGGAATATATGCTACTATGCAGCAATAGTCTCAATTACCACCTGCCTCTTACTGTGGTTTGTGTATTATTGGCTAGGGGTTGCTGAAGAGGGGCAACTGGAAGACCAGCTGAAGAACTGGATCAATCGTGTTCACCAGTTCTTTACACACACATTCTTCCCAGTGTATGAACACAACTTGGTGTTGAAAAAGGAGCTGCAAGAGGAACGACAAAGACAAACCACAGACAACAGAATCACTCTTGAAAAGGCCAAGGCGAACGCTAAGTACGTCACCATTTTTAACTTAATCACATGCCATTTTGACAAGTCTAATTTACACTTTAATGCAAATTAGTTCAGTAACTCCTGCTCAAGGGATGGTGGTACTAGAATGATCCGACATGTTGGTTTTAGACTAAGAGAGCAGCAGAGGGCAGAAGAAGAGGAGATATCCAAAGAAAAAGAGGAGGAAGATGCCGAGGAAAGTCATGTCTTAATTGACCTGAACAATTCATCTGCAGCTCTGAAGCAATCACCCACAAACAAGAAGAAAAAGAGGAAATAACCCAAGATCTTCCAAAAAAAAAAGTTTGTTTTAATTGATCAAAATTTTTGTAAATGCAGAAAGGCATATATATAAATTTGGTCATCCAAATACAGTTAACAATCAATCTCACTATGACAAGTAAAACAGTAAAACGTAAATAAACCCCACACAATGTTTGTCCACGTCTCTGCTCAAATTAAATATCAGCAGGTGGCGTAAACATCATGAGGTCACGCTCACACACCGACGGCCTCACTCGCTCCCTCTGCTCAGGGGTGAACAGCAGCTGATCAGCAATCATCTGAAACAGAAGAGGTCTATGAGACATGTGACCTTGCAACACCGCAACCGTTGTGATAGAAATTTGCTTAATGCTTAAACTCTGATAAAACAAAAACAGTATCAGAGCTATTTTTATAGTGCTGTTACACATGAGAAAGTGCATTAGAAATTCAGTCAATTCCACCTCTTCAGTCCAGGGAGTGACCACCAATGGTGCCATTCTGGGGAAAGCTGAATTAAAAAAAAGTGTGAAAGAGAGTGAGTGGTGAAGGCCACATGCTTAAAATCACTTCCATGCAACACCAAGGTGAAAACACCAGCAATATCAACACAGAGTACCTGTAGGAGTCATCAGTGCATCCTGAACAGGCTCCTGGGCCTGAGGGCTCTCCATTTCAGCATCTTCTAGGCCAAGTGAGAACCTTTCCACTGCCATGCTCTGCACAGGAGATAAGCTGCATTGGGCTGTGGGTTGCAGATATCGGTCCAAGTCCAAATCAGGAAAACTCTAATATAATAATAGGAAGGTTATAATCAATTAACATGAATTACCCTGGAAGCATTACTAGATGATGGATTATGGATTACCTCAGTGTCTTGATTTTCAGTCACTTTACAGTCTGCACTGGTAGGAGATCTGTTTAAAAAAAAAAAAAAAAAGTCATGGTGTATAAAAACCTGCACCTAAATACATTTTGCCCATAGGAAATCTAACAGCCCAGTCTAGAGACCTGTATGTGACAGGTGCATATAAATCTGAAGCAGATCTGGTTTCCTTGAACGTCTAAGGAGGACTGAACAGAAGAACCTATCAAAATTTAGATGTCATCCTCATTGGGGGGCATTTACTGACAACTAAAACTTAGCTACAAATAAAATAAGAAAATAAATGAAAGCACATAATACACAAATTTGGTGAACACTGATCTGAAGAAGAATCTACGAAGTAACTGCAGTGTAAGTTAGTAAGTGTGCAAAATCAAAAAACCTGACAATCCTTAGGGAAAATAACACGGCTTTTCTGGCCTACTGCCAAAGCTTCATAGAAACTGTGTTGTCATTACATAAGCACCAGATTCATGTTTGTCTAAACCTGGATTCCCAAGTAGTTCACAGTTCAAAATAAAGTTTCAAATTGTGACTTCAATGTTAGCTTATTTATATTTCTTAATATCAGCAGGGCTCTTAGTTAGCCTCGCTCACAAATTTCCACCTGGAATTCATTAGCGGTGCTTACCCTTCACTGACACGCATGTCGGTTTTCTCTGATGGCGTTGGAGATAGGACTTGCTGTGGTGAGATGGACATCATACAGGGGGAGGAAAGGACTGAGACACGGTTCTCCATGGTTTCTGCTCGTGGAATTGTCTTGCATGCTGAAGGTGAGTGGGTGAAACTCGTAGCATGCACTTTACTGACTGAGTGGTACATGTCCACTTCAGCAGAAACACTCTCTTCAGTTTGCTCCTGGGAAAATGCAGTCATTGCAGACTCTTGATCGCTTCCCTCAGGCTCTGTACTGCTATCTGATTGTGCAGGAAGATACAGTGGCAGTTCTTCCTCTGACTGGCAAGGAGAATTGTGTGGCTTGATCTGTACTGACCGGTTCATTTGATCATCTGTTGGTGTGATCATGAGGTCTGATTGGAGGTTGTTGAGACTTGTGTTATGATCAAGCTGGCTGAGTTGTATGCACGAGACTCCATTAGGTGATGTATAGGGGGATGACCTGTGCTGCTCAGAGCTGATGTGAAGGGGTTTGGGGGAGCAGGGAAGAGACTCAGCATTTTGTTTGGGAGTACAGACTGTGTCTACTGTGGTGCGAGCTACCGCAGCAGGAGAGGTGGGAGAGGATGCAGTAGGGGGTGCACTTTTAGAAGGTGCGAGTTTGCATGGAAGAGGGGATGGATGCGCGACTGCAGTGGATCTCTCCTTCCTGCCTGGTGTGCTGAATTTAGACCCATGTGGGGAACAGTGGGTAAAAGGAGCTGCGCTCAACCGAGATGACCTTCTTACAGCACCTGGGGGGTAATTAGTATTCATACCTTTACACAGTTGACCCAGTCAAACATAGTCGCAAAACATCACCATGTGAACAGAGATAATAAAAGGCTGTAGTGAACTCATACCAAGTACTTTGACTGGACTCTCCACCTGGAAGAAACCTCCATGAAAAACCACAGTCTGGGCTGTCCGTGCGTTAACCAGGGCATCTGAAACAGGAGCCGAGTCATCTCGAGGTCTGTCTGAAGCCTCAGCAGCTTTAGCTGCCGCCGCTTGCTTGGCCTTCATAGCAGCTTTCACTGCAGCCAGACGACTCTTTGCGGCTGTGCTGGCTCCCACACTAGCTCCAGGATTCCCTCCTGCAGCAGGGGGCTTCTGAACGATCAAGCACAGGGAACACAGGAGTTAGTAACACACCTAACACTCATCTGTTCAAAATTGTGATCAGCAATCCAACATATGAAAAGTACATTTAGTTGGGATCAATTTAATAAGCATATAGATTTTGAGGAGAAAAAAGAAAAAAGGACAAATAAACAGGAGTGTATTAGATAAGGTATGGTGCTCATTAGTCATGGGTTTACTGGGGCTTGTGTGAATTCGGCTCATCAGTTCATCCATTTCACTGTGATTTACATTATTTATTTCCCTAAGTATAAACAAATAGAACCAATTAAGCTCATTAAAATAATATATATATACACATACACACACACACCTCATCTGTTTTAGTGTGATGTAATTTAGGATTATATCAAAGTGAATTGTATTAGAAAAAGGGAGGTTAGCTCTGAGGAGGGGGAAGGGCATGCATCTTTCACTGTGAATTGCAGTCACAGAAATGGGAGATAAAACCAGTGTTGTTTATTTGTTGTTAAATTTCTAAATAATTATGATTAATTTTTTTTATTTTAGAGCAGCACATCTTTGCATCAGTGCAACCACGCTGTTAATACTGCCATGGTGGCAACATCTTAAATTGGTGAATCTATACAACCTTAATAGTAAGACAATTTTCCAAATGACTGGAATAACTATTAAACATGGAAACAATTTCTATTTAAACAAACAGGAAGTATGTTAAAAGATTTATATACCTTGACCACTTTTTTCTGCCTGATGACAGGCTTGACCTCCTCTTGCCATCCCCTGGTTTCAGCTTCTTTCAATGCATTAAACTTCTTATCGACATCTTCTACCTAAAACAGGAGGCAAGGTGATTAGATCCAACTGATTACTGGGCTGTTTATACAATAGAACACATATTCGAAAGCAATGACATTTACCTTCTTACTCAATATATAATAGAAGAAAAAAAAAAATCATTCGGCGATGACAACTTCTGAAATAACATCACCTGAAAGTACACCATGTCCCAGAAGCCCTGCAAGTCTGTGCAGGTCGTGATCTTCTCCCCTCGGCCAAAATCGCAGTCATCCACCAGGCCACTGAACTGGCCAAAGCGCTCCTTCATCAACAGCCTGGCTTGGCCAACAGCTGTGCGCATTTGGTCCCGCACTTGAGAGACAGAAAGCAGTTGAACATGGGAACTTCAAGACTGTATGAGCATTTGCCAAGTTAAGACTAAATTTCAATGTTCTTTTAGAAGAAGAAAAAAATTTTTCAAACTGCTGACTCACTCTCTTCCGGGATGGAGGAATCATCAAATCGCAATTCCCAAAATTCAGACAACCCAGTCAATCTTTCTGTCTCGCTAGCTATTACTGCCCTGTAGAACACATACAAGCACATGTTCATCACATACCACACACTCAGGAATACACACACAAAATAGAGGCAATAGCTCTCACCTGAAATAGGACACGTCATGCTGAGGCTCGGACGGTACAGAGGAAGGAGGTGGAAGAGGAAGAGACGCAGGAGGTGGGGAAGTAGAGGCAAGAGGAGAGGCAGATGAGGCAGGGGGTAGGGTAGAAGGAGCAGACTTAGAAGCAGGGGCAGGACAAGGTTCGGACATGCAGGGTGGAGGTGAGGAAAGAGGAGGAGCAGAGGAAGAGTCAGATGGTTCAGAAATTGGGCTCATAGATTCCATCCGGGGTTCAACTGAGAAGCTGTAGAAAGCAAGACCATAAATGAGTGCACTCCAAAATGCAAACATGATCAAATTGTATGCCTGAAAGATATCAGTGTTAAGAAAGAACACCTTCGAGGGCATTTCGCTGACAGGTGAATAAAGTACCTGGGTGACAGGAAGGCATCAGCCGAGCGAGGAGAAAGGGGTGTAGGCTGGAAGGTTCTCAGACCAGAGGGGGGCTGGAACACAAATCCTTGGGGAGCAAATGAAACTGGAGTCACATTAGCTTCCTCCAGCATTTCTTCTTCTTCTTTAGGAGGTGAGGGATTCACTGCAGCAACCACCTCATCAGCAACCTGGTGAAACATTTACCAAAACTGACTTCTACTGGTCAGAGTTATTAAATAAATTAATAAATAAAAACAAGGCCAAGTTAGCTGCAGGTTTATTTACCATAGCTTCCTTCTTTTCAGCTGCCACAGACTCAGTATGTCCTGTTGGAAGTGATATTTAGCTCGGATATATAAAATGCCCAGAAAATGTATATTGTGCATTGCCCTTACCCTGCATGTTTTTTCCTCTTCCTGAAGAGGGTGCTGCAGGTTGCCTATTAGCAGATTTTATTTTGGGAGGTCTGAGATCTAACAATAGGTGAAGACCAAACAAAAGAAAATAAGGAAAAAATGACAGAACTTATGCACAAATCAGTGGAGACCAAGGCATTTTTGAGGAGATCAGATAAATGGAAAAAAGTACCTGCAGCAGTTTTAGCCACAGGTTTGGTTGTTACAGCTGCTGTCACAGTTGTAGCTCGAGTAGCTGATCGAGTAGTTGGAGCTCTGATAACCGGTTCAACTATTAAAGAGACAAGGGGACTTAAATCCCTAACTATATTGACAAAGATTTCATCAGCTTTGAGACACACGAGGGACCTAGTGGACAATCTGTTTACCTGCAGCAGTTCTGCCTTTGGCAATTGCTGATGCTGACGACTTGTTCACTCTTGTGCTTGGAGGCTCAGCTGAGGACCAAAATATGAAACCTGATTTACTGCGACAGGTCACGGCAATACTGTGCTTTCAAATGAGCATTGTGAACATGAATCATTTTTAGAGACACACACGCAAAAAAAAAATAAAGCCCAAACAAATGTCACAGAAAATTCTCTCATACCCTTCTTTGGTGCAGGCTGTTTTTCAGCTGGCTGCTGTGTGAAAAACAGAAAAATCTGCCATAAATGCACTTTTACTTGCACATGCAACAGATGTGTAGTGAGTTCCAAAATATAAGAATTAGTGGAGAATGCCGAAGACTAATGCACCTTTGGTTGTAGATGCTGTTTCATAGAACGGGTCACTCTGGTGGACTGCACAGGTTCTGTGGGCTGAAATAAGAGCACTCCAGTCACTGAGCAATAGAGGGTACGCATGTGATGTCACGGTCACGCCCACTGAGTGGCAAAAAGACTGAGCAGCAGCATTAGTGTACAGCGTGAATTCCGCAAAAACACAGGAAAAAAAACCTCCTCTAAAATGTGAAAAAGCTGTGGTGCAATCGACTGTGCCAAAAGATTCAACAAGAATTCCGAGCGATCTTTTTACAGAGTGCCAAAAAACATTCAGTCCTTTTTTACCATGTCGAGCAGTGTCAGTGCAAGTTCTTTTGGCATGTGGTATTCATGCTGTACAATGATGAATAATTTGAGGGGTCCATTTCCATGGACCACAGGTTATTGGGCAAGTTGTAAGGGTGGGTCACTGTCAAGTCCAACTGCCTTTAAGCTGATAATGGCTAGCTAGATTAAAGTTTTCACAGATTCCCCTTTTAAAACCAGCCATTTTGCTGGATGTTTTGCCACTCCGTCTGGCCGGGGGGGGGGGGGGGGGGGGGGGGGGGGGGGGTTGTGCTCGGGCGGGAAATTGACGTCAATGCATACCCTCTATACAGTTGTAAGACACAAGGTCCAAATGCACATGCAAATTACGTTAAGCTCACCTTTTTCGTGCTCGGTACAACAGGATTCAAGGGCAAGTAGCCCAGGGGCTGTGGCCGGTAAAGACCGACCTTAAAGGTGCCTTTCTTTTCCTTTTCTCGCCTTTCTTTCTCCTTCTGCAGCGCCTTGTTCTCTTTAAACCGTGCCAGCATCTTTTTCCTCTCCTCTGCAGCACTATTATCTAGTCAGAAACATAGTGTTATTTGCTGTACCACATACTATGAAAAATGTATTGGTGGGTGGGGAAGCTTGTCTTACTTTTATCTACTTTAGCTTTGCGTCCCGTCTCTTGGGAAGGAAGAGCTGACTTCTCAAGAGTGGAGACATCCATCGAGAACTCCAGCTCCGGAAGTTGGTCCAGGTGTCTGCGGAGGTTTTGCATCTTTTCCCGGTTCTCTTTTTGTGTTTGGGAGCGTCTTCTGGACATTTTCACTCTTATCATGGAGACACTGCTGTCTCGCTTGTAAAGATGTGCGAAGCGAGAATCCATACTGCAACATACAATAACCTTCACACATATAAAAGAAGAATGGGGTGCTTCATAATTATCACTGCATACGATTGTTAATAATGTTTAATTCAATTCAAGAAACAATTGTGACTAAACTCAAATACGTGTACTTCATAGGGTGCATATTATATCTAAGGGGTGACAATTCTTGATGCAAAAAAGGCAAAAAATACTAAATGAATGAAAAGGATCTTTAAAACTAGATTATGAATGAATGCAAGCTTAATACACAAAATAGTCTAAGTGTATATAATTATAACAGTTCAAAATCTGCTACTAGTGTTAATAACAGCGCCATTCTAAGTCACTAAGGTTAGCGTTAGTTTCACCTCGAAACTAATACATTATAGAGAAATATAACTATAGAACACTAACAGATGTTAATAAGAGAAATAAACACAGTTCATTAAGCCTTATGTTGTACTGTAATGGTGACTAGTTAGTTATTATTAGCTTGCTAACCAAAGACTAGCTGATTATTAGCTTGCTAGCCAAAGACTAGCTGGTTATTATTAGCTTGCTAACCAATGACTAGTTTTGTATTATTAGCTTACTAGCCAAAGACTAGTTGGTTATTATTAGCTTGCTAACCAAAGCAGTTGTTTTGTATGATATTTTATACCACTCACCATTCCCCTCTCCCACTGAGAAGAACTAACGGCAATTTTAGCCATATCTTTAGAACATTCAGTCTTATATCTTAACTTACCTGTAATTTGTAGCTTGTTAAACTGCCTGTTCGTTGGTAACTAGACTAATAAAAACGCATCAAATACAAAGTAAACAAACGACGTCCTCTTCCTCGGACACTTCAGTTAAAACAAACAGAAGATGGCGGGTAGGTTTTGAAAACTCGACACTCTCGTTCTGATTCGCTGATGGACACACAGAAGTTGGCGCTGATTGGTCGTTTCCTTTGCGCGAGTGCACGTACAAAGCCCCAAAATAGTCGACGTCGTTGTGAGAAGCTGACGAGAGATTTCCGGATTCGTTTCTCACGTGTAAAAAGTTTAACGTTAAAAGTGTACTTTGCAAGAATATATTGTCTATCGTTTGTGAACTCGTTAAAATGTTTTTTTTTTTTTTTTAAATCAGCATCAGCATTGTAGATATACTCATTAAAAAAAAAAAGATGATATGAAGCGTCCTCTCACATTCAGCTGCTTTTATTTCCAGCACATTTCTTACCATGTGTAAATATTTGTATTAACATAAAAAGATTCAACAACTGAGACATAAACTGAGGAAGTTTCACAGACATTTGACGAACAGAAATGGAATAATGAGTCCCCGAACAAAGCAGGGGTCAATATTAAAGTAACAGTCAGTATCTGGTGTTGCCTCCAGCAGCTTTAAGTACTACACTGCATCTCATCCTCATGGACTGCACCAGATTTGTCAGTTCTTGCTGTGAGATGTTACTCCACTCTTCCACCAAGGCATTTACAAGTTCTCCATCATGTCTGGGGGACACATGGTTACATGTAATTTTCCACTGCAGGGCCGATCAGCTGTCCTTCCTGTCTGCCTGTAGCACTGTCTTAAGCCAGGTTCACACTGTATGATTTTGGCCACGATTTGGTCATCTGAGACAAATGTTGAGAATCCTAAGAGAATATAGGCCAAAATCTGTAGTCTTTGATCGCTAGATTGACATGTTTCCATGACAGCTGATTAACGGCCGTTGTGATAAAAAAAAATTCCTCAGATTAAAATTCTGTCAGTGTCAGAAGATTTGAGGCACAGTCCTGTATTGTGGCTTCTCCTACTCTGTACGAGTCTTCTTGCGTGCATGTTTTTCACGTCTTGACGGTCGTACAGTCCGACATTAATGACATCCTACAGTGTGACATGGCTTACAGCGGGGATCATGTTCGTACAGTCTGACAACTTAATACTCTTTAATAAACTTTAATAGTCGCAAAGGACTATTAAAAATCACATTGTGCGGACATTGTGGTTTATTGCTCTGGCCACATCTGCAGTCCTCATGCCTCCCTGCAGCAGACCTATGGCAAGTTCACGCAGGTGATCAGGAACCCTATACATCTTTCTTCTGGTGTTTTTCAGAGTCACTAGAAAGGTCTCTTTAGTGTCCTAAGTTATTGTAACTGTGACCGTAATTGCCCACCGCCTGTAAACTGTTAGTGTCTTAAGGACTGTTCCACAGGTGCATATGCAATAATTGTTTATGGTTCATTGAACAAGCAAATTGAAAAACATTGTTTAAACCCTTTCCAATAAAGATCTGTAAAGCTTATTTAGAATTTACTGTTATCTTTAAAATACAGTTTCCTGAAAAAGGGACATTTCTTTTTTTTGCTGAGTATATATCATTACATATTACACAGCAATACTGTAGAGATTAATTATCTAGTTATTGTAAATTATAGAACTGTTATAGATATATAGAAGTTTGTTGTTTTGTATCCATCCATCCATTTTCCATAGCACTTATCCTACACGGGGTCGCAGGGAGCCTATCCCAGGGAACTCGGGACACAAGCTTGGGGACACCCTGGATGGGGTGCCAACCCACTGCAGGGCACAATCACACACACACTCACACTATAGACAATTTGGAAATGCCAATCAGCCTATGACATGTCTTTTGGACTAGGGGAGGTAACCGGAGTACCCAGAGGAAACCCCTGAAGCATGGGGAGAACAAACAAGCTACACACAAACAGGGCGTAGGCGGGATTCAAACCCCTAGCACTGGAACCGCCACCCCCGGGTCATTGTTTTGTATATTTACATTAAAAAAAAGATTACTTCCATTTGACAAAGTTATGCAAAAACAAGCTATTCCAGGAAAAGATATGACCTACGTTAATTAATTATAAACTGTGTAAATTTCAACTAAACTAGACAAGCTGCAGATTTTTCCTCAAGAAAAATAAAACCCTGTTACAATAAAACCCTGTGTATATGCACTACTCCCTTTTTTATTTTATTTATTTATTATAATTTAACTATAATCTAACCAACATCTACCCAACATTATGAGGTAAAACTGAACGTAATTGTAAGCAATCCCATATCCAGTACATCTTTGAAAAGTGCACTGAGCAGGGGCTAAAACACATGAAATACAACAACTACTGGAGTGAATTAAAATTTAATGCCAATTGAAAAAAGTGGAAAACCTTAACAAACTATAATGAAGATGACATAACAGCATCAACGACAGTTTAAACGACATAAATATAAACTGATTCAATTAATGCACAGTTTAATTACGCTATGACCATTCTGTCAAATTAAGCAGAAATAAAAAGAAAATGGAACAAAAAGCTGATGTCGATATTATATATACAGTAAAATTTTGATTTAAATTTTCTAATTAATTACAAGAATGCAGTCTTTTTTTTGTACAGATTAAATAAAAATCTTTTAAAAATTGCATAATATGAAAATTCATTTTTACAATGCAATTATTGCATTACACTGATGCTGTCATTAAAACATGAACAGCTGACAGTTTGTAGTGCGGCCATATCCCACGGTCTCTCTTTTATCGTCCTCAATCCAAGAAGAAAATGTTATTAAACTGTGTTGCACAAAGCCTCTTCACCTCTTCTGTAATGCAAAAAGGGAAACAGTGATGAGTTTCAAACAGTCTGTCAGCCAAATTAAACCAAGTAACATAACAATGAAACATTAATAATACATCTTTATCTAAATGATCATAACCAACGACTCAAAGTAAATGTACTTAAAATTGGTTAATGCACAGGGACATACCATTCACTTCAATTAAATTGGCATTCTTCTGGTTCAAAATGACATATAGCTCTCTCTGATCTGATTTCTTGCCCACTACCCAGTAGTCAGTCATCGCTTTTACAATGATTTCCTCATCTGCATCAACCCTTAGAAACACAAGGGAGGAAAAAAGAATATTTAAAAAAAATAATAAAAGGTAATTCTGAAAAATGATCTGATGCATCGAGGCACAGTCCTGAGATGGTAGCTACCGTGCAAAATCACTGTTGATGTCTCCAAGGATCTTCATGAGGTCAGGGTGGACAGAGGTGAGGGACACGCTAGCTGTTTTGCGCATGTGGATGGTGCTCTTCTCAGCCAAGTTCATATGGTTGAAGTAGATGAACTTAAACTGGGGCTCCTTTTCTGGCCTAGTCATACAAACACCAAACACACATGCTTTGCAAACTGACATTCAAATCTATACAAGGTAGGGCAGAAGCCCTAAAATCCACACTTAACAGTGAGTGATACCCTGGCAGTCATGCTTATTTATTATAACACAAAACTGTAGTATGTGCTTGGCTGAAGTGACATGAGAGAAAATCAGATATGCAGCAAATGATGATGTCCAGTAACTATTGTTAAAACAATGTTCATTTAACAGGTTAATGCTTCAAGGAAAAAGATTTGCTCAGAGGACTGAGGTGAATCCTGGGAAGATAACATAATAACCTCACTTGTTAGGGCGGGAATAAAACACTTGGGGGCATGCCGTTACAGGACAAGAATCAACAATGGGAATGGGGTGGTGTGATATGGCCTGAAGTAAAGTGGAGTTACAACCCCAAAAGTGGACTGTTGTCTTATAACAGCATTTGCTTTTAGTAGCTCTTATACCACCATCCATTAATCCATTTTCTGTACCACTTATCCTACACACAGGGTTGCGGGGGAGCCTGTAACCTATCTCATGGAATTCTGGCCATGAGGCGGGGGGAAACCCTGGACGGGGTGCCAACACGTCGCAGGGCACAATCACACTCTTATTCGCACACTACAGACAATTTGGAAATGCCAATCAGCCTACAGCGCATGTATGGGCATGTACTGGGGGAGGAAACCCCCGAAGCACAGGGAGAACATGCAAACTCCATATACACAGGGCGGAGGTTTGATGTCTCTTATACCACAGGAATTTTATTTATTTATTTTTTTAAACAATCATTACATTTTTAATTAATTAATGGACATCATACTTTTTTATCATGTCATACTTTTTACCACAGCTTTTTAATGTTGTGGAACATCAATGAAACAAGTCACTTACATTATATCAGCTATAAAAAGTTGTTCCCCTAATCGTTTTTAACGATTGTTAACAATCTTGTTACTGCAAAATCAGAAAAAATTTCCCTTCTGTCCTGAAGCCTTTCTTATGTCTGAAAACTTACTGACTGATACAAACTGCTGACGCTGGAGACTTATAAATAAATAAATGTCTCCTTACAGAAAACTTCATCATAACAATGATACAATGTTCTGCTTTGATAACATGCATTTGTAATCGGTTAAAAAAAAATAGTATTAAACATATATTACATGGAGTGCCCACTCTACCAGTCCCTATGTAAATTGCTACTATAGGAACGATAACATTAGAGCCTGCACTACTCAGAGCTGTCCGGTTAATGGAAATTAATTAATCAAATTCAAGTATTAAACAAAGCTGTGGTATAAATGGGGATTTATTCAAGCAAAGAAAGAGAAATAGCAATTCATCACTAAATTGCACTTTTTAGCATTAGCACTTTGACTGTAGATTAGCACTGACCCTGATATCCTCTTGTTGATGTTGTACTGTTCACAAATATCTGAGGCTAGCAGTGTGAGCTGAGGGCCGACCAGTGCATCCAGCTGCTCGCAAAACTCTCGCGTCAGTTCCACTGATGCTGGAAAAAAATGTCAATCACATGGGACATAATAAGCTACTTTTCCACTTAGCTGAAGGACTACATTTAACATCAACTAACTAACTAAGGTTTAAATGCAAAGACACAGGAAACTCACCATTTACCATGAAGCACACAGCAGCACTCATGGCCTGCAAGGGAGATGATGATGGATATTTATATGTTTTCAATTGAGATGAATGTGAAAGCACCACATTACTTAAACGTCGTCATAATCTAACATTCCTAAATCTCTAGGTCACATTTCTCATTGATTTAACTTATGTGTCCTCACCCTTGTTACGTTCTGTCGCAAAGTTTAAATGGGATTTACACAAGAACGTTTTTCTTGATAGACACCTAACAAAATTAAATATGGCTGATACGCTCACCTTGTAAACTATCAAATGTAGCTCCTCGTAATTGTCCTCCGTGTTCACAAATATTCTTGGAAACCTGAATTTCGCATCTGGATCTTTTAGGTTGGCTGGTCCAGTTAAAAACCTAGATTTATAAAAAGAAAAAGACAAAAGGACAAGTGAAATAAATCTCCAAGCTATTAAAGCTCAGAGCTGCCAATCCACAGCGTTTAACAGAAACATGACAGATATTAAAATGAACACATTCATAGTAAAATAGCTTTTTAAAACGTTATTTAAAGTTTTTAAAGAGCTGCAGACATTTTACATTAAATAGTATTCACACGGAAAGCTGTACATACATACTGCAGTGATGCATTCAAGTAAAGCACACCTTTGCTGCTGATGCTAGTGTGAAGACAAATTATACTAGAGAAGCAACTTATTAAAAATACAGCCAAAGAAACCAACTTCATGGAAACTTAAATGCTATCTATAAATGGTCTTCCAAAATTGATGTCTTTTTTTTTTTTCAGATAGCCTTTAAGAACGCCTTTGACAAAAGAAGAACGTACTGAAATCATTCTCATTGCTGGATCAGGAAGCTGTCGTAAGGTTGCGATGGACATTAATAGGAAACATGTCGAGCAAATCAGACACGTCACTGCTGCCAAACTTATTAACCAATTCAAATAGACTAGAAGTGTTGAGGACCAACCGAGAAATGGACGTCCACGAACATCCACTGACGAAGGCGCAACCAATGTGGTGCTGGCAAACACAGTCCCCTATGTATGAAGACTTTTGGGAAATGCTGTACAGTCACTCCGTTTAATATTCTCTGCAAAGCCACACCCACAAATCAAACTAATCTGGAAGACCTGAACTCTTGTGCAAGCAGGGAAGCTTTCTGAATTAACACACAACATGACTGGGAGACAAGCAGCTGTTGTCCAAACTGGTCGGTCATTTTTGATCAATGTGTCTTTTGTTTATTCTCCTGTTTACAGAGCCTGTGGAACTACAGAGACTAGATTTGTTTTCTTTAAACAGATATTTTGTTTACGGATAATGGATAATGTGTAGCTGTTCTGAATTAAAAATCATTGACCCAGGTTCACCTACATTGATAACTGATTAAAATAGTGCTTAAAGAAATTGTTCAATTGATATTACTATATATGATCCAGAGCAAAAGTATATACACATATACTTACTTACACAAGCAATAAATAACAATAACGGATTGATAATAAAATTTATAATGAATTTATATGGATTTTCTTAAAAGCGCTACATACATTTTTTTATTGTATTTTATTGAATTGAATATCACTACCAGTACAATGCAGAACTACTGAATCTTGACACTACTATCCTGAGGTTACCTCAAGTCCAGGCACAGCTGTGTAGAGGAAATGATCAGCTGATTACTAGTGTGGAAGTGACTGATGACTACAGTCCAAGTCCTTTGATTAAGAGCCCTGGCATGGTTCTCTGCCCTGATCACATAAACATAATGTTTGTGTAGACCTTCCTGCTGCAGGAGGATCAGTGGCTAATCTAATCAGCCTGCCACACTACTGCCAGTATGCTGCAACACGAACCGTGCTGGTACACTCACTGACCTATAATCCACCATCCAGTAAAGCCTTGGATGGAATAGGGTTTTGCTCCGGACCATCAAAGCAGTTCAATATCTCTTTGAGCTGCGTGATAAGAGCCGGGGTTTGTTAACTGAGCCAAGTACCCCGGACACCTGAGTCTAACACAGGAAGAATATCAGAAATGTGGCGTCAAGTCAAGAGGAGACAGTGCTCTACTTACCTGCCATAGTGCAACAGATTCCCTGTCACCTCCGGTCTCAGAGGCGAGTCCCTGCCTGCGAGCTGCCACAGCGCACACATGCAAGCACGCACACATGCAAGCACGCACGCACGCACACACACACACACACACACACACAAAATAGATTTTGTGCTCTACACAGACTGCTATGCAGTTCTATGTAAATTCTACGATATGCAGTTCCATGTATATGTAATTAATATGTATATTTATATGCAAATAATGGACTAAATAGTGAAAACGACCACACCTCAGGTTCGGTGTGCCTTGGAAACAGTGATGTCGTCAAGTATTTGTAAAGAATACGCATGTCATCCTGCTCCAGCCCGCTCCTGCACAATAAACACCTGCATGACCATGTGGCTTGATAAATCTGATCTGGTATGCTTTATATACGTTAGGTTTGCTTGAATGAGAAGCTGTTATCTGCCAGGTATGTTGCACATACGAGGAATTACACTCTTTAGCAGGTCTTTACGAGCTATAATATCAGACCTCAGTCTGTATCCAAACATTTGCATGAGTGAGATTACAACCAAAAGTTCAGGGAAGTGGTTCTCCTTTTCACTGTATATAGACATTTTGTTGCATTAAGGTTCCTTAACTGTCATTGTTTACTGCGTTAGTTAACAATAAAAAAAACATGAACTTCAGCATCAATAAACCATAAGTAATGTTAACAAAGTAAGTTAACACTTGCATTATCTGATGTTAGTTTAAAGGGTAACTAAATACACCTGCATGACTAAAAAAATAAATGAACTAAATTGCACTGTGTTACTAAATACTCACTTACTGTATACTTACTGTATATAAAAATTACTCACTGAACTCTGATCTAAGTGGGAAAATATTGGAACTTGCTTTTCAGGATCAAATTCTGAATTTTGCCACAAATTTTACAGACACAAACATTTTCATTAAGGTGTTGTTCATGTGGACTTAATTTGGCTTGTTGGTTGATTGTTAACATTATTAGTTGTTTATCATAACAAATTTTATAATACAAGTGTTTGTTACTTTGTTAATGTTACATATAGTATATTAATCCTGAAGTACAGTGCTGTGAAAAAGTATTTTTCTTCTGTTTTTGTGTATATTTCACACTAAATTGTTTCAGAAATTTAAACAAAGTCCAAGATAAAACACAGGCAACCTGAGTAAACACAAAATAAAGTTTTTAAATGATAATGTTATTTATTGAAGCAAAAAAGTTATCCAATACCAACTGCCAACTACCAGAAAATCCTAAAGGTGAAAATCCGGTCTTCCATATGCAAGTTGAAACTCAAGCACAACTGGATTATGCAGCAAGACAATGATCCAAAGTATAGGAGTAAGTGAAAGACTGATCTCCATTTATCGGAAGTGTTTGGTTGCAGTTATTGCTGCTAAAGGTGGCACAACCAGATTTTAAGTTTAAGAGGGCAATTAGTTTTTCACATTGGTGATAGGTCTTGGATAACTTTTCTGCTTCAATAAATGATAATTTAAAAAAAACTATCGGTAAGTTGCCTTTGTTTTATGTTGTATTTCGTTTGAAGATCTAAAACTATTTACTGTGAGGTATTCACAAAAACAGAATTTTTTTTTTTTTAGGAAAAATCAATACTTTTTCACAGCACTGTATTTGGTTTATTCATTTTCACTGGACTAAATATTGTCAGTTACATCAAAGAGACCTTAATATAAAGCGCTACTAACTTCTTATATCTCAACCTCATTCATCAAAATAATTCGGTCAATATTAGAGTAAAATATTGAAAGCCATATTTAAAAGATAAAGTTTCGAGTCAGTGCTGGTTCTCAGGATTACTACTAACTCTATCAGTAAATCATTATTTAGTACATTAGCAATGCTGGACTTTACCAGATGAGCTGGTCATTGTAGAGAAAGGCAGTGTATTTGACCAAATTCAAGCTTTCCTCCACTCTGTTGACAAAACACTGGATCTTCAGGTATGTCATTTTGTCCAGGGGGAAAAAGCTGATTCCTCCAAACACATCCAGCAGGTCACATGACTGGAGGTGCAGTGTCTGTATGTACTACAGTAAAGCACACACAAAAACACACAATGTACAGCATGTGTGTGGTGCTTAAGCATGTGTGGTGGACTGGGAAAACCCTTCACATTGGGAAAAACAGGCTCTCCTTCAAGTGAAATTTTGCACATACCTCAATCACAAGTAAATATCTAGTATTTTAAAATCTGGTTATCTTCAAAAATAAAAAGGGAGAAAATCTGACTTTAATGTCTAAAAGCAACTGCTTTTAATGTACATGTTCATATACATGTAGTAAATATAATATAAAAATAATAAATATGACCGTGAAAACTACATCTATAGTCAGAGACGCCTTTATTCATTCATCCTACAGCTGCTTTTGCCGCAGAGTCTGTTAAACTGGTTCCTTAACTCAGGGGTTCCTAAACTTTTCCAGGGCAAGGCCGCCCAAATGATATTAACATTTGACCGAGGCCCCCCTTTTGCAAGATGTCTTTAAAACACATTAAAAATACAGACTTCTGAATATATCCCCCCCCCCCTTTTTTTAATTAATAATTACATATTTACATCAGGAATTATATATATATATATATATATATATATATATATATATATATATATATATATATATATATAAATCATGTATTTATACATTTAACTATCTAATCTGATTTTTTGCAGAAAGATAGCATAAGTAAACTTAGAAGTCAATAAAGAAAATTTGCATAATATATTTATATTTTCTTAAAGTACAGGTATCATAGTATGGTATAGTCAGAAAACCCCAATTTTGTCTGTTTGCCTGAATTCAGCTGCAGCACCACAACACGTATATAAATTTGTTTTACAGCATGACCATTGACATATCCGTCAAAAGTAGTAAATGAATTTGTACAATGATCCAGGCAGCACACCTAATTTTTTCCCATTATTCTGTCCTGAATAAAACCGACAACATAATATTGCAATAGCTGGCGTTTGAATTGCCCTTTACAGTTCACACATAGTGGAATGGATCTTTTCTGTGTCGAGAAAGGATTTGAAAAATAACTGCAGCCCACAAGTGCTGATGCCAGCGAGTCCTCCTAGCTGAGGCTGACATCATGCAATCTGACATCATGCAATCTGACAGTGATATATAGCAAGATGTTGAACTGGTTTTGTACAGTAGTCAGTGCCATTTCAGACTGGGACCACATTACAGCTTCACAGAGGGCACTAGGCCAAGGCTTGGGTTTGGACGGAGGTGATGAGAAGAGTTTCCCCTGACCACAGCTGAATTATTCAGACAGGTGTGTAAGCATGAGTCCAATACTGATGCAATTTAAATGAAACAACTCATCAGACAAACAGGACTAATTTGCACAGCTAAGATGAAGACCAATAATTAAAGAAAATGAAAACTAATGATAGCTGGGAGGTTATAATATATTCCTTTACAGAGGTGTAAATTACATTTTTTAAACATCACTGATAGGTAATTGGGGTTTGTCTGGTATCCATGATCTCATATTCTAATTGCTACTATGTGGAATATATGCACACTACTCACATTAAATTAAATTCACTTAGAAGATCACTTTCCTTATCAATAGTTTATCTTACCCTGTAGAAGAACTTTTCAAGCTTTTGGGTAAGTAGCTCCACTCCACCAGCTTCAAATGCCCTGATGAAAGTGCCATTGAAAAGCTGGAAACAGAGACGAGGCCACAAACAAGTAGCACTGAATAAGCAAAACACACTCAAGAAATCAAGGGGTTCAGCAGAATCGAAAATGCAGTTTACCTTATACATGCTGTAGCACTGCTGTAATACTGCACCATAAACAGTGTCCTACAATGCAGGAGAAAAAAATAATAAAACTCTTTCAGATACAGTCATCAGTCTTGGTACCAGTGACATTATACGCATTAGTATAAGTGCAGGTTCCAAAAGTACAGGCTCACAAATAACAAGTGTGTGCGGGCTTCACAGAGAGATTTCTTCTTCTTATTATTATTATTAATAAACAAAATTTTAGCTAGAAAATACAAACCAGAATTTCCTCTTCTTGGTATTCTATAGTCGGTGGTTTTCCATCTTTGCTGGGTTTTTCTACCATTGGGTTCCGTACGACCTTAAAAGACAAAATACCAGAGAGAAAATAAGACACCAATACAGTTACATATTAATATCAGAGTCAGCCCCAAACAACAAAATGATGCATGGTGCTGTTTAATATCTTTTGGGTTGACTTCTTTCAAGTCATTAATATGAAGTGACTGAATTTCACAAAATGTTATTACATTTGTGCAGGGAATTGAAAAAAGCTATTTGAACTTGACAGTGTATTATATTATATTATTATATATGTATAGTGTATTATATGTAGAATATTCATTGTAAAGCAGTCACTGTCATGGTCAATGCACAATATGAAGTCTATACTTTGAGTTTCACAATACATAATTTTACATACAAAATTAACTCAGCACAAGTAGGAGCACAAGTAGGATACAAACCTTTTTTCTGAACTGGATTTTCATGAATACCACGTGTCTTGTCTAAATGCTCTAATTAACAATTTACAAATAACGTTGTCCATATACAGCTTGATAAATTAAGTCAATTATTCAGAATACAAATTAAATATTGTTCAAGTGTTTTAGAAAACATTACACGTGATACTACTCTACAGCAAAATAC
Source organism: Ictalurus furcatus (assembly GCF_023375685.1). Classification (NCBI taxonomy): domain Eukaryota; kingdom Metazoa; phylum Chordata; class Actinopteri; order Siluriformes; family Ictaluridae; genus Ictalurus; species Ictalurus furcatus. Next base: position 11,603,511 of record NC_071267.1, read on the forward strand.
ATCAAAACATCGTCACTATAAAAAGCTTTAAAGTTATATACCATGACCATCCAGAAATTCCCCTCAGGCTCATGGAAGAATTGTCTGTTTTTCTGAGTGTGAAGAGATTTTGCTGGCTTTGTGGGACAGAAGGTCCTGCAAAAAAATAAATAAATAAAAATTATATATACATATACACACACACACACACACACACACACACACATATATACACACACACACACACATATATATATGAAATATAGCGGTTATTGTGAATTAACACGATTACACAGAGTAAACTCATGCACTAACTTCATAATACTGTACATATTATGGCTTTTTAAATCAACCTAGTTTTAAATAAAGCTACTAATATGCTAATTCTGCCATTAACTGATATTATTGTTGAATTAATTATTATGTATGCATACACACACACACACAAATTATATATATATATATATATATATATATATATATATATATAAAATACACACACACCATGCTATATATTCATTTTACTCAATCATGGAAGCATACCTAGTAAACTGAACAATGGCCTCACAGAGTCCAACATTGCGAATCTTTTCATTTTTCTCCACATCACAGGGATGATAAAATAAGATCTTTTTCTCCTCCTGAGGGACAGAACATAGTGAAAATGTTAAAAAGCATCATAACTAACTGTATACTTAGCAATATGAAAACAATATCTGCTGAGAATACACAAGCAGAAAAAGCTAGCTTTAATGAAACCTAACCATGCTGCATTACAATCCTTTACACAGCAATGGAAAAGGACAAACAGTGGACAATCACTGACCAGACTCCCAGTACAGAAGGGACAGCAATGAGACTGGTGTATCAAATAAATGAATGTAGGCACAAGGTTGGATCCTAATAAACTGGAAACAGTGTATCATTGCAATCACTGCAACTATGTGAGTTACCATATATTCTCATTTTTAAAACTGCAAACTTCTGGGTTTCTTGTCTTCTGGTCTGTCTTTGTTTGTATGGCCCCATTATACTGTTTTAAAAGCCTGCACGCTATCTGAATAAGTCCTTCTTATGACTGTTAAAATGGTTAAATGTTATGACATCTGTAATATATTAAGTGTGACAATAAATAATGTTTAATTATGTGCTTTTTAAAAAATTTAGATTTATTTAATCTTTATTTAACCCTCCTATTATGTTGGGGGGAAAAGTTCCATCCATTAAGTTATGGGTAATGGAAAGTTACATTCATTATGTTATGGGTAATGGAAAGTTACATCCATTATGTTATCAAATTGACCCATAACACAATAGGATGGTTAACCAAGATGTCCCTTGAGATTCAATTTTTTTTTTTTTTGAGAGAGAGAGAGAGAGAGAGAGAGAGAGAGAGAGAGAGAGAGAGACCTGGCCATTACAGGGTAACAAACTTAAAATTCAAACACACAAAAACAGGCAAAAATACAGACAAAAAAAACAAACAAAAAAAAACACATAATACAAAATCAAGCTTATGAGTATCAATTACACTATTCAGTTACAATTATTTTATTTTTTTATCAGAGCTTTAAACACTCTCATTGTAACAAAGTGATTAAGTTGTAATGTGTTTTGAATATTATTCCATGACCAGGGTGCAAAATAAGCAAAAACCTTTCTTCTGAGTTCTGAACAAATAAGAAGGGAATTTACCCTGCATAGTTTTGTAAATAAAAATAATACCAATGTTGCTGTGTCCTCAAACTTAATGAAGGCCAAGAGACCAAATCATAAAGAACAAAATGATGTGTACTAGACAACAGACTGGCTATAAAACGTAACATGCTATGATACACAGAGTCTAAATAGTGAAGTATAGAGGAAGCAGCACGCATATAAATAATATCTCCATAATCAAGAACCATCGTTTTGCTAAAAGAGTGCGGCTGTGGCAGAGCGGGTTGTCCACTAATCACAGTGTTAGCAGTTCAATTCCCGGACCACATGACTCCACATGCTGAAGTGTCCTTGGGCAAGACATTGAACCACATGATTCTCCCGATGGCAAGCTAGTGCCTTGCATGGCAGCTCTGCTACCATTGGTGTGTGAATGTGTGTGTGTGTGAATAAGAACCAGTTTAAAGCGCTTTGTAGAACCGCTAAGGTTAAAAAAAAGAAAAAAGCACTATATAAGCGCAGACCATATACCATAAATTAAAACATGCCCTATTACGATAGTAAAATCCCAACCTGTTTTATTAAAAAAAACTGTGACATGATTGTAAATGAAAATTTATTAACCAAACAAAAAACCCATGCACTTCCTATTAGACCGAATTTTACAGATAACCAAATTGGGCGGTACAGATTAATCAACCGATAGTTTTTAAAATTGATACCGGATGAAAACACAACACTCAAAGTAAATTACTGCTGAAATTTATTACAAAAATAAACAGTACTGTCTGTACCATGAAAACGTACTGCACTTTTTTAAATGAAATAAATATATAAACATTAATATATATTAACTATTAAGAAATAACAAAGTGAATAAAATACACATCTAAACTGAACAAAAAAAAAAGTAACACCCCAAATAAATAAAAAAAGAAGCATCCAAAATTGGTCAGTAGCATTAAAATAAAAGTCGCCTCTAGAGTCTGCACTCACACTGCATAACGACAGCGGACCCTTCTCAGCCGCTCCTGCAACGGAAACGACGCAACCGGGAACAACTATCAGTATGGATTTTTGCTGATAACCGATAGTTCCAGCAACCGGTTATTGGAGCAAAACCGATCAATTGGCCGACCTGTACCTCCCATCGTACAAAAAGATCACCCAGTTTTACATGACTTGTCTTATGCCTTACAGTCAGTCAAAAGTTTCAAATATTCCAGCCCAACTGCACTGCCCAATCCGATTCATCCATAAGCACATGTAAAACTAGGCAAATGATTTGGAAAGATCACAGCGTGGATAAATGATAAGGACTTGGATTCTTGTTGGATTACTGAAACTTACCTCTCCTTCACGTGGTCCAAACTTAGGGTTGTAGATGAAAAAACTAAGCAGAGAAGGGGTGTACTGTTTTTCTTGCATTCCAGAAGCCATTCTTGGACTGACGTAACAGAAACAGGAAGACAAAGCTGTAACAGGTGGGGGATAACATCTGAGAGGAATTAACTAGACAATAAAAACTGTTGGGTATCAGGCGGATATTTACTCCGTCAGCACCTGATCATCAGCATTTGAGTGTGTCTGAAGTTCGTTCGTCCTCCCTTGAAGCAGCCTGATGGGCATGCCTTTAATCTGCAGAACCAACATTTGGCAGAAGGAATATGTTTTAAACAGCAATAAGTACAATAGCACATTTGTGACTAACCATAAACATAATCATATAATCATATAGCCTACATACAGTGTCTTGCAAAAGTATTCAACCTCGCTGGAGTTGATCAGATTTGTAAGTATTCAACCTCGTAGATTCTATAATGAAGGAAAGGTGTGAAAATGAAGACTAGGGAGCATACTAAGGAGGTTAAAGAGAAGGTAATATAAATTCATAACTTAGGAATACAGTGTAAAGAGGTTGGACATCCCAGTTGGACGCCCAAGCACTACCCTGACAAGGCCCTCCCTCAAAACTCTGTGCTAAAACAAGACAGAGACCGGTGAGGGAAGACAAAGTGAGGCCAATAGTCACTCTGAAGGAGTTACAAAGTAAAGTGGCTGAGAGCCACTCAAGAAGAGCTACAGTGCCGTGAAAAGGTATTTGCTGATTTCTTCTGTTTTTGTGTATCTCTCATACTAAACTGTTTCAGAAATTGAAACAAAATCCAAGATAAAGCAAAGGCAACCTGAGTAAACACAAAATAAAAAGTTTTTAAATGATCAATAAATAACATTAAGCAAAAAAGTTATCCAATACCAACTGGGCTTGTGTGAAAATGTATTTGCCCCGTAGTTACTAATTCCACAAATCCATGAAACTGCATACATAACGGGGTTCAGCTGGACCAGATGTAACCAGGCCTGATTACTGCAAACCCTGTTCAATCAAATAATCACTTAAATAAAACTTTTTCGACAGCACGTAGTTGGTTAAAAGGTCTTACAACACACTATGCCAATGTTAACACACTATGAGATTGTTGAAAGAAATTCCAGAAATGATGAGGAAGAAGGTGAAGGAAATACATCAGTCTGGGAAGGGTTACAAAGCTGTTTCAAAGGCTCTGGGACTCTAAAGGACCACAGTGAGAGGCATTATCTCCAAATGGAAAAACTCTGCACAGTAGTGAACCTTCCCAGAAGTAGTCAACCTTCAAAAATTCCTACAAGATCACAGCAACTACTCATCCAGCAAGTCATAAAAGAGCCAAGGACAACATCAAAGGACCTACAGGCCGCACTTGCATCAATAAAGGTTCATGACTCCACTATCAGAAAGACACTGGGCAAAAATGGCATCCATGGAAGAGTGGTGAGGTGAAAACCACTGCTAACCCAGAAGAATATTAAGGCCCATCTGGATTTTCCAAAACACACACTGATGATCCTCAAACCTTTTGGGAGAATGTTCTGTGGGCTGATGAGTCAAAAGTGGAACTGTTTGGAAGACAGGAGTCCCGTTACATCTGACGTAAACCAAACGCAGAATACCACAAAAGGATAATCATACCTACGGTCAAGCATGGTGGTGGAAGTGTGATGGTGTGGGGATGCTCTGCTGCTTCAGGGTCAGTCAACGTGCAATAATTGAGGGAAACGTGAATTTTGTTCTCTACCAGAAAATCCTAAAGGAGAATGGCCGGTCTTCAGTCCGTAAATTGAAACTCAAGCACAACCGGATCATGCAGCAAGACAATGATCCAAAGCATAGGAGTAAGTCCTAGTCCTAGAAGTAAGTGAAAGACCGATCTCCAGTTATGGGGAGCGTTTGCTTGCAGTTATTGCTGCTAAAGGTGACACAACAAGATTTTAAGTTTAAGGGTGCAATTACTTTTTCACACTGGTAATAGGCGACCTTTTTTTGCTTCAGTAAAATAAATAACTAAAAACTGTAGTGTGTTTACTCAGGTTGCCTTTGTTTTATGTTGTATTTCGTTTGAAGCTAAAACTGTTTAGTATGAAATACACACAAAGAAAAGACTTTTTCACAGCACTGTATTTGGTTTGTTCATTTTAACTGCGTTAAATATTGTCAGTTACATTATCGGGACCTTAATATAAAGCGTTACTAATTTATTATATCTCAACCTGAATACTTCTGGAAGGCACTGTATATAGTAAATGAAACTAAAGATGGCCAAGACTTCCGCAAGCAGCTAATGCCGAACAAGCCAGTGAACATAAAAAAAAAATAAATGAAAGCAAAGGAATTTCGTTGTACTTCTTGAATTTGCTGGTTGTTTATCTGTGACACTAATCGAGCTGAGCATAAACTCCACGGAGCATGTTGTCAAAGTACCTAGATCTTTAAATGGTGTTTAGTCTACTGTTACGGTTTTTAATAATTTACATAAATAAATAAATAAATAATAATAAAAAAACACTGGTTGAATGGACACTTCCTCTATGAGGCATAAGCCACTACAACACGTATAAATAAAAGAAAAACAACACCAACAAACAAACAGCACAATTAGTTAAATGAAACACATTAGCACTGTTGCTTGCTAGGGGTTCTTGCTAGCATCAGAACATAAAACACTGTGACACGTTTTCACAATTGGGTTTCGAGTACATTAATGAAGTACTTACCAAAAACATGCGGGTGTCTTACAACATTGCGACAGAGAACACAAACGGCCAAGTTTGTTATCGTATGTGTAAAACAAACAAACATGGGAGAACAGTGATCTGCTACTATGCTCAAAGACCCTCCTCCAAGGAGAAAATCTGTATGAGGAAACCTCTAACGCGCTCGAACATACTTCCGGGTTCTGACAGGACACCGTATGTAACCGTTCGGGTAAATCAAATGCGGTGAAAATACAGTTCCGGGTAAATCTCACTAATGCTGGCTCTATACGTGTTGTATTAAAATTGATTATCTGTTTATTCTATAAATAAGAAACGAGTTTGACAGAGCAGTTTTATGTTGTATACAGACAGTGGCTTCAGAATAACTTGTTTAGCTACTTAGATGTTCAAAGCGATGTGCTATTCACCGAAAACCAATCGGGGCGGTGCATAACGGCAAGCTCAGTTCAGATTTACTACAGCAGGGGTTCTCAAACTTTTCCAGGGCAAGGCCCCCCAAATGGCATTAACATTTGACCGAGGCCCCCCTTTTGCAAGATGTCTTTAAAACACATTAAAAATACAGACTTCTGAATATATCCCCCTTGTTTATTCACAATTACATCTTACATCTTTACATTACATTACATTAGGAATTGATTGTGTGTGTGTGTGTGTGTGTGTGTGGTTGTCTGAGACTGAGATTTTTTTTCTCACACCAAATTGTTGAGGCCCCCGGGCGCCCCCTGGCGGCCCCCACCTTGAAAACCACTGCACTACAGTACATGGCTAAAAACCAGAGTGATTGTCAGGTGTCCATATAACCTGCTGAAAAACAATAGAAACCATCACAGAAATTCTATTGGTTTCCACTATAAATACCATTACAAACCAGCTAACCATTAAAACACTTACAATTACCATTATTGGTCCTTAATGGTATCCACTAGACATAACATGACACCCATAGAAGGCAACAAATTACCAGTAGAGACCCACAAGGATCATTACAGTTTCCATTAAAACCAATACAATTCCCATTATAACCATTAAAACTATTACAAATTCTATGAGGGTTTCCAGTAGTTTTTTTCAGCAGGGTATTTTTTGCCATATAATGTACAATAATATGATTTAGATAAAAAAAAAAATTATAGGAGGGCATAATAATATTAATTAATTAATTAATTAATTAATTAAAAATATAATAATAATAATAATAATAATAATAATAATATGCTTGGGTCACTCTCTGTATGGGCTTTTGTGCATGTTTTCCCTGTTTCCTCTGGGTTCGCCAGTTTCATCCCAGGCGTGAATGTATGTGTAAATGTGCATGTGTATGGTGCCCTGCAACAGACAGACATCCCATCTAGGGTGTGTTCACTGGATAGGCTCTGAATAATGAAGTTGAAAAAATGAATAAATGAGTGACAGGATGACTGGATAACATATCACATACTGCTTGAGAGATTAATGATTTCATCTTAAATGTATTCTCTCAATCCAGGCAATTAACAATGATGACTAATTATTAATGCAGAATATGATCATTTTTGCTGGTTTTACTAACACCTGATTGTTGTTCGTAAAATTACATTATTTACACAGAAACAGGGAAGTAGTTAAGAATAGACGGTGGGATACAGTGACCTCCACTAATATTGGCACCCTTGGTAAATATGAGCAAAGGAGTCTTTATTGTTTAACTTTTTGATCTGTTGTTTTAAAAAAAAGTCACAAAAATATTCTGCCCTCATGGATATCAAACAATTTCAAACAAAACACAGGTTTATCAAAAAAAAAACTTTGTTAAATAAAAGTGTGCAACAATTATTGGCACCCTTTTAGTCAATACTTTGTGCTACCTCCCTTTGCAAGATAACAGCTCTGAGTCTTCTCCTATAATGCCTGATGGGGTTGGAGAATACATGGCAAGGGATCTGAGACCATTCCTCCATACAGAATCTCTCCACATCCTTCAAATTTCGAGGTCCACGCTGGTGGACTCTCCTCTTCAGTTCACCCCACAGGTTTTCTATGGGTTTCAAGTCAGGCGACTAGGATGGCCATGCCAGGACCTTGATTTTGTGGTCAGTAAACCATTTTTGTGTTTTGAATCATTGTCCTGCTGGAAGATCCAACCATGGCCCATTTTAAGCTTTCTTGAAACCGTTCCAAACAACTTGGGGTGATGTAGATGACTTTGGATTGTAATTTTGGAGACTTTCTGACCCCAAGATGCAACTAACTTCTGCATTTCTCCAAATGTGATCCTTTGAGATTTTTTGGCCATTCAAACCATCCTCTTCACAGTGCATTGAGACAATATAGACACACGTCCAATTCCAGGATGATTCATAACATTTCCAGTTGAGTGAAACTTTTTTTGATAAACCTCTGTTGTGTTTGCAATTGTTTGATATCTATGAGAACAGAGTGATTTTGTGATTTATTTATTTTTTAAAAAAAAGATCAAAACATTAAATAATAAAGACAGTTTTTCACAGCCTTCTTTGCTCATATTTACCAAGGGTGCCAATATTAGTGGAGGGCACTATACAGCTTCTGTTTCTGGCAGTTATCTATGTTAAATATACTTATAGCTTGTAGCCACACTTTCCTGAGGCCTTCAGTAATTCTGTCAACAGAGAGAGTGAGAGAGAGAAAGAGAGAGCAAGAGAGCGCAAAAAGACGTAAGGTTTAAAGTTTGCTCATTTTCATTCAAAGTAGCTAATGCAGCAGCATTATGTAAAGTAATTATATATTTTGTAGTAAATGTTGTAGCCCATCCACCTCAAGGTTGGATGAGTTGGGCATTCTGAGATGCTTTTCTGCTCAGCACAGTTGTAAAGAGTGTTTTTTTGAGTTACAGTACCCTTCCTGTAAGCTCGAACAAGTCTGGCCAATCTCCCATGATCGCTCTCATCAACAAAGCTTTTCCACCTGCAATACTGCCACTCCCTGGATGTTTTCCCCCCTCAGCATTCTGTGTAACTCTAGAGACTTTTGTGCATGAAAATCCCAGAAGAGCTGCAGTTTCTGAAATACTCAAACCAGCTTGTCTGGCACCGATCACCATGCCACAGTCAAGGTCACTGAGATCACACTTTATCCTCATTCTAATGTTTGATGTAAACATTAACTGAAGCTCTTGATCTGTTTCTGAATAATTATATGTAATGTGCTGCTGCCACACAATTGGCTTTTTGGAAAATTACATAAGGTGTACAGGTGTTCCTTAATGTTGTCAGTAAGTATATATAGTGAATGTTCGGTGTAGTACACATAGTTTCTGGAGAAACAGGACGTTTTGGACAAATATCCTTCATAAGATATGCAAACAATGTGCTTCTGAGGCTGTAGGGTTGAATCCACTAGATATTCTAAATATATATCATTAATAAATATGTAATATGTATGAGTTAGTATAACTAGTAACAGTTGAAACAACCTTTCAGCATATAACTTCTGAATAATATCAGAGAATGCACATTGTTTTTCTGTTTAAGCCCAATATAATGCTTTGTGGATTAATCTGAAATCTGCAGCACTTCTGAATCCTTGACAGTCAGATTAATCAACGATAAGCGGAGCACTGTGATGTACAGTAATCTAAAGCAGGTTAAAGACAAAAAACAAAACAAGACATCACATATTGCAGTTAGAGTGACTTTAATTGTTTCCCTGAACAGTTTTGTCCTTGGTCATGTGGGACGAGGGCAATGACAGACATTCAACCATCAAACAAGACAAATTAAAACGAGGGAGTGCGTGATGGTCTTTGATAAATATTTGGAAATGTAAAAAGCAGTGTGACAGATGAAACCACAGGACACACGGCTGCTGGTAATGGACTGGGAATCCGCCATTCTTTTAAGATAGGACCATGCTCTGGAATTCTGCAAACATAGACGAGAGACATTAGTGCATATACAGCAAAGGTTCTCTATCTGGTTCTCTCTAGAGCATTCATTCTGTAATTGTCTGGATCCTGTGTGACATTAACAAAACTGTATACCTGCTCTAGTCCTTGAGGACTATTTAGAACTTCCTCATGTACAGCATTTAAAATGGAAACAGCATTGATTTATCTTGGACTATGCTTTAAAGCTATCAGAATGTGTTACAGGATGGCACTGTTAAATAAAAAGAATGAATGAATACTGAGGATTGATTTCTAAGCAACTAGTATGTTCTAACACTTACTTATTCTAACACTCATTACAGATTCATAAATGAATATTTAAAAAAAAAACATATATATAATATATATTATTCTCTCTATGGCATAAAACATCACAAATTTTGTTTTAGGATCACTAGTGCCAGTGTCTCCTGCTTTTACAATTCACTTTCCTTTAAAAGAAAATGATTGAAAAACCTTGTTTTTTTTATCAGGAATAATAATTTGAAGCTATCCATATACTTTTGCAACTCAGAAAAAGTTTCTTCTTCAATTAATTTACAAAATCTGTCTCCCTCATTTTTTTTTTAATTATTCTATTGGTCTTCACCGTAATAGAAAAATAATCAAAACAAGATTCCTATAATTTTTCTTTCACACAAAACACTACAAACTACAGGTCTTGTGCTTAACTACATATAATTCTTTAGAACAAGAACAGAAAGACTACAGTCACAAGAGATGAGAATAGTAATAGCTATAGTAATAGCAAAGTGATCTCTACTACTTAGATAGGCAAGTACCATGCTTTACCAAGCACCCATAGCCTGCAACCAGAATATGACCATAGTCAGTCTAATTTACTGACCTACCTTTCTTACACATTTGAACCCTTTGAAAAGTTCAAGACAAAGTATAAAATAGACTGTAACAATTTCTAAATCATTTTCTACCAAAGCCAGCTACTGTTGCTCAATTCAGCCATAACTTCTTTTCCTTTCCTGATTAGGTAACAAAATTTTCAGATCAGCTGCTAACTTATGATGTAACAACATCTAAGGGACTGACGTAAAGCTGTTGTCTGTTTTACGCACCATTAAATGCCCAAATATATTCCAAATATACTCCAATTTCCCCTTGGGATCAATAAAGTGTTTTCCTTCTTATCTCTTTTGTTCTAGGTTGGACGTAACATTCAAGATAACATGCATAATTTCTACCGCATCTCCTGACTTTAATAAGCTGCAGTGCGATGCACAAGCACAGTTCTCTTATTAGCCTACATGTGATGAATGCAGAGTTCTACTGTTATGGGCGCTTATAAACAGTGAGAATCTACCATGCCAATAGCAGAGATAGAATTATTGAAACAACACCCAAGAAAATCATAATTATTGATGGGATTTACCATCTACTCCAATTTTTCCATCGCTGTTACCATCTGAACCTGACATAAAGTTTTTGGTTTCATTCTCGGTCAGAGTCCGTGCCCCTGGGACAAACCGCCGTAAGAAGAACCTGAATCAAACAAAATAAAAATAAAATGAAGTACTAATCATACACTAATAACATGCATACATGCATGCAAGGATAAACACAGCTTAATTTTTAGGAATTAAATTTAAGCCACATTTGATGCATTCTCATTCTCAGTTTCCTAGCCAATCAGGTATCAGCAGTTTTAAAGCATTAAGGCTCTCTGTTTCACTGCAAGTGTGCAAAACCCTCAGCAAAAATGATACTGCAGTCACTATCAAAGTCACTTACCTGTCCTTGCCACAAGGTCTACAGACAGAATTACATAATGCAGATAAACCAACACAAAACACCCGAGTGATGGATTACATTTGGAAGTGGCTTAGAGAAAATACAGACACTGGCAGAACCATTGATTAATTGAAGTTGCTACAAAAGCTGCTTAGAGCAAAACATTTTTATTCATGATTAAAAAGCAGTGTATTGCATCTGTTCTATCTCTTAGCTTGCTTAGATAAAGGATAGAAAAGTGTCCATTACGTGATGACTACAAAGTCAGTATATAAAAGCAGAGGAAACTTGAAAATCAGTTAATGATGAGTGATCATTGGGACACTCTTCTATTTTCATTAAACAAAAAGCATTACAATAATAATAATAAAAAAGTATACTTAATACATACTTGAGCTCTGACTCCTCAATAAACCCGCTGTTGTTGTCATCTAAGAGGCGGAACACTTCCCTGACTTCCTCTGGACTTTTCTTAGTCAGGCCAATCAGCTGGAAAAATTTCTTGTAACTGAAGGAGTCTGGGGCTGTTAAGAGGAGTGCACAAGAGAGACAGGTGATGCTACCAAACTGAGAATCAACCAACATGACCTCTCTTCAGATTGCTTCCACTGCATCTGAACATTAAGATCCAGCAGTGACCTCAGTACTAAATTTACAGACACAGTCATTTTACCTCAAATACTAGGATTGACTTTATATTTCATGTGATCTTAATGAAAACATTCTTGTTTAATTCATTTTAATTACAAGCAAACAAATCCCCCATCTGTCCCTTCTGTGTGTTTCGTTCTGCATCAGCTCACCTTCACAGTCCTTAATGGCATTCTCAATGGCTTCAGCAGAGAGGATATCAGTGAGAGACATATTCATCCTGTCAAGAAACAATGAATGATTTCATTGTTCATAAATGAATGATTTCATTTCAAATGAATGATTTCATTTATTTTCAAAAAATAAATGATTTCCATCAATCCAGGAATAAAACCATTTGTTTATAAACATTCTTTCTTAATAAAGGCTACAGGAGAAGTGTTTAACATAGAAAAATGTTAGACATAAAAATAATTGAACTAGAATATTCCTACCATTAAGTTTAATTCTCAATTTGTTTTCAGAAATTACTGTCTTATAAACATGTCGTACACTTACCTGGAAAAATAAATCTATGAAAAAAGCAGCTGCACACTCTCAGATACAAAGGCACCAAATTGTACTTTTCCTTGTCGCTGGGGTTGTGCCATTAATGCTGCACAAATCTTTTGTAAATTAGTTTCACCTTAAGAATTTGAATATAGTGGTACATTTAAGGCAGGCCACCGATGTACCTTTAAAGCTTTACTCTAAAATCTTGATGAATATACACCACATGCAGCTAACCAGGTAAAAGATACATTATAAAGGTACAAAAAATAAAAAGAAATCTGTGCCATTAATAGTACCATGCCGGAGACAATGAAAGGGACTTGCTATCTTTTTTATTACCATAATTAACATATTACCATAGGCTACATGTTAATGGATATATATAAAATATGTAATATATATATATATATATATATATATATATATATATATATATATATATATATATATATATATATATATATTCTTTTCTTTTTTTTTTAAACGGTGAATGTAACATAAATCTTAACTGTTAGTATTTAAGGTTGAGATGTTATTTAAGTGTTTTTTTTCCAGAGAAAAATGTTAAAATTAACTGTAAAAAATAGGCCACTTTCCAGATTACATTTCTTCCACCATCAATACATCTAAGCTATAAGTGCAAATATTAAGAAGTGCTATGCTTCATTCACTAGATTAATAATTATGCTTCAGCTTCAATGAGCTTTAAATGAGCTTTAAAAATACATTTCTATGTCACAGATCTAACTTTGTCTATCCCGTTAACTTTCTCTGACTGAGTGGAATGGTGATGCTGAGATGATGCTCACCGATGTGCAGTCACTCCCCTGCTGGTTCAAAGCACAGCTCTTCTCAATGTGTGTTTCCCACTGAGTGTGGACTTATATAAGGGCTGATGACACAGACGATGTCTGACTATAAGGTTACCTGTCGGTGGATCAGATTCTTGCCATAAGGCTCTACTTACCGGCCTAATTAACCTTTAGTGTGAGCAGTGCGCGCCCTGCACACACATGCACTACACACACCAATTCACACAACTCAGTGCTTTATTACCACTCTCACTCTCACAACCTAGACACGCTCTCACTCACACACACTTCTACAGTCGCAGTCGCACATTCATGCACATTCTGTCACACGTGAGTTTGTGCGTCTGCGTATCATATAGGTTCAATTCAATTCATTTTTATTTGTATAGTGCTTTTAACCTTGGATATTTTCACAAAACAGCTGTAAAGAAATATATAAATTCAGGATATAAATTTAAAATGTATAAATTCATCTGCAATGAGCAAGCCAGATGCAATGGTGGCAAGGAAATACTCCCTGAGACAATATGAGGAAGAACCCTTGAGAGGAACCAGACTCAAAAGGGAACCCATCCTCATCTGGGTGACAGCAGATAGTGCAATTATAAAAAAATATTCCTTCGATAACTGTGTGCGATATAGTCAATTACTGAAATTGTGTAAACAGGACATTCATTGTAGTTTTAACATAAAGTCTATTTTGTTGAAGTTATCAAGTGTTCACTGATGGAGACTTGAGTTCTGGCAAACTATTCATGGCAGTTGCCATCCTAAGCCATCTTCATGGTTTTTAAGTGGTACCATCCACAGTAATATCATGTATCATCAGATTGTCCGTATGGGGCCATCCTCAGCAGCAGTGAGTGGTTTCCAAGTAATGAGAACTCCAACCAGAAGTAGGGCATTTACATATGCATATACATAGGTGACTATATGACAATACACACATATAACCTTCCTAATAAATTATTTTCATTCTCACAAGACACATCTGAATATGTGGATTAATTTGCCACATCTACTCCATTCACTCATTCATTCATTCATCTTCAGAAACTGCTTGAGCCTGGTCACGGTCACAATTGATCGGGAGCCCACCCTGGATGTAACGCCAGTCCATCATTGTGCACCATTCACACACATATTCACACACTCATTCACACCTAGAGGCAACTGAGTGTAACCAATCCACCTATTGTATGTTTTTGGACAGTGGGATGAAACCAGAGAGCCCATGAGAGGAAATCCACAAGAACATGGGGAAAACAAAGGAAGACCAGGATCAAACCCATGGACCCTGGAGCTGCGAGGCAACAATACTACCCATTGAACCATCATGTCACCCGCATCTGTTCTACTACATAGAAATCATTAAGTCTTGCTCCAATTAATAAAAAAAACTCTCTTACGGCTACTCCAGTTTCACGGTCACCACAGCGGATCACCTGTCTACATATCGATTCTGGCACAAGTTTTACACCGGATGCCCTTCCTGACACAAACCTCCCCATTTTCTGGGCTTGGGACCAGCACTGAGAGTGCACTGGCTTGTGCAGCCCTCCAGTGGCTGGTTCCCTGACTGAGAATTGAACCCAGGCCACAGTGATGAGAGAGCTGGATGCTAGCCACTAGTCCACCAAGGAATCCAATGAACTTAAAAACTAAGCTTTAAGTACTAAATCAAACAAAACACTGTCAAACACAATATACTGTATATGCAGCCTTTATCAGAGGGATGCTGTTGAGTTGTTAGATATCACTGTAATGAACTCACTTATATTTCTTGTGACTTACACAGGTGGGGTCTGTTCATCTGTGTCTCTTACATTTACTGTATATGTATAGTGGTTATGCTTTACCAGTGCCAGATTTTAACTTCTTTAACTTATTTAAAGAAAGAAAGAAAAGTATCTCAACTATTGTGTGTTCCTGCCAAGGCCAAGCGCTCCCAGGATAGGATCCTGTTGAGGATCAGGATGTAAAGCTTACATGATCATGACAGACTTATTTTGCTTCAAGTGCAGTTTTTTTTTTGTAATGATGTCCATATCTCCTTGTACACTGTTTAGACATACTTCTGTAGCAGCTCTGGCAGCTTTACCAATGTTACTAATGGAAAAGATGTGTTCATAATGCTATAAGTGCAACCTGTGGATGAGTGACAGAGGTTTCAGTGTCAGACTTACATCAGCATAACCTCAGCAAGGTCTGATGTTCATAATGTGTGAGATGATAGAGCGACAGTGCAGCTCAGGGCTATGAGGTTGTCCCGAGGAAGAAGAGACGACATATGAGCCTGACAACAGAGTCTAATGTCACAGAACTTACTGGTAGTGTTACAGTGTAGGGAACTATCCCTTAACATTTTACTTTGCATTTGTGGATAGAAGCTGCATATTTTTGAAGGATGGTTATAACAAGCAACCGCAAACAAATAAGAATTATCATTCTAAGCATATTTCAAGCAAACTGACTCTGCTAGCTTTCCACAGGTTGTAGCAATGTAGCTAAATACCACTTAGTGTTAACTCCAAGCATCACTGAATGACTTTAATATGTTGTGTTTTGTTAGCCAGCTTCCTTAGTAAGAAACAGTCATGGATTCATATTTCAGATTAGTTTTATTTGGCCAGGTTTAGTCTTGCACTGGATACATTTAGGCAACCATAAAACCACATTTGCTCAGGGGCATAGGGTGAGAAACAGGGTTGAAAATACTCACAAAGATTACTGATTCATTTCTCAGAAATATCATATAAATGATTGCAACCAAGCATGGAAACCATAGAGCTGGTGTGAAAGAATAACAAAAGAAGTAAATAATAATAAATAAATCATACTTCTGCAGTAATCCAGCTCTGTGCTCAAGCATAGAAAACAGTGACAGAAATTCTACCTGCAATCTACAAAAACCCATTGGTCGTATTCAGAGTTGAGTAACACACACTTTTGTAGTGAGGATCTAATACTGGAATTGTGTACAGTGGTATTCAGATTAGACTGTAGATGTAAATAGATACATACAGCTGTGGCCTTTAAGAATGCACGTTTTTTTCACACGGTATCACGTGATTCGTCACGTGTGATCACGCGGTATACTGCAGGCATGGCTCTAAGAATTTCAATTCATTTGTTGTTTTTCACACAATAACCACAGGTGGCGCATGGAACAACATACTGTAGCTGAACACAGTACAATAAAAATGGAATATGTGGTGGAAGGGTTCACATAAAAATATTACGTTTCTCATCATAACTTATGATAAACCTAATTTAAACAAGTTTGTGAATACAAGCTTATGTAAAAAATAAAATGAGTTTGATTGAGTCTTTTAGTACAGGTACAATAACTATAGTATTTAAGTTAAGGTGGTTTTGCATGTGTGCTAGGATAGTCCAGGGGTAATGTGTGGGTTTACTATACCAGTGAATGGGGTTTGAGCCTCAGCTCAACTAGCTACAAACATTTGATCTATGTCTGTAAGTCTCAGGGGTAAAAGTAATATTTTAGGACATGGGGAAGCTCTATTTCTTTCATGGCTGCCAAAAACGTGGGGAACAGAACTGTTAACTGCATGTTTTAATAAATGCATATCTTCACACTGATATCATGGAAATATGATTAAAATTATTTCATTGCACATGTTTCTATTCCAAGGGTTTCATCCAAAAACTAGTTATTGGTTAGGTTCTTTGATCAAACCCTTAGATATTTACTATTCCTTATATGTCAGTTTGAGCATCAGAATCATGCTGAAACAATTTATCCATCATCTACATATTTGTCCTGGTTAGAGTCACAGTAGTCTCACAAGTCAGACTTTTAGCTAAACCATTAAGTGGCATGTTTTCAAGAGGTGGGAGAACCTGTAGGAAGCCCACACAGGCTTATTATGCCAACTCACCACTGCAGCAGAACCAAGCTAAAGTTTAACTAGCTTACCATATGGATTAGTTAACAAGGCAACGTTTACCTAATTTACTGATACATAGAAGTCTTTAAGCAAAGAAATATAAAAGTACAAATCAGTAAAAATATGTACAAATACTAAACAATAAGTATGCTAAATAAGTATGCTTTTAAAAAATGTTGTACACAAACTAAGTATAGACACAAAGTTTATATGCATATGTAAAAATAGGTATGCATACTCAAATTTTAGAGGTGGAAGAAAATTAGAGAACCTGTAGGAAATCCACACAAGCCCAGGAGGAACCAGGAAACACTACAGAAGTGACCACAGTTCAGCATTGAACCTGCAACCCTTGGAACATGAAGTATTAACACTACCCATCATGTTAACTCACCACTGCAGTTATTTATCAAGCCTTAGGTTTTTACTATTCCTTATATGTCAGTTTGAGCATCTGAATCATGCTGAAACGCTTAATTCACCCTGGTCAGACTTGCAGGAGCCAGGTAAAGTTTAACTAGCTTACCCTATGGATTAATTTACTAAGCAAAGTTTACATAATTCACTGATACATAGAAGTCTTTAAGCAAGGAAATATGAAAGTATAAATCAGTAAAAATATGTACAAATACTAAACAATTAGTATGCAAAATATGTATGCTTTTTTTTTCAAGTTATACACAAATTAAGTATGGACACAAAGTTTATATGCATACGTAAAAAATAAGTATGCATACTAGAATGTTAAGTATGCATGCCAAAATTTAAATATACATACTTAAAAATCAGTTTTCAAAATAAATACAGTAGTGCTTCTAAGACTAGTCGCAAAGGAGAAGGGGACATAGCAGTGTCTCATTTACACACAATTCTGAGCTTGTAGTTGTGTTCATTTGTCTTGCTCGATATCAGGTGGAGTGGAAGCCGTATTAAGTCTAGCACCACTGTCTGACATAAATACAACCTGTCATGCTGAAAATCATGTTTTAGGCTGTAAATACACTAACAAAAGCTATAGAGATTCTATCGAATGATAGGAATCTCAAGGACCAAATTTTGTTTGCATTATTGAAACATTAAAGTGAGCTGTAAGTAGATGAATGCTTGGAAAGTCAAACCATGGGCACATTTTCTTCACTGGAGAGCACCATGAATTAACAAAAATGCTGGCATTACTTGATCAATTCAAGACATCAAATCAAAGTAAAAGTGTGATAAAATAGCCTACAAAACACACTCACTTTACAATTAAATTTGTATCTTGTGGCTACAGCTAAAATGCAAAAAAATAGTATTTGCTGGATCAAGTGCTATTTTATAAGCTGCCACTAACGAACATTTTAATATTGTAAAGATGCAGTTGAGGACGCAAGTGCAGGTACTCGTTGATTTTATTTATCGTAGCAAACAGGACAAAGGCGTAATCCAAAAACATAGTCAAACAACAGGCAAGGGTCAGGCGCTGAACAAACAACATTAACAAGGCCAGGCCAGAGCAAAAACATGAATAACAGAACAACTTCAAACCAGAAAGACTATCATGATAACGAGAGGTTTGGGAACAACTGGCACAAAAAAACACAGAGTGTATACTTCACAAACAGCATGAGAACTGAGAGTCTATTTATACTGTATGTGTGTGTGGTGGTGACTGTCCAGATGTGTGTGTGTGTGTTTAGTAATCAGGTGAGTGTGAAAGTGGATGTTGTAGTTCTGGGAAGTGTAGTTGGTCACAGATTCTGGCTTTGACATGACGGTAAAAATGAAACCAAGTTTTCATAGATTAATATGTTCATTAGGATTATTCATGCTGAAATATATTGCCAATATATGAAACTCTTATTAGATGTTTATTTCAATTCTATTCTTATATTCTTATTGTACATCCATCCATTCATTTCAGGGAACACAGGGCACAAGGCAGGGGACATCCTGGACATGGTGCCAGCCTATCGCAGGGCACAATCGCACACACATTCACACACCCATTCACACACTACTTTGGAAATGCCAGTCAGCCTACAGTGCATGTGTTTGGACTGGGGGAGAAAACCGAAGTACCCGGAGGAAACTGCCGAAGCATGGGGAAAAAATGAAACTCTGCACACACAGGGCAGAGACGGGATTTGAACCCTTAACTCCATAGGTGCAAGGCAAACATGCTAAAACTTTCTTGTTTTCTTGCACACTCTAAAAAACACTAGGTTAAAAACAACCGAAATTGGGTTATCTCCTTTATTTATACATAACAAAGTGTTCAGAAATGTATTACTAGAGCTGCTAAAGTGGTGTTTATATATAGACTTTGAAGTAACTGACTCAAATAAGTCATATATTTAAGATGAAAACGTCAGATTTTGATCAAAGGAGACGTTTAAAACATCCCAAAAACTGAGTAACCAACTTACGATCCAGTGGGCATTACAAACAAGTAATCCAAAGCTAACGAAGCTAGCGGTGCATTTAATGTCATGTCAACTGGACTGTTATTGCACATTTTTGCTTTATCTCGTGTACAGGAATGGTTTTATGGATAAATATATTGATAGAAACCTTCCAAATAAATCTAACAGTCTGTGTGAAAACAGTCCACACTGGGTTGATTTGACCCAAGGAGCTGGGCTGAGGCGTCAGAATGGGGGAGGGGTGCATTGATTCAACTGTCAGTGAAGGTGACCGAGCCACTAACCCAGAGGTTGGGTTACTACCCAAAAACTACCCAAGACTGATAAAATAACCCAATTAAATGACCAAAAGACTCAAACCATCGTTTGGGTAGAAAAAATAATCCAGAGTTTTTTTAGGTAACCCCCCTCCCCCAAACCCCCCCTTTAACACTTTGCATGCATCTGGTGTTTGTTGTTGTTGTTATTGTTGTTATTAAAGAAAATGGGCAGTGAGTTATTCTGATTTCTGGTTTGATTTGGAGATTTTTAATCTAGGCTGAAAAATTTTTAACAAAAGCCTGAAATTAGGAAACTAGCCAGATCAACTGTATATAAATAATGAGAATGGCAGTCTGTGGCAGATATCCTAGAAACAGTATGGTTTTTACAGGTATGGAAACTTTTTTAAACATTGCAAACTGCATCTTAAAATTAAAACCATTTTGTTTGAGTGATTTTAAAAAATTGCTATTGTGTAATTCCTAAGTCACACATTAACATAAGAGAAGAATGTTATATTATAAAAGAAAATGAAAATCAGGACACAAACATGAAAAAAAGGACATTTATTCTCTTCTCACCATCCTTTCCCAAAAAAGTGCATCACAGATTGTACAGTACCCCAAGTTCATGTCTGTAACAATGTCTTAAACAACCATTTGACATTTAAAGTCATTCAGGACAGAGGGCAGCGTGGGAGCAGAAGGTGCGCAGGCATGTCAAAGTCATGTATAAAAATCAGCTTGACTGAGGTGAGGCTTTGGGAATTGTTGTTCCTTTTCTGTAAGAGGTTGTTGTGGTCAGCTGTCATTTAACCCTTGTCTACAGCAGCAAGCTCTGAAAGTATAAATTGTAATTAAATACAGTTCCAATCAAAATTATTCAACCCCCACTGCAAATCAGGTTATTGTCAAAATTTACAGACTTTCAGCTGTTTGCAATGAACAAAGCCAACAAAAGCAATTGAAACAGTTCAACACAATGAAAGTGGTTTCCCCAAATTCAACTGAAAATGCAACTTATAATGATTTCTCCAGTTTCAAAATTATTCAACCCCTTCATGGTAACATCTTTAGTACTTAGTAGAGCACCCTTTTGCTGTTATGATCTGCTGCAAACAAGATTCATAGTGAGACATCAGCTTCTGGCAGCATTCCTGAGCAATGACAATGGCCTCCAGTTCAGTAATATTCTTGGGTTTGCGTGTTGCAACCGCCCTCCTCAAATCCCACCAGAGATTTTCTATGGGGTTCAAGTCAGGTGACTGTGATGGCCCTGCAGAATCTTCCAGGACTTCTTCTGCAACCAAGCCTTGGTGGAATTTGAGGTATGCTAGGGGTCATTGTCCTGTTGGAAGGTCCAATGATGCCCAAGCTTCAGCTTATTCACAGACAGCATGACGTTTTCTCCTAGGATTTCCTGATACTTCATTCAGTGTGTTTACATGGACAGCAATAATCCACTATTAACCCGATTAAGACAATACTTTAATTAAGAAACTACCATGTAAACAGCAATTTTTAATTACCTTAATCCGATTAAGGTCATACTCGAAGTAAACACAAATCGAATTAAGGCATGTGGAGTACTCCTGTTTTAGTCACATTATCAACTTGTATTACAGACATGTACACACCTTAATCACATTATTAATGTCATGTGAGAGTTTTCACCGCATTTTGCTACATGACACGTACACACAAGGCAGCGCTTACCATTTTACGGCAAACAAGAGAGCACGGCAGCGTCCCAAGCATACTTGCCTACTATAGGCCTGCAGTAAGAGAAATACATGTATCTCGGCTATTATATGGTAGGTAAGTACGCAATTTGGGACACAGCCTATGGCTTCAAGCAGTCATCTATTAGCACGTATAATATGACAAATAATTAACCGCACTGGAAGCATTCATAAAAATTTAAAATAAAAACACCCAAAACCGTATACGGCACCATAACGAAGACGAACTGTATGTTGATACGTGAAATTCTGGAGGGACGTCGGATGGCGTGGCGCGGTGACGTAATGACGTGTGCCATTAATCTAATTATGTTCTATAACATGTAAAACGGGTACATGAAAGGAGTATTCTAAAAGCGACTCATGTAAACACCTTAATCACATTATTATCTTACTCAGAGTAAGGTCAATAATTAGATTACTGCTGTCCATGTAAACGTAGTCAATGAATCCATCTTGCCTTCTACACGCTGCAGGTTCCCAGTGCCAGAGGATGAAAAGCAGCCCCGGAGCATCACCGAGCCACCACCATGCTTGACTGTGGACAGGAAGTTCTTTCTTCATTCTTCTTCCTCCAGACATACCGCTGGTCCATCGTGCCGAAAAATTCCAGTTTTGTTTCATTGCTCCACAGTACAGAATCCCAAAACTTCTGTAGCTTATTTATATGATTTTGAGTGACTTTTCTTGTGCTTTTGGGTCAGTAGTGGTGTACATCTTGGAGTTCTGGCATGGAAACCTTCTGCGTTTTTGATGCACCTTACTGTGCTCACTGAAACCTCAGTGCCTGTTGCCACCAAGTCTTGCTGCAGGTCTTTTGCAGTCACTCGAGGGTTTTTCACAACCTACCTTCTCAGAAACCTGGTTACAGCCGTTGATGGCTTCCTTTTCCAGGTATTTCACCGATTTTCTGCCCCTAGCCAGTTCAGGTATTTCATGTATTCCAGCTCAAGCACATCTGGTGCAACTAATGAAGCCCTTGATTAGTTGCATCATGTGTGCTTGAGACAACACCTGTTTTGCATATTTATGCTATTCATGGGGTTGAATAATTCTGAAACTGGAGAAATCATTATAAGTTGCATTTTCAGTTGAATTTGGGGAAACCACTTGCAGCATTCATTGTGTTGAACTATTTAAATTGCTTTTGCTTGATTTCTTCATTGCAAACAGCTGAAAGTCTGTAAATTTTGACAATGAACCTGATTTGCAATGGGGGTTGAATCATTTTGATTGCAACTGTATCTGCAGTAAGAATTGGGTTTAAAACAAGCATTATACTGTGTATCAGGATTAATAAAATGATAAAGGATTTTTTTTTACCATCAACTCCAAAAATCAGGCTGCATGAAGTGCTTAAGCCTTCACAAGGGCAGCAAACTCTAGAAAAGGAAACAAAAAACAGCAACAATGAGTGAAATGAACTGTGAATTTGGAGTGGTATTAAACAGTTTTATACGACTACCCCTATGCAGGCATTTCTTTTCTCTATTGTGTCACCTTAATAGACAACATAGAGCAAAGCATTTACCACAATGCTTTAACAAAAGAGCAATTTTCTGAAATGTAGAGTAAACAGTAAATAACTATATAAACACCAGACTAAAAAGTGATTAAAATATTAATCAAATATCTACTGAACACACAGAATCATTTGTGTAAGCAATCAGCGTATCTATAGTCTGTCTCACATATTTGTCTTCATTATTAAATTATAATGCCTTTCATTTAAGCTCTGCGAGGGCTAGTATTGCTTAAGTACCATCAACTCCAATTTTGCCATCGCCATCACTGTCACCAGCTGCAAGGAAGGCCTTGGTCTCAGCATCAGTCAGAGCTCTGGCACCAGCAGAGAAGTTCTGCAGGAACAGTCTGAAGGAAACAGGTAACGTTTAAGATGGGTATTATGGGATTTTTATTTTAAATTGAAGCCAACGAAAGCTCAAGGAACTGGATTCTTACTTCAGCTCATCTTCCTCAATGAAGCCGCTCTTGTCCTGATCAATGACAGCAAAGGCCTTCTTGACATCATCACTGGACTTTCCACTCAGGCCAACCTTGCTAAAGAAGGTCTTGTAGTTGAAGGAGTCAGCAGCTGGAGAGCACAAAAAGCACACACTGACAATGTTGAACGAGAGTTTTGACGAATCGAACACTGTGACGAGTAATTTGAAAATCACTGCAAGCAAACTTGAGAGTCTTTAGCTTGTCTAGAATGTTCTGAAGAGCAACAGCTCTACTTGAAACTAAAGTGTTCTTCATGGTTGAGCCATGATAGGATGTTAAAGCCTCAAGAAAACCTCAGGTAATGCAGACATAGTCTTGTAATGATTGAGAGGACCAAGAGATATTGACAGTACCTTGACAAGCCTGCAGGGCTGCAGTGATGTCAGCATCACTCAGGAGTCCAGCAAATGCCATTTTTGCTTTAAAGGAAAAGACAAAAAGATGGAGATAAGGCTTATAAATGTAAACATCTCACAGACAGACAAGTGAAGCGTTAGTGTTGCCTAATAAAGCACCATATAGCCTACAGTAGCTCATGCATATTTTGTTATCACTATAGTAGGCTCATATTAAAATATAAACTATGCAGATTTATTAAAAAGAAAATTAGAAGTGAACGACTTGAAGGCTAAGCTTTAAGCGTCACATCCTGGACATTATGATCCATAGGCTACTTATTCCTGATGCAGGTCCCAAGTTAGTCCAAAGGTTTGAAAAAAGAAAATAAAAAATGATAAAAAGGAAAAGTGTGTTCGGCTTGAGGCTGCAGACACTCACTCACCTCAAGTTGTTTGGGGTTGCGATGTGCACTCGGACTGATGAAAACTTGCGACTGCAGTGACCACATGCTCCGCGCCGTGAGGTTTATATACGCTCGCGCTGTGTGTCCACTCACCGAAACTTGAGGCAAGCGCGTAACAGACACCGCGTGCCAGGCAGTTGCCTGAAAAACGTATCCAGTAGTCAGGCCGTTCTATTTATAAGCGTATAAATGAAGATGGTTCAAATGTACGTATATGTAAAAGTGCTTAATACTCACCAGCGGGGCTAATAATACATGCTGCTGAGCCGGATGAACAGTGAACTGCAGAGCTGCAGTGTGGAGACAGTCAGTCCACATGATCTTCTCTCTTCACCGAGACTTGCACTGCTGATGCTGATGATCGGAAAAGCTGTAGAATTACTTTGCTTTCAGGACTGAACTCACATTTAAACAAATCGGATTATCAGTTCGGTTTCTGTGTAGGCTAGAGTTTCTGAAACTGGCGGTGTCCAATTTTTCAAAACAAACAAACAAACAAACGGAATCAGTCGAGTGACAGGTTTATAGCTACCATTAATTCTTCTTCTTCCACTTTTTTTTTGTTTGTTTGTTATTGCCATCTTTTCTTTTTTTTTTGTAATTTAGGCTTCTGCACTGTTTATTTTCACCTCCTTAGCAATGTGCTAGTTTTCTTTCATGCTTATATTTTGGTTTTATTGCTGTATGGCTAGAAAGGACTAAAACACATTAATGTTGCCATTATTAGGCAGTTTTATTTTTGTATATACATGTTTATTATGATAAATAATGATCTTTAAGAGCACATTAGATCCAAAAGTTTTTCAAAAGATGTAATAATGTAGCATGTTTAAATTTAAATGCATGAATGCAATTAGATTTTCATTGCCATGTTTAAAAATGGTGCAAGCACTGCTTCAGTGTATTAAGAGCAAATCTATCTGTACTTACTGAAGGTATGTGTTGAATAAATTCAGTCCCATTACATCGTGTCTGGAATGAACATTTTCAGAGTTATGTTCCAATTGGATATGTATGTATGTATGTATGTATATATATATATATATATATATATATATATATATATATATATATATATATAAACACTGTAGGGTGTAAATTCAACAATCTGGGTGTTAATTCAACACTGGGGATTTTGTAACTAGGCTACGTGAAAATGAACTGAAATTGTAAATGAAAAAGTCAGCGTTGAAGCACAGGGATTTAATCGATTTATAATGGATTTATAATGTAATCATCCAGCCTTTTATGACAGTTAAAATACTACCTGAATCATTCACCTGAAATGTTTTACTGGGAAGTGTACTTTTGTATTTTGTGACTCAATTGTTTCACCTCAAGTATATCTACTCTGCCAACATGTTATTACAGTGAAGGCACTATTTATGAAGGCTGTGAAAGGTGATAGGTGTTCGTCATTAAAATGCTCAGACACAATCGTGAGTGGAACTTTGTTTACGTTAGGGTTACCCCACTTAACCAGTAGCCAAACAGACATCTCTCTCTCTCTCTCTCTCTCTCTCTCTCTCTCTCTCTCTCTCTCTCTTGCTCACTCACTGTGTGTGTGTGTTTGTATGTGTGTTAATGTAAAATGATGAAAACTTATTATTTAAGCAATACCGAATAGCAAATAATCATTTAAGATGATAGTTTTTCTCATAAGTTCATAAACTCTAAGAAAAACATTCATGTCAAGCTATATATTAATATCCAGCTGTTTATTAATGAATTCCTAAGCAGGTTGGGGGACAGCTGCAGGTGGCAGTATCATCACTCACTATATGTGGCTTGTTTGTTTGTTGGTTTTTAATTATGCTAAAATCTAAACCTGCCTGTTTTGGTTTTTCTCTAAGATCAGAAATGTATTTATTTCTTTTCATTTAAGACTTTAAGCCTAACACTAACTGCAACCTGCCTGAACCGAATCAAATGGCACACTGCATTCTTTTAGGAGGGTGACAGAAAAAGACTGAGAGATTTGTTCATTCAAAAGTCCTAAATCTTGAAGCTTTGCCTTCAAAATAAATCCTTTCAATTAGATTTCAACATCACTTAGATTTCCACATGTGCAATGTGAGGGGAGCGTACAGAAGCCTTTTTACATGTCAAGAAATGCCCAAGATGCAGCACATCTATCTAAGTTTTAAAATCAAGAAGAACATTTCACTGTTTATTCTTGTGTTCTAATAAAAATTGAGCTAACTGACTATAATAAGGTCTTGTAAAAGTAATTCCCAGTAAGACCTAACTAGTATAGCAACACCAGCCTCATGTATGTACTACATACATGCACAATGTTACTGATCTGTCTGGGATAATTATAGACATATGTAAGTGATGCCTGTACAGTAATGTAGCCGAGTATGAATAGAGAAATGTAGCTTAGGAATCCTCTGTGGATCCTAGAGCTGAAACGTCTGTACATTCCTTCTGCTCAGTCCCTCCATGCCAGAGATAGAGCTGGAAATCTCTGGCTTTAACAGTTTAACAATTTTTCTTTTTCACTATACCATTTATCCCAATTGACAGTGTATCCAAACTGTCGCCTATGTGTCATGTAACTGTTTTTTGTCTCTTGTGTAAAATTCCTATATCAAGCTGGTTCATGCAAGATTATGTGTGTGTTAGATAATCAACGGATGATAGTTGTACACCAAATGCAAATTTATTTCATTGTCAAAAGTGCAAAAGGCATTTTAGATTTGCACAAGTTAGGCGCTTTACATAATTACATACCTAACAAGCAATAAATGAACAATAAATAGTTTTTAAGACATTTTTTTCTTGCAGTGAGGAGTTCTGGAGTTGTCGTAAATAAATACATATATAAAAAAAATTCATTAAGCATTGGAGCCAGGGCCTCTACAAAAGTATAGAGACCTATTTCCAAAACGAAAAAAAAAAAAGAAAAAAAGAACTGGATTCCATGAGAGCTTAAGCCTTCACAAGGGAAGCAAACTCTGGAAAAGAAAAAAAAAAAAAAAACAGCAACAATGAATGAAATGAACTGTGAATTTGGAGCAGTATTAAACAGTTTTATACCACTACCCCATGCATGCATATCTTCTCTCTATTGCGTCGTCTTAACAGACAACATAGAGCAAAGCATTTATCACAATGCTTTAATAAAAGAGCAATTTTCTGAAATGTAAACAGTAAATAACTATATAAACACCAGACTAAAAAGTGATTAAAATATTAATCAAATATCTACTGAACACACAGAATCATTTGTGTAAGCAATCAGTGTATCTATTGTCTGTCTCACATATTTGTCTTCATTATTAAATTATAATGCCTTTCATTTAAGCTCTGCGAGGGCTAGTATTGCTTAAGTACCATCAACTCCAATTTTGCCATCGCCATCACTGTCACCAGCTGCAAGGAAGGCCTTGGTCTCAGCATCAGTCAGAGCTCTGGCACCAGCAGAGAAGTTCTGCAGGAACAGTCTGAAGGAAACAGGT
The DNA here is from genome assembly GCF_023375685.1 of Ictalurus furcatus. NCBI lineage: Eukaryota > Metazoa > Chordata > Actinopteri > Siluriformes > Ictaluridae > Ictalurus > Ictalurus furcatus. The sequence goes on from NC_071267.1 coordinate 11,631,446, forward strand.
AACGTTTAAGATGGGTATTATGGGATTTTTATTTTAAATTAAAGCCAACGAAAGCTCAAGGAACTGGATTCTTACTTCAGCTCATCTTCCTCAATGAAGCCGCTCTTGTCCTGATCAATTACAAAGAAGGCCTTCTTAATCTCATCGGCAGATTTAGCTGACAGGCCAACCTTGGCAAAGAAGGTTTTGTAGTTGAAGCTATCTGCAGCTAGAAAAAGTGAGAAATTCCACTTGTTAGTATTTTTTTTTTGCTCTTTTTTTTTTTTGTCATTAACAGCTTGTCTAAAACACTACCAGTCAAATGAAACATTTTATATTAACGTTTAAGTCTAGTGTTTTTAAATGGCTTCTATCGTGAATGATCCCTATTACATTTCTGGGATGACAAGAAACGCATTACAATCTTTGGTACAAAGTCTTCATCTAGAAGTGTAAAGGGTTCATTGGGGGAACCTTTCAGAGAAAGCTCCAGTTAGAGCCCAGTTGGAAAGCTACCATTATTGACTATAAAGAACACTTAAAGAAAGACTGTAGAATGAACAGAACTGCAATATGGCCGTCTTACCAGAGCAGGCACTGATGGCTGCAGCCACATCCTCATCCTTAAGAATTCCAGCGAAGGCCATTTTGTTTTGTTTTTTTTAGATATCTGCAAATCAGTGAGGGAAGTGAGTTTTAAATGTCACATTAAAAAAAACACATACACTTAACTTTTAGCATGTTTCCTGCATACCATACTGACACAAGGTATTAAGGCTAGCACTGTAGCAAATACTAATCCACAAAATAAAATCCTCAGTGTTAAATTAATACCTAGAATCTTCAGTCTGAACAGGAAGCTGTGCTGTATAGCAGTGGCAACAAAACCTAATTATACATCACTTAACTATCATTGTGCCCAGCATAATCTTCACACACAATGTTTATATTAATCCTGCAGACATATGAACATTAATACAGTTCTAGACATTTAAATTTAGCTGGACAGGCCTGATTCTTAAACCCGTCACACCAAAATTCCTATCACAACACGAAGAAGAGAAGCTTAGGCTAGCAAGCTCATCCTCAGGCAGGTAAAAATCCTTGATGAGATAATAGCTTAGGATAAAGAAGGCAGCCATATCCTGCAGATGTAGATCCGTTTGCATCCACCAGCGAGTTTTTGCTCCTCTTTTCTTTATGTGTATTCCATGGTGGTGAAAGATGGCGAGATGAGTATGCAGTGATGGGCCTCACCTTTGTGTTGCTGCGCTCTATAGCAGATGTGGCAGATGGCTTTGGCCAAGAGTGCCTTCTCTTGCATTTATACCCTTGTCTCAAGAACTGTAATAGACACCATATGCTTAGGTTGGCAATAGTTTTGAAAAAAAATGTGTCCAGTAGTCATATAGGATTATTTATAGGTTTTCAAATGGGTAATGTGCTAAGCTCCATTGCGAAACACAATATTTTACCATGAGCTCCTTGAATTTAGCATGAAGAAAGAAGGACAGTTTAAGTGTAATGAGTTTGTCATGGAGGAATCAGCTATTAATATTGATTGAAGTGTCATCCTATTCATTCATTAATTTTCATTCTTCATTTATTCTTTGATTCATTCATATTGTTTTACCATTTAATGACATTAAATGAAAAAAAAGCTCAACTGTAACAAATGCTCCATAAGTAGTTAAGTATAATTAACACAAGTAATGTGTTTGAAATAATAATGCATACACTGATAAAATAAAAATTGTAGAGAAAATCTTTAAAAAACTAAGGTCTGCAATACAACTGACTCAAAACAAGTGATGAATGTGGTCTAAACGCATGCAAAAAAAAAAACAAAACACAACAACAACCCCAATATATTTAATTTTTTTTAAATAAATAAAAAATGTATTGAAGTAATTCAATTAAGTTGAAATAATCTGACTAATACAAAATAAAAAGTTGCTTTCTGTAGTCACATATTAGATAATGTCTAGCTGAATTATTCGTTATTCTTAATTTCATTGTGTCTGCTAACTGCTGTAAAGGTAAATGTGTCACATTACTAAATATGCACTAATTATTTGATGAACAAGCCACCACAAATAACTCCTAAATAGGCTTGAGTGTTTCTGCCTGTAACTGAGCTTCTATATGTTTCACATTACAGGCATTTTCTCTTTCTGTGTCAGATGGCAGTTCAAGGACTGAAATGGATCTGTCTCTAGAATGATCAAGAGATATGAGAGAAATTCATTATTGCTGTGTAATCACTTTGTCCTGTGGTGTGTGTGTGTGTGTGTGTGTGTGTGTGTGTGTGTGTGTGTGTGTGTGTTCACGCTCAAGGTCATTTCTCAAATGCTTAATTCAAAGGTCAGGGAAAAATCTATCACAACTCATATCTGTAGCTGATCACCTGCCATACAGTGTTAGAAAAAGGCTCACTTTAGAAAAACCTTTTTTCAAGTGTGACTAAAGACAAATTGAAATGGCAATGACTCAAATAGACTTTGATTAAACATCTTTATTTAGTTTCCATATAGATTTGATAGATTTTCATAACCAAGAGCAACAATGATGTTGTAAAATATGCAACAAAGTACATGATCATTTCCTTTTATATATTATTATTGATCATTAAAATGGATTATTAATACAAATTTATATATATATATATTTATATATAATTTTAATTAATATTATAATTATAATATTAATTTCCCATCTCAAAGTAAACATTCAGCAGTGTTTCTTTCTCCAGTGTTGTTTAGAAGATCTGGGCTCAAGAATCATTCACAAGAGCTGAGAATTCTGAGGGAAGCAAACATGATTATCAATTAAGATAAACTTACAAGTTAAGTGGTACAAAATATAGTTATTTAAACCTACCTTCCCAGCCAATCTTTCCATCCCCATCCATATCTCCAGCCACGAGGAAGGCCTTCACCTCAGCTGCAGTGAGAGTCCGTGCCCCTTTTGAGAAATTCTGCAGAAATAATCTAGAGTGAAAGCAGAAAGCACAAAGCACTGTAATGTGAGAATAAGAAGCATTATTTGTAACACTAGATGTTGAAATTAAGTTCATGGTGAATGTTCAGTGATGAAAATTGAAATATACTCAACTGTAACTCATCCTGCTCAATAAATCCGCTTTGGTCTTGGTCAAGCATTTTAAAAACCTTCTCTATCTCAGATGGAGTCTTCTTGGATAGACCCAACGTTGCAAAAAATGTCTTTGGGCTAAAGGAATCTTTTGCTGAAATATGAACATTTTGATTTAGAATATTCAAAAACACAAATGTACCCAGAAAAGAATTTTCTGTTCTTTTTTAAATGTTTGCTACCTGTGTTTTTCAAAGTCTTAGGAGTAGAGCATTGATCATAAGAAAACTTCAAACAACGATACAAGTTGTTAGAAAAAAAAAATTACACAAACATAATGTTCATACCTTTGCAAGCATTGATGGCAGAAGAAATATCAGATGCAGCAAGAAAGCCTGTAAATGCCATCTTCAGTAAAGCAAGGAGAATTTCTGACGTTCTGTCTATCCACTATATGGCAAGAGAAGGATTGTGCTTGTTGTATGTGTCAGAAACCACCAGCGCCTCTGTCAACAGCACCTGAGCCCTTTACACCACCTGACTTGTAACAGCACTGAACAACACAAGAGACGAAATTGCCTTTAATAAAATGGTTAAAACAAACAAACAAACAAACAAAAAATACGCATGGAACGGTTGTCTCAGTCAATTATTTGATCATCCATGCAACATGATGAGTGAAGTGAGAGTAGTTCAATGATATATTTTAACTGTAGTATGTAAGCAATATAGATTTGAAATAAAGCAGTAACTATAAGGTTACGTTGTAATATTTAAGTTTTAATTTGAGTGTATTTATATACATCACTGCCATGTTTCACTTAAAAAAAACAGCTGGAATAGAGCAGTTAAGATGGCTCTGTATTCAGCATTAATCTGAGAGTATTTACTATAGATAAAGACTAGCCATATTATTTAAATTGGGCAAACAGGAAGTAGGAAGTTTATGGGAATTACCCACCTTTTTGCACCATAGTTATATAACTACTGGTGACAGAATTAAATGTACTGATGTACATCTGACGAACAAAAAGGTGCTCTTGAGCATAAAATTAAACTTTATCTAAAAAAAATCTATGCTTGCACTTAAAAAATCAGCTCACAGTTTGCTCATATTGTATATGCTGCTTACAGTTTGGTCATGTTTTAGTCACATAATTAACTAGCACCATGTTTCACTGACTATCATAGTCCACTCAGCATGGTGGAAATTCATATTCATCAAGACTCTGTTTTAGAAATCGGCTGTAATTTTTAGTAAAGTGTAACCTGACATTTCTCTTCTTAAAACTTACCAGTGGTTTGGCTCACACGCAGTCCCTCTGTGGTCTTGCTAGGTATTTATATTCTATGTGGTAATATTGATTTGTCTTATCAGAAATATTCTTCTTTTGACACATCAGCATCAGGGTTGTTCAGATAAGAGAACTGTTTTTACACATTGTTTTAACTTACCACTAGAGTTTAAAGGAACTAAAAATTTTAAGGCAACTGGTTGGTTTTTTTAGTTAATATGTACATTTTACAGTGAGCTCTTCTTTATAATTGAAATTGTCAGCTTTTTGATGCTCATCTGGTCCCCATGTTGAGAGATTACAGCAACCACATCCAGATTTGTTTTGTGAATGCAATAATAATACAATGAGGAAACATCTAATCAGATATCTGTCCAATTATTTATGATTTAGTGTTAATATTGGGAGCAAACTTATCTGAACTTAGGTTAAGCAATTAAGTTTTACTCTAATTACAAAAAAAAGTAAATAAATAAAAAGAGTAGGTGTACCATGTTTTAGTAAATTGATTATTATTTTTTGTCTAATTTTAGTTGATGAAAATCTACCGCAGTTTGAGTCAATGAAAGTGAAATATTTCACAGTGTAATATTTGCCAAATAAGGACTATAGATTTTAAATACAAGCATGAGTTTGTTTTTTTTAAAGTATAATTTGGTTCTGTCATTTTCTATTATTTTTTATTAATTAATTTACAATTTCCCGAAGAATGTGTAATTCCTACATAATTCCTAATTCAACTTTGCCCAATAAAAAAACACAGTAATTTACAGTAATTTACTCTCAAATTAGTGCTACACACAGACTGCACTGTAAATGTCAATACATTTGATTCTTGTGAAATTCTTATAGTCTGTTTTGTATTAAACTCTCTGTATATAAGTGGCAGACACAAATCAGTTGGTAAGTTTGTTTAGAACAGACTATATTTGGTTCATGAGAGTTAGTCATCCTTCCTACTTTTCTCTATCAGCTTTATATCCGTATGCTTCCGTACAAAGATCTTGTGCGTTTGTTGTTCATTCATTTAAAGCTGAATGCTTTCGAAAACATCCTGTTATTGCTAAGTTGTCATGATGGGGCCTTTCCATACACCAGTCAGCAAAGGGAATCTCTTTGTGATTTAAGAGTGCATAATTATAGTCAAAGTGTGTTGATTTTTACACATTAAGCTACAGGAAGGACGGTGTGGGCAAATTTGTCCCTTTAACATATCTTGAAAGGCATCAGACATCATAAGCAAAATCCTGATGAGAGGAAGTTTAACATTTAATCCATACATTCCCCTCCTAAACTATATGATTCACTTGTTTGTGCTATACACCAAAGACATTTGGGTTTGAGATAAAAAAGATGGATATTAGACAAGAATTTAGAATTAAAGCTTTTATTTCCTGGTCTTTAAATCTCTGTGTTAAATAACATCAAACATATAACCTTTTGTATCAGAGCATCCAATTTTTAGGTGAGTCTTGAAGTAAATGAAAGTAAATAACACTTAATTTTTGGATGAATATCCATTGCTTGCGATAACTGTATCAAGCCTGTGACTCACCGACATCACCAAGTTGTTGATTTCTTCTTTTGTGATGCTTTTCCAGGCTTTTACCACAGCCTCTTTCCGTAGCCTGTTGTTGTTTGTTTTGGGGGGTTTCTCCCTTCAGTCTCCTCTTCAGGAGGTGAAATGCTGCTTAATGGAGTTAAGGTAAGGTGATTCACTTGGCCAGTCTAAAACCTTTCACTTTTCCCCCCTGATGAAGTCCTTTGTTGTGTTGGCAGTGTATTTTGGATCATTGTCCTGCTGCATGACAAAGTTCCTCCCAATTAATTTGGATGCATTTCTCTGTAAACTGGCAGACAAAATGTTCCTGTAAATGTCTGAATTCGTTCTGCTGCTATCATCATGAGTTAGATCATCAATAAAGATCAGTGAGCCTGATTCAGAAGCAGCCATGCAAGCCCAAGCCATGACACTACCTCCACCAGGTTTCACAGATCAGTTTGTAGGTTGTGGATCATGAGCAGATCCTTTCTTTCTCTTTCTCTTTGGCTTTTCCATAACTTTAGCAGAGATTAATCTTTTTTCCATAACTTTTGTGACTTTCAGAATTTCCAGAATTTCTGTATTTCTTTACAAATTCCAATCTGGCTTTCTGATTCTTTCTGCTGATGACTGGTTTGTAGCTTGTGGTATGGCACATGCAGTCTTCACAGGTGAAACTGAAGGTTAAAACCAAGAGTACATGTTCAGAGCTATTTATTGTTTAAACAATCAATCTAACAGGACACACTTGGGTAATAATAAACACCTGCCAGTCACATGTTTCAATATGTTTGTTTGCCTACAGGTGGTCTGATACAAAATATGCTATGATCAATGTTGTTTAACACATCTACATATAAATACCAGAAAATAAAAGCTTGAATTCTAAACATTCCTGTCATATTCCTCTTTTGATCTCAACCCCAAATTTCTTCAGTCTACAGCAAAAACAAAAGAATTGGTTTGAATTCTGTTTGTGTGTATGCAGCGTAAGTGTGCGTGTACGTTTGCATGTGTAACAGGTTGAGGGGCTTCTCCTGTGTTCTGCTGTGACGTGAGCTCTGTTTCCTCCACAGGCTGTTTTCCTCAGGATGGACTCTTGCATGCTGGTGTGTGCTGCCAGCCGGCAATGACAAAAACATCCTCCCAGTCTGCTACCTGCCCCTGTGGCCTTGTTCCTCTCCATACACATTCTCTTGTTTGCAGGAAGGCCAGGTTTCCTGTGTGACAGGGATTGCGGGGGCTGTAGTCCATTTTCTGTCTTATACACTTAGTTCTGCATCTTTTGTTCTCCACTTCAATGCTTATATACACAGGTGGTTTTTGATCATCAAATTCAGCCGCATATGGGTGTACACTGCGTTTATTCAGCATGGCTGTGTCTTATGGTGAGTGAACAGAGAGTCTCACAATTATAACTGTTTACAGCAGGGGTCTTAAACCCCCCAAAAATCTGATGTGGCTTCAGATCTTTATTCCAGCCAAACTGGAGTACACCTATTTTCTTGTCCTTCATTAGTCTATTATGTAGTTTCTCTTTGTCTGGAATAAAAACCTGGAGTCACAATGGCCATTCGCAGATAAGATTTGTTACGGTTTATTTCTGTAGTGCTGCAATATTGCTCTGTGATAAAGTATGGTAACATTTTGACCTATGATGTATTTAGTTTATCAAAATAATTAAGATTATCTCTTACATCTTTTCTGTATTGAAATATTTGTATGTTTTGAACGCTTACGATTAAACTGTCTGATTCATATACTGATAATGATGTTAAATCTGTAATAGGCTGTGTAAAAATCTCTGGCATAGCTGCATAATGAGTGAGCACTCGCTATACATGAGGTCCTGAAAGCTTTAGCTGAACACATACATTTGTATTTAGTTTATCAAAATGATTAACATTATTTTTCTATTTTGAATGTCAGATTATTTGTATAGTCTTAAATACAGCTGAAGTTTCAAAGCCCTCTGGTTGAACTTGAACACACATATTGTATGTGTTCAGTGCCAATATACATATGTTCTGCCTTTGGTTGATTTTATTTTGGGGTTAATTGCAGATAGATTTTATGGATGGGGCCTTATTATGTATATGTGTATGTATTTATTTGTTTGTTTGTTTGTTTATTATATAACATTTTCATGACAGTTTTAGCAATATGAAATGATACAAGTATTGAAATAATAATCAATGCACTTATATGTGAATGCTGTGTTAGAATGACTGTTTCCATTGATTCCCACACATGTTCATGATATCTCTGGAGCGTTCTGTGCAGTCCAACCACTAATCTTCTCTTGATGGATCTACACCATTTACAGAACCTTTGCCTGCACTTGATGCTTTAATGGCATTGTCATCAGGCAATTTGACCAAAGCAGTCCTGAGATTGTGGTCCTAGCGTTCCCAGGCTCAGTTACAGTTCTAGCTATTTCCAGCTAACCAGCTGTGATGGAAGCATGCCAGCAGGACTCTTCGGTTTAGCCAAGACAGGGTCTTCAGTTTTATTTGTTCCTCAACTCTGACATCCATCATTCAACACTGGGTGTGTACACACTCTCTTGCATTTGGTGAAAATATTTACATTTCTAAATGTAAATCTAAAAGCATGCATAAAATTGGTTTTCATATTTTGAGTTATTGTATCTTTCTCTTCCGTTATATTATCACTAAGAGTTGAAATAAATCAAGCATCTAAGCCCATATGCAATTCTTTCTGATCTCATTTCTCCTATGTGTCTGAGAACAGATGCCCAGGGGCCATACACAAAGACATTGCTGATCATTCTGTCAACATGTTTGAGGCTTTAACATGGTCCACACAGACAGTCAGCAGTGGCAAGGGGCCATATGATGGGCTCAGACAGGGCTGAAGCTGTTGAGTAATATTTGCACACTCTCCAGCACATGGTTTGCCAGAGATGGTCAACCTTAGCTTGTGGATCAGGTATCCTCTACCTCGGCAACAAGTCTCTTGGCACTTTTACACAGGCAGAAAATAGAGAAGCCAGCACGGGGGGCAATTTCCTGTCTTTCCTCCTCCATGTTGGCATCAAAAATAGATTTTTTTTGTGAGTAGGCATTAAACAAGCATAGTATTAAAAGAAAATACTGAAGATGTACCACAAAATGTGGTGGAAGAGCATTACTGAATACTTACCACATAAATCTTCTGAAAAGTTGAAACGAGTAGATCAGATAAAAATGTGATCTTATTCGGGAAACCCTTCGAAGGTTCCTCCATTTTTAGTGGACAAGGCGTTGACAATCTTGGGTGTTAAATGAGACAACAAATGCAAATTAAAGAGATTGCGGCCACTGAAACTCTACATAGCACCTGGTTATGACAGTTAAATATTTTTTCCCCTCTTGAATCTGTGTGGTTGTAACACCTTTGAGAGTTACTAATACTGCGTTTTAGTGTTTAAGTTCTTGACTAATATTTGAATCTGGTTGTATGAAATCATTATAATGATGTTTGATCTTGCATGTGAGACCTTTAAAAAAACATGCTAATGAGTCTGTAGACAAAGTCACCAGTAGTATACCTGACTGGCTCAGTGTGTTTTGGATTGAATGTGCGCAACTGGAGGAGGGTGCTACCCAGTGTGCCAGTTGGGGTTTCCCTGAGCAGCCAATGGCCTGTCTATGGGGTTACAGCATGTGCTGGACAGACTTAATGATTAACACTTGATCCTTCCTGCTTGACTATCAAACCTCATTTTTACATTTCAGCTTATTAACATTTGTCATCTCATTTATCATGGATGAAAACTGCAGGTTGTGAGGGGTGGTGAAAAGGAGATGGGGACCTAAAGTTGAATCAGCTCTGTCACTGCCGATGTGAATGAGATGTCTCCCGGGCTTGCCTGGTCTTTTTAATGACCATGTTAACTCATCCCATATGTAAACACAGCAGAGAAAAGGAAACACATTAAATTCCTCAGCTGTTCAGCGTTCATAGGGTCACAGAGAACAGGGCAAGTGCCGTACCGGCCGTTACTGACACGCCTTTACACCTCCAGTTATTTTGATTACCAATTACTGCAGAATATTTCACTGAAAGTTCACAATAAAACAAATTAAAAGCAATAGTATACCTAAAAATAAATAAATGAATGAATTTATTTTTTAAGCTCATATTCTGTGGCATAAAACATCCACACTTCTACTCTTACACTGCTGTAAGAAATCCAAGATAGTGGTTGCTCAATTTTATAGTGTAGGTGAGCACTTTTCACAAACTCAGTTAATCATCTAAGATTGTACATGTTGTGCATTCTGAGATGCTTTTCTACTCACCACAGTTGTAAAGAGTGGTTATTTGAGTTACCGTAGCGTTCCTATCAGCTCAAACCAGTCATCAAAAAGGTTTTTCCACCCACACCACACATTGGCTGTGTTTTTTTTGTTATTTTTTTTTTTATTTTTTTTTTTTCCAGTATTCTGTGTTTCTAAATTACTTAAACCAGCCAGGCTGGCATCAACAACCATGCTGCAGTCAAAGCTTATCACAGTTTGGAAATTCTCAAAGTCACTCAGATCCTTTGTCTGGCCCATTTTATTGTAACACCGACTACGTGCCAGGACTTCCTGCCCAAAATTACTAATGCCCTTGTGGTTAAAAAGCTACGCTGAGGACTAATTCTGGATTTTTAAAAATGCACATATGGGTGCATTACCCATGTATTTATATATGTATATATCTCATGGATATCAAACAACTGCAAACACAACACAGGTTTATCAAAAAATATCTTTGTTAAATATAGGTGTGCAACAATTATTGGCACCCCAATGAATTCATATGAGACAAAATATATTTGAAGTATATTCACATTGATATTTAACATTTTTTAGTATACCTGGGTGACTAGGAACAGGAAATTGTTCAACCATGACTTCCTGTTTCACAAGGGTATAAAAATGAGGTAACACAGGCCAAATTCCCGTAGTCATTTATAACAATGGGTAAGATCGAGGAATATAGCTGTGATGTGCGGCAAAAGGTTGTTGAACTTCACAAAATTGAAAGTGGCTATAAGAAAATAGCACAAGCATTGAAAGTGCCCATTTCCACCATCAGGGCAATAATTAAGAAGTTCCAGTCAACTGGAAATGTTATGAATCATCCTGTAATTGGACATGTGTCTATATTGTTTCAATGCACTGTGAAGAGGATGGGTTGAGTGGCCAAAAAGTCTCCAAGGATCAAAGCTGGGGAATTGCAGAAGTTAGTTGCATCTTGTGTCAGAAATTCTCCCAAACTACAATCCGAAGTCACCTACATCACCACAAGTTGTTTGGAAAGGTTTCAAGAAAAAAGCCTCTACTCTCATCTAAAAACAAACTCAGGCATCTTCAGTTTGCCAGACACTACTGGAACCTCAAATGGGATCGGGTTCTATGGTCAGATGAAATCAAAATAGAGATTTTTGGCAATAAACACCAGAGGTAGTTTTGGCGCACACAGAGAGGTAGCTATATGGAAAAGTACCTCATGCCCACGGTTAAATATGGTGGTGGCTCTTTAATGTATTGGGGCTGTTTTTCTGCCAGAGGATCTGGGCATTTTGTTAGGATACATGGCATCATGGACTCTATCACATATCAGCAGATATTAAATGAAAACCTGACTGCTTCTGCCAGAAAGCTTAAAATGGGCCGTGGTTGGATCTTCCAGCAGGACAATGATCCAAAACATACATCAAAATAAACACAAAAATGTTTTACTGACCACAAAATCAAGATCCTGCCATGACCATCCCAGTCCCCTGACTCGAACCCCATAGAAAACCTGTGGAGTGAACTGAAGAGGAGAGTCCACCAGTGTGGACCTCGAAATTTGAAGGATCTGGAGAGATTCTGTATGGAGGAACAGTCTCAGATCCCTTGCCATGTATTCACCAACCTCCTCAGGCATTATCGGAGAAGACTTAAAGGGACGTAGCACAAAGTATTGACTAAAAGGGTGCCAGTAATTGTTGCACACCTATATTTAACAAAGATATTTTTTTGGATAAACCCGTGTTGTGTTTGCAATTGTTTAATATCCATGAGAGCAGAGTATTTTTGTGAATTTTTAGAACAAAACATCAAAAGCTTAAACAATAAAGACAATTTTTCATAGCCTGTATATATATATAGCTTGTGTCTTTCTTTTGCCTCCTTAGGACAATTCCAGTGTGGACTTATGTGGATCTGCACTCTTTTTTGTTAATCATAATGTTCCTCAGGTAATGCACACTTGCTATTTATAGTCACATGGATGTTGGTTGATCATTTTACTCAAAAACACATTTTCTTGCAAGGGTAATGTAGTAAAAGAATTCAAATGTGTTTTGTTATTATCATCCTTCCCATAATTCAATTAAAACACCTCTCTGTTTTTTATGTGAATTTGCTGATTCAAAATCAGAATCCAGTTTTTTCAGAGCAAGTGCTTAGCCATGTGAGCCATAGTACCAGGAAAAGCAGAAACATATAGAGTAGAAGAAGCCTCGCTTGGATTCGTTCTCAGAGGACAGTCACCCCCTTATTTAGACTGTTCAGATGTTCATTGGCAGAGTCTATGCCAACTCAGCCTGATCTCATTTCTGAGTCCTAAGCCTGGGTGGCTTAGACCTGAACATCAAAAGTACATAAACAGTTCACATTTGATGATCTCTAGAAGCTCCGATTCACTTTTGGCACTTTTGAGTTTTTCTTTTTATTATTAGTATTTATTTATTTTTTTTCCATTTCATGGAATTTAATGAATTAAAATACGGAATTGAGTTATTTATTTAAATAACCTCACGGGCAAATTTAGTATGCGTATTAAATGTATAGACGATGGTGGATATACTTGCACTTCTCACTGTCTATACAGCTCTGACGTACTGTATAGGGTACCCTCTTGATGTTTCCAAAAAAGGTGTCAGTGGTTGAGGGGGATATCTCGTTCTTGTCCCTTATTCAGAATGCAGTGGGGCACCAGACGAGCAGGGCTGAGGTAGTGGTACACAGCTCTCAGCACCACTGGCTCTATTTTGCATGCTCAGAATAAGCCCAATAGCATCCAATTACACAGCTCTCATGGATTGTTTGGTGTCAACTGTTGGAGGGATATGATGATTCTGCTCTTCTAGTGTAAAAAGATATATCGAGGTTCCTGTCCACTTTTTTGTGAGCATATTTTGTCCGTATGCTCACTTGGTGATGACAGTAACTGAAACAGAATTAAAATAGTGAGGCTTTCCCCTTTAAGGTAGTAGTGTAATTGTGCTTTCAAGGCTCCTAGTTTGCAGATGAGATCCTGACATGACCCTGTGTCACTTATGTTGCAAATCCTTCTGGGATTGGTGCACTTAGTTACTGGTTTTTGCTGTATGTCATTGATGAGTTTCAATTAAAGCAAAGGAAGGATAATGCACATGGTGGGAAACTGTGACATGTAAAAACAATCCATGGGAGCAGTGTAATTGTATACGTTATGGTAGTGAAAATAGCATGTGTAGGTTAGTGGAGAAGGCAGTAGTATCTGAATCGTCACATTAAAGATTTGGCTCTGGTTTCATTCTCTTAAAGAGCCTTGTGAGGGAAGTAGGTAATGGAGGGACTAATATAAATGTGTGTGTGTGTGTGTGTGTGTGTGTTTGGGGTTTTATTGGGACACATTCTAACCTCTAGGGTTTAATATGCATACATCGGTAGGCCGTGCGTAGGTGTCCATATCAGGTGTTAAAAGGTCACAAGTGAGGAAGAATGAAATGGGTTGTGGGATACTTTTTTTTAAAGACAATTTTAAGATGGAATGAAAATCTGAATTAAACAATAACAGAGCTTTCTACAACAGCAAGACAACATCTTTACCTTCGCCAAGGTAGTCAAAATGTGGAAAATGGTCGGTTTAACATCACATTGGTTAACCTCATAGGAAATAATAATAGTTAGCAATTTATTATGATAACTTTTATTCTAATGTGCATATGTTTTTGAAGCATGTGGTCTAGCTTCGCAGGCAATATTTATGAAAATTATGAAATAATAATTCATGGAATAGTCATCATTAGTCAAGACATTCACTGTTTGGACGAATCTACCTCTTGATTAATCTCTATCTCAATCACTCTCTCTCTTGCTCTCTCTTCCTTTTAGGGAAAATTTGCCAACTGTTTTTTGCCCACTCTTCAGTATATGCAGTGCTGCCAAGTCAAGTGGAAAAAGTGTCAAATGTCTGTCCATTCATCTTCTTCAGGGGTCCTCTGTGAAACCAGACAGGAGCAAACCAAGGAAACATGAGCCCCCTCTTCCCTCTCACCATGTGCCTGAATGAGATACCATATGCATCTTTTTTCATTTTATATCTGTGAGCAAGAATGAGTAGGGTGTGTCTCTGTCTCTGAATGTGTGTGTGTGAGCAAACATGCGCTGTCCACTGGGAACAACATCCTGGTGCTGATGAGTGTGACAAGGAAACTCCAGCATCAGTGATTTTGTTGCCAGAGGAGCGTCCCAACCATTATGACCATCCTCTCGGTACGACTCAGTGCTGATGAACTTTCTGCATACATAAATAAGACAATTTTGTCCACATTATCCACACAGAGATTGTCAGCAGACAAGTAGAGACAAGCTTCTCTACTCACTCCCAGTTTCTGATTTATTGGACTGTACAAATGGAGTTAATCGTCATCCTTTCATATGACCACTAGTGGGCATTATATACGGCTTACACTGTACTCTCAGTGATGGACTCAAGAGGGCATGGAAGCTCTCTACTAACCTGTGTTTTAGCACCCTTAATAATGTCTACTCCTTACAGTCTGATGAGATTCACCAATCCTGTGGACAAATGCCCATTGAGGTATTCTAATTTCCAGTCCTGCAAATTTCCAGCATAGTGGCTGCATTTCATAGGTTGCGTCTGTCCTTGATCAGCATTTTCCCAGCATGTACTGGTGTTAAATTTTATCATCTCTTTTGTTTTTTTCCCCTCTAGTATTCTGTTTTGGCTCAGTTTTTGAGCAATCATACTTCATCATTGTGAACCGAAATTCCATTTACCCTAGAAACTTTATATTTGAAATAAAATGATGACATTGCAAATATCCCAGTTTATAATTCTGTTCTTGCAGTAATCTTTAATAATTATAATTACACAATTATGTTCATGAATAATTCCATGGCTGCAGTGAAGCTAACATGTATAGTATATTGTTACTAATGTGTGGAATATAAGTATATTCCTGGTTTAACCTGGGCCTGGAGTTGATTGTTTAGGAATCACAGCTGTTTTTATACATATTTCCCTTCCTTGGTCTACTTCTTTGTTGCAGCATTATGTAAAGCACAATTAAAAAAGTCAACATAGGTTGACTGAAATATAATGATTCGGTAATTAATATTAACTTATTGTGATAATGTATTGTTTTATTGTAAAGTATTACCTTATTAACAGATAACAATTTTAAACAGTGTGATTGCATCCTGTAGCTGTAAAACCCAGTCAGTCAGCAGGTAAAGAGGGAATTAGTCAGAGAAGTAATCAAGAGACCAAAGGTTCTATTCAACATGGGATCTATTTAACATCACCACCTTGCTTCAATGTGGGGAAGGTGTTTTGGGGGTAATGAGCAGTGTTGGGTTTCCGCACAATATATACAGTATAGTGCTTTGTGCCAAGGCCAGAAAGTTTGGTCTCATCAGACCAGATCCACATTTTTGCTGAGTCTCCAACATGCCTTTTGGTAAACTTGAAAAGGGATTTGATAAGACTTTCATAAAGCCCAGATTTGAGCTTCCCTGGGCTTCCCGTTGTAGATTCTTGACATATAATCATAATTAAATCCATTTCAGTTCCAGGTCACAGCTCCTTTGTGACCTTACATACAAAAATGTAGTAACTACATTACAATACATTACTAACTGCAGCCCATCTGTTACTATACATACCTTCTATCCCATCCATAGACTGAAATGAAACACCAGTGATAGAGCATGCTCACCACTTATTGTACTTAAAATCCAGCATTCAATCTCATGAAGGTTTGCTGGTCATGTGCATGACTAATGCTACATAGTTAATCAGAGGTAAAATATCATGTAAATAACCCATGTTTAACATTAGCTAGAATCTCATTTCCTACCTAGCCAGTAACTATTAGAATCAATCCCAGTCTAACCTGGCATTAGCAACGAAAACAGGTTAAATTACTTTATATATTTACTGAGGTATGGCCAGGGGCACTCATTCTCAAGTTCAACATTGCAGCTCGGTTGGTTATTCATATTATCAACAGCTTATCCTGGTGGCAAACTGATAGCTATAGCATTAACTACATTGCCTAGAGTGAAAAGGTCTTCTTTTATAGTTTTTTAAATTAATTAATTAATTTATATTTACACATTTATAAACATGACTGAATTCTTTTAACTGAAATGTAAATAAAATGAGTGGGAGCCCATTCTAGTTATGTATAGTGTACAGTCATTGGAGATGAGAGATGACAGAAGAAGAGACCTTTGAGATTTGTAGATGTATTTAGTACTTAGATGTACCAGTACTTAGAAGGTTTAAATAAAAATGTAAGAAGTAAAACGTTTTTTTTTCTTGAAAGTGTAATTAAGTAAGAGTACAGGTATTAAAATCTAATAACACTCAAATAAAGTATCAATAACAAAGTACAATTCCTCCCTGTCTGTTGTGTGAGTTACACCTGTTCACATGGCCAGGAGATAATACTGTGGAAGAACCAGTTACTCTGGACATTATAAGCAAAATTAATAGGTACTACCTTCGCCAATTAAGGAGGGATCCAGACGAAGATTAGTTTAGTTGAGTGTCAGCAGTTTTTACAGTAAAGCTAGCTTGAATATGATAATTCTATTCAGTTGAGATAAATTTGTTTGTTAACTGTTTAGACTGTCACTGTTTAGAGAGGTTGTTTGGACCACTCCTTACAAGTGGTGTGTTTGTGTGTGTGTGTGTGTGTGTGTGTGTGTGTGTGTGTGTGTGTGTGTGTGTGTGGGTGTGTGTGTGTGTGTGTGTTTGCAGGGTGTGGGGAGTGAAGGGGTGGAAGTTAAAGACACCTGTTAGGCAAAGAGATGTTAATCCACAGGATAGAAAAACAGAAGATTAGGTCTGCCCAAAAAAAAACCAAAAACCCTCTGTGCTCACACACTGATGACTGACCGGGAAATTCTCCACTCCTCATTTCTCTCTGAGAAAGCATCGCAAGATCTTCATCTGCTAGTCTGCCCAGAGTTTTTTAGGCATGTGTACATTTGCGTCTCTGTGTGTGTCTGTGTGTGTGTGTTGCTTTTCTGACTTCGTCACAGCACCAATTGAGTCATCGTTCTGTATGCTATCTGAGTCACCCATTTCAGGGTTGCCTAGTGACCATGACAGGGGAAAATGTTTCCTTTTGCGTAGTTGCTGATGCTTGGTACCAATATTTATTCAAGATCTGTTCTGAGAGAGCAGGAGAAAACCAGAGATTATCTGTGACAGGATGAGTGTTCTTCCATGCAGGAAAAAAAAAGAGCTTACTGACTATTTTTGTACTTTTCCGGCTTTTCATAGTTACTTAATCTGGTCCTTGGTGCTTAATGGAAGTAGCGCTGACCAGAAGAGGCTTGGCAATGCAATCTCTCAGGAGGTCACTGGTCACTGATTACTAGTGGTTTCATAGTATTTGAATTGCTTTGCTGTCTTTCAGTTAGATACATTCGGGTATCTAAAATTCATTAAACCTCTGCTGAGTGTCCCCAAGACAGACTGACCTCTAGAACAAAGCCAATCCAGTAATGTCATTATATGGCCATTGTTTTTGCACCAATGAGCACATCAGTTATTCTACATATACAACATTGTCCTATATATAATTAGGTGATTTCACCCATTAGCATGCACTTGTCCCCTTTACCACCCATGCCTAAAAATTTGGATGTGCCACTGGATACGATACTTCAATTAAGTCAATAGCTATATTTACATTATTTGCAGGTTATTATATATAGTTTTCCGCTTTTCCACTTGATTTCATCCTTCTTTTGTTGAGTTCAACCATACATACATATGCTGTTCAATCAACTCAACTTGTTTCACTTAATCTATGTTAAGAAACCATAATGTGCTGTATCATAATCCAACCAGCGACCTAAATAAACACTCTGTGGTCATTTGAGGCCTCTAGATACAAGCATATTTGAGACATAATCTTCCAGTGAAATTTTTGCATTAAGAGCACATCAGTAGTCTAATAGTCGTGATAAAGTGCTTTAAAAAAAATCAATATACAAATCATGTGAGGGGGGCACGATGGCTTAGCGGTTAGCACGTTTGCCTCACACCTCCAGGGTTGGTTCCCGCCACCACCCTTTATGTGCTGAGTTTGCATGTTTTACCTGCGCTTCAAGCTTTCCTCCGGGTACTCCGGATTCCTCCCCCCCAGTCCAAAGACATTAGTTTTAGGCTGATTGCCAATTCCAAATTGTGTGTGATTGTGCCCTGCGATGGGTTGGCACACCGTCCAGGGTGTCCCCCGCCTTGTGCCCCGAGTCCCCTGGGATAGGCTCCAGGATCCCCATGACCCTGTATAGGAAATATGTATGTATGTAATAAATATAATTCTATTATTATTCATAGTATATCTACACTCATTGTGTAATATTTTAGTACCTTGCCAAGCATACTAAAGATTTACATACATATACATTTACATACACCTAGATTTATACATATAATTGTCCTTTTTGACAAAAACACTGGTCCCATTGACCTGTCTTATAATCCATATGAGCAGACTTTTCTTCAGGGACCCACTTAACCACAGAATATGCACAGGGTTTGCTCTGTGGTATAAAGCTTGAGATAATTATCCAAAGCACATTGCCACTGGGCTTCTGAATATGTTAAGCAAGTGTGTGGTAACTGGACAACGCATTTGTGTTCAAGGGAAAGAGAGAGACAGATGCTTTAATGATTTTAGTCGATGCATTTCACGGTCATCCAGCTTAGGCCTGCTGACATAACAGGCCATTATTATTTTCCTCTCATTTGGGTAGCTTCTGGCTCATGGAAAAAGTGACTTATCTGCCTCATCCACCTTTTATGACGGTGCATGAAGCAGACTTTAATGCCTTGGTTCCTGGCTGAGTTCTCATCCACTGAGAGCAGAAGAGGTGTAATGATGTCAGAGGCAGTATGACATCAATGAGTGGCCCATGGAGCATCTGTTATTATCAGTGGACATAACAGTCAAGCATATGTAAGGGTTTGACTATATTTTTTATTTATTGTTGCACTCGGCTACACACTGTAAATCAGTGGTTCTGGTATTTTTGTTTAGTATTGCCCATTATGATATATTTTAATTCATAACACAATTGTAATAACATAAGTATGGTTACACAATAAAATAAGTATGGTTAAATTTATTTTATTTTTTTTTCCAATTTTGAACAGAGTGAGTTTGTCGTACTTTTTATCAGCTTGCCTACACTTCTCTCTTGGGTGAAAAGTACAGGTGTAAGGCACACTTGTAGGAAGGACCAGTATTTGGTTAGCTATTTTTAGCCTTGCCCTTGAAACTCGCCAGCTGTGTGCTTTTACTTCTGACAGAGATGTCTAAACTTTAATTGTGCTTTTTCCCCCTAATTGAGTTATTAAATGTTTGCTAATGCTTTATCCTTGGTCTTAAGACAGAAACTGTTTTCACACATCATTTACTTTGCTTGCCACAGACACTGGAAAGTAACACATGAAGATTTGCCAATGAGTAACTTTTTTTTTTTTTTTTTTACCAAAGATTATGAGGGTTACTTGAGACTAACTCCTGCAAACAGAGCATGCAAATCAGAAACTCTTTTGTATTCACACACTTCACACTACAGAAAATTATGTAAATTCTTTGGTCTTAAGTAACCAGAGGGACACAAAAGACTTGTGGAAGATTTGTGTTTATCTACGTGCGCATTTACTATACGTCTATGTCTACTGAATGCCTTATTTGCTTATGAATCTACTACTCTTGACCTGCTGCTAGAGCACTGTATCAGTACCAGAATAAACCGTGTACTTGCATAAAATATGTTTCCATAGTCTCAGCAGCTAGACTAGGCTAGATTAAAAAGAGCAGGCTAAGACCAGGAAGCCTTGGCACCAGTTTGAATGTTCAAACTGTGCACACCAAGGACATCTTTGTGCGTGTGTGTGTGTGTATTTATGAGGGGGAGCAGGGGAACTGGATTGATAGCCCCTGAGAGCTCAGCAGGTGTGCACTACACATTTACCCCAGAAACATCCTTGAAACGGTCCCTTTGGTACACCTTGTGTTACACTCTATTAGAATTAAGACCCCTTTAATATGCAAAACTCCTCTACTCTACAACTCAGAGGTCTCTATTAAGCTAAGTGAGAAACATTTATGATGATAATCATTATTATTTTTTTTTTATTACTTTACTCTCAAAAACACAACTGAGTTTCGAATGACTGGTTACATATACATATATACTAAATATACAGTATTTAAGCTTCACAGGCTTCAACTTTTCTTTAAAAGATAACTGTAAACAAACGTGTCTATGTTTGATTTATTTCATGTTTCATTAGCAGTTAAAGTGTATTAACAGGGTGGCTCCCATACATCCAGTATAACAGGTTTTACAAAGGCAACTGTGTGTAAATGTTTTTTTTGTTTGTTTGTTTAAAGTAATAAGTTATACGCTTCATTTATTCCTGAAGTGCTTTATTATAAATAAATAAATAAATAAATAAATAAATAAATAAGGTGACATGCATACTTTGGGAAATGGAAATGCAAACTTGATCAAGCTGTTAATGTGGTACATAACTGTAGTAATGCTGCTAGTGTGAGTTTGCTTAAGGCAGCAACCATAACATGAGTTGTGTAAACAAAAAGAAAGATAGATACATATATACATTTCTACATGGTTTCATTCCTTACAGTTTTTACACACACACACACACACACACACACACACACACACCTTAATTCTTAATTTCTCAAGTACTGCAAAATATTCAAATTTATAACCGTTTCCTCGTGCGCTCCGGATACACGCGCGCGCCCCAGGCAGCTGCGGGACACCTCCCAAACCTCTCCGCAGGCACAATAGTGTCCCGATTACACTAACCGCGACAACCTGTGGTGGAGTTATCACACTATTTAGCTCGTGAGTGTGCGGTTTTGGATGGTTCCGCGGATCTCTGCTCTGATTGGTGGAAGCAGTGCTACGTGGACATAAGACAGAAACAGGTAAGCGCGCATGTGACCGTTATCGCTTCATTGTATTAAGAAAACGGTCAGTGACTTCCAGCTCTGCTCTGAGGGAAGCCTTAATGAGTGCTCTTCTTTAACTTCGTGGCATTGGCTGTCAGGGACTTTTGCAGCACTTGTGTACAATTCAGCTTCACGGTAAGACATCACTTTTTTTTTCTTCCATAAGACATTATGACATTTTTAATAATAATAATAATAATAATAATAATAATAATAATAATAATAATGATGTTATAACCTGTAATGCTAAAAACAACCTCCATGTTATTGAAATAATGATGTATTAGTGCCTGAGATTAAGACACTCACAGCTTCTTTGTAATGGTAGAAAATGTCTGTTCAGGGAGCTGAGGGAGAACTTCTCAGGCCACGTCCTTTATCACCCTGAAGATATGTGTCCTGAATGACAGACTTTAAGGAATAAACTGAAACCTAGTGATAAGTCTTTCAGGCTGTGTTGTTGTTGAAGGCAATTCCTTTGAAATGTCAACATTACCATAGAACAATTAAAGTCTGAGTGCAACTTAAATATTTGGTTCATTCATGGTTTACACCCTCAGAAACAAAAGGTATAAAACTCTACATGCTCGTGTTGCCTGGCTGGTACAGCTTTTACCAGGGAATGTGCAAGTGGTTCACTAGCTTATAGTACTGTATGTGTTCAAAGATACACCAGTGAACCTTTAGGTCCAATTATGCACCTTAGATTATTTTGAAATGAGACAGTATACTATGTTCACGTATGCAGGTGAAAGATATAATCTAAAAAAGGTTGAAAAGATGGTATCACACCGGCGACAAGGGAAAAGTATACTTTGGCACTAGATCGGTGTATTGTATCTACTAAAATGGCAACTTACACTAGTGCAGACGAAAAAGCCGACATTTTACCATGTTAAGAGTTTTTCCTAGGCCACCTTACATTTCAGTTATTTGACACAACAAATTTCTCTCCCATCCATGATACCAGATTTTCTTCATCACAATGTGGGAAATGTGTAATGTTCTCCACGAAGGTCCTTTCTAGCAGTACAGTGGCATATGGTGGATTTCGCGGGTGGGATGGAAATCGACTTATCAGATATTTTCAGTCAGTATTAACAAACGAGTTATTTTATCGTCGTAAGTCTGATATAAGATTAGTCAGGACACTGTTGGGTTTCTGTGTGTAGAGTATCATGACTTTGTGTTTAGCTGCTGGTGAGCAGAACGATGGGAAAGAGGAGGGGTGTGAGCACCTTGTGCTGGGCAAAAAATTCACACAATAACATTAGATAAACAGAGATAAAACTATATTATATTAATTTAAAACTAACAGGCTTGGTTAAAATAAACAAACATAAAAAAAACAACGCAAAACGATTTAGTTATGAAAAACTGCAAATTATTAAAGCCATGAGTGTCTATGTTCATATGAAGCATTAACCACAACTGTGGAGTGTGACATCACAAATAAATTCAGTACTGAACACAGGCACCCCCCAAAAACAAGCAGAAATGACATTTTTGGTCTTCCATAAAACTTTGTGGACATCATGTGACATCCATAACACTGTAAAAATGAGTACACGTCAGTGAATATGAATAAGTTTTTAAATATTCATCAGAATTCTCCCTGAAAAGTCACATGACCAGAGCCACACCACGTCTCACTGATGCTGAGCCTGTGCAGACCATGAGACACTTTGCAAGTAATAAGAGTTCGTATGTCACATTCGTACGTCATATTTTTTCTCACTCAGACACGGTTGATCACAGAGTCATGTTTCTTTTACCTCAGGGCCTGCACGGTGGTGTGGGTGATTTAAGCATGAAGTCTAAAGGAAAGGGCTCAAAGAGGAGGCAGCACTCATGGGCTGAACAGGAGCATGCTGACCTGCAGCTGGATGTAGAGCCTGGCTCCAGTGAACAGGAGGGATCCGAGGCCTCTCTCCCTCTGGGGGCATCATGGCGGGCATCGGGCATCGAGGGCCGTGCCAGAACAAGGATGGGCACACGCCGTCGCCGATGCCAACACAGCAGCACCAAGGAGCGTAACGTGCGCAGGCTGGAGAGCAACGAGAGAGAGCGGCAGAGGATGCACAAACTGAACAATGCATTTCAGGCCCTGCGGGAGGCCATTCCGCATGTCCGAATGGACAAAAAGCTCTCCAAGATCGAGACTCTCACACTGGCCAAGAACTACATCAAAGCCTTGACTACCATCATCCTGGGCATGTCCGATGCCTGCCTGCCCCACGTGGACACTCAGCAGCACCTGGAAGATGAGGGCCACAGTGATCTGGTCAAGTACCTGGACCAAATCCGCAGCTTCAGCCACAGCAGCTAACACCAGCTCCGGCCACTGTAGCATCCAGAGCACTGGAAAGTGTTCTCAAGACTGTGCACAGTGATGCCGATGAGGAACTCTGAGACTTGGGCTCTGAGACGGGCTTACAGAGGAAGCAAAAGTCCCATTTTGGTTTGAAAAGATTACTTTGTGTTAAATAGTATTCAATGCTGAACTGTATCCATTCCCACTGTGCCATAATAAAGCACATATTCCTTATTCATACAGGGACCAATTGGGGGAAAAAAAAATTGAATCCGGCACATTAGAGAGTATATAATGACACGCATACAAAAGCCTTACTTACAGTGATTGACAGGGAATTACAGTAATGGAGAAGAAAACTTTAAGGAAAATTTAAAGTCACATTTATTGAAAGGGCACATGTCATGCATACATTAACACTGGGGAGTGTTTGAGTGTACCTAACAAATACAGTTTTTATGTTACACCATAATTGACCTTTTTACAGTTCATCATTCCAGGAGTTTAACTGTAAACTGTACAAACCTTTTTATTTGTGTCCATTTGACCAGAAACAGCATTGAAGTTGTTTTTATTTTTTGTGTCTATATATTTAATGAATTTATTTTTATTTATATTTATCCACACATAATGCCCTACAACCATACTTACCATAAAGAGAAAACCACATTTCACCTGCCAGCATAAAAGTCTCATTAATATGACCATGATCATACAGCAGCACTGGCCATAATGAAAGTCTTAAAAAATAAAAATTCTCCAAGATCTCATTTGTGCTGCCTTTGGAACAATACAGATCATTTTCTGTTAGTCATTTCAATGAAACATATACATATATGAAATTTTAAGAGCTTTGGGATTCCTGAGAAAAGTAAAACGTCCCTATCATTGTCTAACTGCTAAGTATTGCACAAGTATCGATGACGCCACTACAGTAAGCTTACAGATAACAGCCAACCTAATGGGTGATGCTTTATTTTTCAAGCAACCAGCTGACAGTTCTTCGTAAAGCTTCTCCAGAACAGGATGTTGCTCCGGTTTTAATGTTGAATGCTTAGTAGGAAATGAATGTTACCAGCAGTCAATGAACTTGTACGATCTAACTCTGATCTCTATCGCTTTTTTCTTTTCACACTGGTAAAATGGCCTCGTCTGTAAATGTGTGTGCTTTGTTTGTGATGTCTTCAACTGCAGAGTACCTTGTCAAGTCTACACTAAGCCCTGAACACACTGTATTACTTACTACTAAAATCAAATAAAGAAACGAAATACAAAACCAAGACCAAACACATGTAACCACAGACAGACAGACAAATAAATAAATAAATAAATAAATAAATAAATAGAAATCAATTAAGACCTACTATACAAAATAACTATGTAAAAAGTCTATGTTTATACAGTTTTTTAGAAATATTCTAACCAACGTGATGGCATGGGAGCACTTCATTTTGGTATGAAGGAAGGATCCATTTGGATGTATCAGTACTGAGAGGTAAAGGTTAGAAAGACTATCAGAAGCTTATGAGAATGAGTGTCGATTCCACCACACATTAACTACATGGCTAGAAGGGAAAGGGTGGGATGCTACACCAGGGCTAGAGAGTACAGCGAGGGAAGGAGGAGGTTAGGTAGAAGGCAAAGGGATATGTTGCTAACGTCCTACAGTGTTGCCGTTCATTTCTGGCGGCTGCAAACCATGTGGCGTCACACGACTGTTTCCGCTGTCGGTCAACGATGGCATGAGGATACGTGGGGCCTCCAAGGCATTGCCTCTCACTGTGATGTGGTCCCAACCACCCTGTGTTTAGATATAGGAGGTTTGTATCTTTCAGGCTCATCATAGAAATGGCTAAACAATTTTAAAATGAAGCACTGTACTACAATCTATCACTTAAGACAGACCCACCCCGATGCCGTAGTCCCACGACTGTCCTTTAGGCTCCAGAGGCTGCACCCCCAGTCTGCGGCAAACCGTCCCACAGCTCAGACTGTGGCTGCCCTGGACCTTATCAGCAATGATCCACACCTGAAAATAGCAACAACTGGCTACTGTACACGAGTGCTAAAAATATTTGGTTAATAATGATTAACCCCTCTTAAACAGCTGTTTCTAATTATCAATATTATATAATCTGTGGGTGTGGATTAGTTTATAAGTAAACTTGCATGGTAAGTTAACCAGCTAGGTTAAATCTTGGTTGTTACACACTATATGGCCAAACATTTGTGGACACCTGACCATCACACCCAGATATGGGTCTTTTCCAAACTGCTGCCACAAAGTAACACAAAATTGTCTTGAATGTCTTTGTATGCTATAGCATTACAATTTCCCTTCACTGGAACTAAGGTCCAAACCTGTTCCGGCATGACAATCATCCGTGCACAAATTGACGTCAATGAAGACATTGTTTGCCAAGGTTGGAGTGGAAGAACTCGAGAGTCCTGACCTCAACCCCACTGAACACCTTTGGGATGAACCTGAACACCAACTGCATCCCAGGCCGCCTCACCTGACATCATTGCCTGACCTCACTAATACGCTTGTGGTTGAATGAACACAAATCCTCACAGCCACACTCCAAAAACTAGTGGAATGCCTTCCCAGAAGAGTGGAGGTTATTAAAACAGCAAAGGGGGGGACTACATCTGGAATGGGGTGTTCAAAAAGTACATATGAATGTGATGGTCAGGTATCCACAAACATTTGCCACAGTTTGACATGAGTGGCATTTACGTATTTGAATCTCAATTGCACATGTTCAGTGGCAGAAACCAGCCAGTATTCTACATACTCTACATACCTGGTCCAGCGGCCCAACAGACACTTTGCGCACATTATTTGAGATGTGCTCCCACAATGAACCCTGAGGGTAACTGGGTGTCACACCATGTCGATACCATAAGTTTCCTGCAGATACAGAGTCGCACCGCAATATTACAGTGAGCTACAGAGCATTACACAGGATAAACCTGTGGCATGCTATATCATGTAGTGCATAATATCATGTGCACCTACTTAACAAATGCACATATATGACACTTGCGTAAGAGAGTTTCTGAGCCACACTGAATCACAGTTAATGGTAGTATTACCATTTTCATCGACTGCATAGACTGATGTCCTGCCCACTGACACCTGTTTGAGCTTCTGCGCAGCTGGAGAAGGTATATGGTACCAGCAGTCTCCTGTACACACAGAGGCAGAGAGAGAGAGAGAGAGAGAGAGAGAGCGCGAGAGAGAATGAGAGTGAAAGAGAGAGATGATGATGATGATGATGCATAACATTCTGCAGTCAGCCTGCAGTGTATGACTTGCATGATTTTTTTTCTTCTGTTTACAGAGCCTTGGGCATCACAGGCAATGGAGATCCTCCTCTGAATGGATATTTTAAATTAAACTTGCCAGAAAGCTGAGAAGCACATCACCAAATACTATATAAAGTATTAAAAGTGTTACAAAACAACAGACCTTTAACAAAGAAAGAAAGTATCAAGGATTTTTTTTGCTTTCATTTTTATTGGCCGCTGATACCATGACCAAATCATGTTTCTTTTTGTCAGTCAAGACTATGACTGTAAGCTTTCAGTCTTTCACTGATAAACTCAGTGCTTTTATAAATCTTTTATCTAACGTCCTTCGTAGAAACTGTAAAATGTTTCCACACTGCTCACGGATTAACTTTTGATCTGCTTCTCAAACGGTTTGAATGTATCTGTGCTGACTGGGACAGAAGTGCAAAGGAAACAAACTGCATTTTTAAAATCACTTTTGAAGTTGAATTATCATTAAAATGTTTGCAAAGTGTTAGATTTGATACCTCATTGCAGGCCTATTTTAATTTCCTTTTTTTTTTTTTGCCAAAATTTATTTTCTTTCACAAAAAAAGCATTGAAGATTTACTCTTGCACAACTATCCAGTCATTCCAGATGAAACACAATTACATTATACAGATTTTGGTGGATTTTTGAATGATAACTCATACTCTGGTGTTAAAATGCAGAGCCCCTTTACAAAACAGGTGAAGTCTGGCAGGTCTGCAGTAGAGGCATGTGAAAAGACAAGCAGTAGCTAATAAGAATGATGAGTGGGTCACCTGCAGGGTTTTGGGAGGACACAGCTCCCCTGTAGAATGTTGAGCCATCTCTGGCAACAGCCCACACCTGATACACCCCTCCAATAGAGATGGACTTGAAAGGCTGGTCCGTTCCTACATGGAGCCATGAAGTTCCCTAGAATCCCCATTTAAGATGACACAAATCGTGCATTCATTCAGGCTGTACAAATCTGACCATAATTACTATTAAACTACTGAAAAGTATATATATATATATATATATATATATATATATATATATATATATATATATATATATATATATATATATATATATATTATGGATTTAACACCATTAAAGTAAATAAATAATGTGTGTAAAGTTTTAATAAATGATATCTTACAGCAGGTGTGAGTGAGGAGACGCCTAAACGGCAGAGCACGTCTCCCTTGCTGCTGATGGCCCACAAAGGCACCTGCTCCACTGTGGTCTTTGGGCCACATGGCAAAATTGTAACATCACTCAGAGGGATGGGTGGGACTTCCTGCCATGGCCCAGTTGTAGTGAGTTTACACTTCCTGTACAGGGAAAAAGAGAACACCATGTAAATGATGTAAATGCACAGTGACATGAATCGCCCAACCGATTGTCCTGTTATCGCACGTTCAAATAGCAACAATTTGCTAGCCATCCATGGACCAGAGTTAACTGGCCATACTGGATGGATGGTCTCTCTCAGTGCTCCACTGATGAAAATTGGCACAGTTAACAATCTCCTCCAAGCGTATTTAACTGCATTATGATGTGTGTGTGAAGCAGTTTGAAAACATGACCGGGGGGGCAATTGTAATTGTAATTGGCAATGACAAGTTAGGGTCTATTGCGTGTATTAATAATGCGTGTAATGAGTGATATTTTAAGCTTAAACAAATCATGTCCTACAGTATACAGTATATCATATTATGAGGTTCTAGGTAGATTAGGAATAAATGGGTATATAGATCCTTAAAATACTAGGGTCCTGATATGAGGACTAATGAGTAGGATTTTATTTCTACAAGTATTTTAACAATCTTTTGCAACCATACAATATTTCATATTATATAGAAGAGTTTCTCTACACATGTCCAAACACACACACATAAGGACTGAGCTAATAATACCTGGCCCAACGCCTGCGACGGACAAAGTCCTTCAAGGTTTTATGACCGTGATATGACCTGACAAAACAAATAATGTTGTTAACAAAAACAGCTTGTGCCAATTTAGAGATCACATTACACTGCACGGATGCAATATAATGAATATTTGCAAACATACGCTGGAAAATCAGCCGCATACTGCCAGCCCTCTCTGTCTGTTCCTCCAGATACACCATAGTCGATGGCCCAGTCTGACACCTGCCAATCAAACAGACACGCTACACAATCTTTACCTCACATTATAATATGACAAAGAAATAAAGAGCCCAACTCTTTCTCAAACAAATGCTATCAGATTTGTAGTCTAAGAAACTGATAAGCTAGTGAGTAGCATCACAAACCCATGACCAGTGAGGAGAGGGGGGTTTAGTGTTGGATTTAGTACACTCTTTGAGGCCTGAAGCATCACTCCACATGTAGCGATCTGTAGGGAGCCCTCTGCAGGATACACACAAAAAGTACAGTGAGTGCACACACACACCATTACATCACTAAGTGTGCAGGGTGTGGCATTTACTTGTTTGTGTAGCCAGTAACAGGATTCCAGCGCTGGTTCTCATAAATATACACAGTCTTAACATCGGTCTGTGTGTAGATGTTATCTGTGCTGCTGGCAAGACCTGGATATGAACAGAATATATTTATTTTATGAACTGATATGTCTGCAGTTTGTCTGGATGCATGACAAATACTTAAGGAAAGAATATTCATAGACGCTCATTTACCCTGAAAGAAGCCTCCACCATAGCCTCCGGTGTGGACCCACGCTGTGTGGTCATAGCCGATCCCCCACACGACTCCTAGACTATTACACTCCACAATTCTCAGATGCCCTCCAACTTGGCACCAGAACCTGCCCAAAAATGAAACTACCTGATTAGGCCTTAAAACAAAACATTCTGTAATGCAGTCATACCATGACCAATATACACTCACTGAGCACTTTATTAGGAACACTATTTGCACCATGCAATTACTGCATGTGTGTCAGGTGCACTTGCATGCTGTGAATCTCCCTTTCTATAACATCCCAAGGGTGGGGATTCAGATCCGGTGACCGGGAAAGACACTGAAGAACACTGAATTCACTGTCACGTTCATGAAACCAGTTTGAGACGAGGTTTGCTTTATGACATGCTGCATCATCATGATGGAAGTAGCATGAAAGGAAGTAGCATTGAAGATGGTAAACTGTGGCCATGAAAGGATGCATTCGCATGAATGTGCAGGTGCATGAATAGGTGTACTGGTGTTCCTAATAAAGTGCTCTGCAAGTGTATATACATCAGGTAAATGGTTCAACTCACCGATACCCAAAACCTTAAAAACATCATCTTCAGAACAGCTCCACTTGTGCTATTTCCCTGCATGCTTAATGTATACTGCTTCCTGTATTACTCTCTAAAATGTTCTGATTATGTTTGTACTTACAGGACAACTGTACATACTCATTCTACACGTATTCACTGACCAACTGTTATTACATAAAGGTCTGGGTTGTGTATTCTATACATTTAGCTGCAATGTAATGAATGATATTTGAAGCGTAAACATATGAGGACTATGAGAAGAGTTTTATTTGAACAAAATCTTTAAAATGTTATCAAAATGTTTTCTTTAATTTTGAAATCCAAGAACCAACCTAACTAAATCATTTTGGACTGTGGATATTTGGGGCTCTTCTTTGCCTTCAGCACTGTCCTCATTAAGTGACTTGAGAATGGTGAAGTGTTCTTCATGGCAAATGACAAAAAGGACTATTATGGCCCTGACTTTGCCGCTGTGCGTGTCATATTATATATATATATATATATATATATATATATATATATATATATATATATATATACATATATACATATATATATATATATATATATATATATATATATATATATATATATATATATATATATATATATACATATATACAGTATCTCACAAAAGTGAGTACACCCCTCACATTTTTGTAAATATTTGATTATATCTTTTAATGTGACAACACTGAAGAAATGACACTTTGCTACAATGTAAAGTATTGAGTGTACAGCTTGTGTAACAGTGTAAATTTGCTGTCCCCTCAAAATAACTCAACACACAGCCATTAATGTCTAAACCACTGGCAACAAAAGTGAGTACACCCCTAAGTGAAAATGTCCAAATTGGGCCCAAACTGTCAATATTTTGTGTGGCCACCATTATTTTCCAGCACTGCCTTAACCCTCTTGGGCATGGAGTTCACCAGAGCTTCACAGGTTGCCACTGGAGTCCTCTTCCACTCCTCCATGACGACATCACGGAGTTGGTGGATGTTAGAGACCTTGTGCTCCTCCACCTTCCATTTGAGGATGCCCCACAGATGCTCAATAGGGTTTAAACCATCACCTTCACCCTCAGCTTCTTTAGCAAGGCAGTGGTCGTCTTGGAGGTGTGTTTGGGGTTGTTATCATGCTGGAATACTGGCCTGCGGCCAAGTCACCGAAGGGAGGGGATCATGCTCTGCTTCAGTATGTCACAGTACATGTTGGCATTCATGGTTCCCTCAATGAACTGTAGCTCCCCAGTGCCGGCAGCACTCATGCAGCCCCAGACCATGACACTCCCACCACCATGCTTGACTGTAGGCAAGACACACTTGTCTTTGTACTCCTCACCTGGTTGCCGCCAAACACGCTTGACACCATCTGAACCAAATAAGATTATCTTGGTCTCATAATCCATGTCCTTAGTCTGCTTGTCTTCAGCAAACTGTATGCCAGCTTTCTTGTGCATCATCTTTAGAAGAGGCTTCCTTCTGGGACGACAGCCATGCAGACCAATTTGATGCAGTGTGCGGCGTATGGTCTGAGCACTGACAGGCTGACCCCCCACCCCTTCTACCTCTGCAGCAATACTGGCAGCACTCATACGGCTATTCATTGAGGGAACCATGAATCCCAACATGTACTATGACATACTGAAGCAGAGCATGATCAGTATGCAGTATTCCAGCATGATAACGACCCCAAACACACCTCCAAGATGACCACTGCCTTGCTAAAGAAGCTGAGGGTGAAGGTGATGGACTGGCCAAGCATGTCTCCAGGCCTAAACCCTATTGAGCATCTGTGGGGCATCCTCAAACGGATGGTGGAGGAGCACAAGGTCTCTAACATCCACCAGCTCCGTGATGTCATCATGGAGGAGTGGAAGAGGACTCCAGTGGCAACCTGTTAAGCTCTGGTGAACTCCATGCCCAAGAGGGTTAAGGCAGTGCTGGAAAATAATGGTGGCCACACAAAATATTGACAGTTTGGGCCCAATTTGGACATTTTCACTTAGGGGTGTACTCACTTTTGTTGCCAGTGGTTTAGACATTAATGGCTGTGTGTTGAGTTATTTTGAGGGGACAGTAAATTTACACTGTTACACAAGCTGTACACTCATTACTTTACATTGTAGCAAAGTGTCATTTCTTCAGTGCTGTCACATTAAAAGATATAATCAAATATTTACAAAAATGTGAGGGGTGTACTCACTTTTGTGAGATACTGTATATATATATATATATATATAAACATTTTATATACATTATCCAACTTTTAAGAACCCCCTGTCTCTTTTGTGTTGAAAGCTCTTAGATTTTGCTCATGGAAAATAACAAAAAGATACTTTACATGTTCAACCCCCTTTGTGGTCAGTACATGGATAATATAGTGAAGTCAAAAGCATTATCTGACTTTCTGGAGACTGAAATCAATTTAGAAAAAAAAAAAAACACCATGAAACCAGTGTTTTGCATTAAAAAAACTGTACTGCTGTGAATCTTTGAAAGAAATCTTGTGGTAAAACAAACCTAGACAGTGTTATCATTATTTATACATTATATTATATATATATATAGCATGCATTGTAGCTAATGAAGGGTGCCAATAATTTTGCAGCACTTCTTCAAGGACACAATACCTAATAATCATAAGCATGCAGTTCAGCAGTTTGGAAAAGCCTCATGATAGCGAAACAGAGAAACAGCTCACATTTGGTCACAGGGTGTAGGGTAAGGAGAGGCCTCCAGCCCTGGTGTGGGCTCACTGACAAAAATGTCTCCTTTGCAGGTAACAGACCAGATAGCCTGTTTGGAAGGTGGACCCTGGATGCCACGGGAATCACAGCAGGACAGACTGAGCAAGGCCAGCTACGAGAAAACGCATAGTGTCACTCCAAAAAACAGCAACAGCAAGATAAACACGATCTGCTAATTGTTATGGGATGCCTGCCTAAACCGTCACTAAACAAGATGCCACATGTCAGGGTTTAGTCAAAGTGTTGTCAAAACTACACGTCTGTGAGAGGTGTAAAGCTGTCAGACAAAAGAGCATTTATCTAACTAACTGAACATTTACCAACTAGCACATTCCTGCCTCATTCACTCATTCATTCCACTAATGAACAATGAGTAAAATCAGAAGCACTGTTTAGAAGTGCTGTCGTTCCTTACCCAGTCGTACATCTCCAGCTCAGTGGCAGCTGCAAGGCGGATGGGCCACCTCTGCTTAGTCCTCTCCGGTGTGTAGATAGCAAACGTGTGCTTTGTGTTGTTCAGCACTGGTACCAGGATGGTGACCTCGTTAATGAATGCATGTAGATACTGCAGGGAGAAACAAGAACGAGGACACTGGTTCTAAACACTACATTACTGTTACAGTGTTGTTTCTTAACATAACCAGGCAATGTTATATGCAAGGTAGGCTACTTGTACACTGAATGTTGGTTTTCAACCCAAATTTTACTGAAAAAAAGAAAATTGTATTTGGGCTCCTCATTATTAACATGAGCATTAAGGAGCAGCGAATGCTCTCAGATTTGTGTGGAAATCACCTTCTTTTCATCATTAAAGGTATAGTATATGAATAGGATGCCATCCTTGTTGCCCTCAGATCCTGAGAATTGCTCGAGTGCAAACTGCACATCCAGCCACTTGTGAGGCTTCCAGTCCCTCCACCACTGCATGGAGCCCTTTTTCACCCAAACAGACTGAAGGAAGTGAAAGAGGAAGAGAAGAGAACAGAATTGAAAGATAATGTAAATACAGAAAACAGCTTTTAGGTTCGATTCGTTGGGAGTAGCACCTGTTCAATGGCCTGTTCGTAATGCCGGAAGTTTTCCATCTCTCTCTTTGACCTCTCGCTGAGCTGTTCAAAGATCTGCTTGCGCCAGGCTGCGGTCTGCGCAGGTGTGATGGAGAGCGACATGGCCTGCATAGAGGAGGCCAGACCTGCACAGAGACAGTGTACGTACATCAGCCCGTCAAAACTTCATGGACACCTGGCTTTTCAAACGAGCATTTTCTTTGTCTCTATGCAACAACGTAATATATTAATGACTAGCCAGGTTTATATTTTGTGGAAAACAATATGACTCTAACTTAAAAACCAAGTGAAGTAAACTCAGTCACTACTATAGTCATTGAATATTTCATAGTAGTTACTGTATAATATGCTTTCATAATAATAAGACACTAATTTAAAGGCAGCTCTAAACACTGAGTGCTGTGCCTCTTACAGGATGACCCTGGGAGCTGTGGAGCTATTTAAACATGTCATTTAATCTCCAAGAGGAAATCACTGTTTGTCCTGTGACACAGCTTTGGAAGATATCCAATGTCAAAACGCAGGGTCAGAACTTTAATCACCTGACTTTCCCTGCTCTAACTGGCGCTAATTTACATTTACTCATTTGGCTGATGCTTTTACACAAAGTGACAGTTGAAAGTGGAAATCCCTCCAGGATTTCACGATCGCAGAAATGAACACAAAATCAAGCAAACTCCACAATATTCGGAGCAGCTTTCAAGTTTTCAATATCATCGCAGATTTTCGGCAGATTTGGGCCAAGACGCATCACGTGACTTCACGCATCACAACGCACATTCAGCCAAAGCCCTCTTAGATTCACATGAGTATAGCTAAAAGGTCTCATTTACCAACAATCATCACTGCAAAAGACTGCGAGTGTG
The DNA here is from genome assembly GCF_023375685.1 of Ictalurus furcatus. Lineage (NCBI taxonomy): Eukaryota > Metazoa > Chordata > Actinopteri > Siluriformes > Ictaluridae > Ictalurus > Ictalurus furcatus. The sequence goes on from NC_071267.1 coordinate 11,666,225, forward strand.
CCAGTTCATGTAGTTTTACGCAAAAAAATGAATAAATAAATAAATAAATAAAACACAAAATACTCCACAAGTTGCATCGCAAATTTTGAAAAACGCCACAGCAAAATCAAGCATTTTTGGCTGCGACAATCACGGAAAAAACTCCTGTACAGACTGGTTGAGCAGTATCAGGTTAACGGCCGTGCCACGTTCAAGGACCCAACAATGGAATATTGGTCGTGGTGGGATTTGAACTCAATCTTCTGATTGGTAGGGCCAAAGTCTTAACCACCACCCAATATCTAAATCCTATAAATATTGTTGATATTAATATAAATATTGCTGAGACTAAACTCATCAGGCGCAAGCAGCTGACCTGTAGAGTTGAACCATGGGAGTTGGGAATGGGAGTCGATATAGCAGCCTCCTCCACTAACCCAGGCCCACAAGGGGTGATCATCAGGCCCGTATGGCTCTTCTGTGCCCAGGTTGTAGGTGACTACAGATGACAGGCTGCATGTATCAGCAGCAGCATCCCCACCGGTTCCCACGGTCAGGTGTGTCTGAGCCTCCTCCAGGTCCACGTTGCTCCACTGGGGGTCCGGTGACCCTGATTGGCTAGAGGAATGCAGCACATTCGTGGCAGCCTTGTCCTTTCCCTCTGTATCTCCCTCCGCACACTCCTCCTCAGGAATGGACGTGGCCTGTGTGAGGGCGCGTTGCCCAATCTGACCTTCTCTATCAGACACCAGCTCTGAGATGAAGCTGTCGCTGGTCACTTTGGGGATTCGTTTTTTAGGGGCCTCATCAGCATCAGAGGAGGGCAGCACTCTTTCCGTTGCTGATTTCTCTGTTTCGGAGTCCACATCACTCAGGTCGGAGGTCTGAGATTGCAGGCGGACCTCGCCCCCAAAAAAACACCCGGCACTGCAAAACACATTTGAATATGTTTGTTTAAATATTCCCATGCTGGACCATTACCTCCTTATAAGTATGGCAATCTATACACACACTCACGCACACACACACACACACACACACACACACACACACACACATTATAGCTGCACACATAATAAGACACTTCAAACTGGCATTATCAGACAACGCATCAGCTTATGTTATGAATGACACCAGCTGGTGGCCAGAGCTGTTGATTATCCATGTAGCATACTGGAAGACAGCCAATCAGTGTCGCTGCTGACACAAAGCGTGCTGACAGCTCCCCCATGCTTCCGTCACTGAAACAACACCAGACCGTTGTCCTTCACTCACCTCTGCAGGCTGCTAGCACTGGCGCTGGAGTGAGAGCGCTCGCTGTCTCGGGGCACAGACACAGCCTTCCAGGCCTTCCCACTCAGCTCACTGACAGTCACACCCTGGCGGAAATGCACTGCCCGGTCCTCACAGCTGATGCCCCATACCTGCAACACATCAGGTCCACCACATCAGGTCCACCACATACATGCTACATGCTGCACTACTATGCTGGGCTATAAAGCTCTCTGGTGCTTGTGGAGTATTCAGTGACTGATATGATAATGCTAAATGATAATGATAATTGATCACATATACATATGTATAATGAAATTCTCTTCTTCGCATACCCCAGCATGTCAGAAAGCTGGGGTCAGAGCGCAGGGTCAGCCATGATACAGCGCCCCTGGAGCAAAGAGGTTTAAATGCCTTGCTCAAGGGCCCAACAGTGGCAGCTTAGCAGTGCTGGGGCTTGAACCCCCGACCTTCTGATCAGTAACCCAGAGCCTTAAACACCAAGCCACCACTGCCCCTGATATGATATGTTTCTGCTTTAGATTAAACTAGGCTAAACTGGAAAGAAAGATCACTGAACACACAACGAGAGTAATTCAAGCCTGCATGGTTCTGCATAGCTAAAACGAGCTATAAAGGAATATTACAGCATTTAAAAAAAGAAAAGAAAGAAAATGTAACTACCACATCTATAATGCATGTGTAATTACAACAGAAAATAATGTCAACATTTTTCCCCAAGACAAAGAAATTAATATATAACTTGTTGGACATCTAGGAGCGGACATCACAAAAACATTCAATTAAATTACATTTTTCTTTACAGTTTATTTAGACATCTCATGTCTGTCTCATCCTAAGACCTTTCAATTTAAACTGTACCATTCGCAGTTTTGAATTCCTGTACAAATTACACACACATTGTCCATGTGGTTGAAAAATGCTGGAGTATTCTTTTAATGGTTCCTTACATAAAGAATACCTAGAAGAAAGAAAGCAAAAAAAAAAAAAAAAAAGACAAAGGGAATAACACAAAAAAGGGTTTGTATTAATGACTAAATTGTACTCTTTCTTAATAGACTTCTAATAAATGTAGTCCCTGGAAACTCAATTTTAATTATGATTACTAATGTTCAAAACAGGGGTTTCTCGTGTCTAACCTGGTCATTGAGGCCCACATTAATCATCAACATTTCCCCAACCATCCCAATCCAGCCTGAGCCACACGGGTTGTGAGAATTCACACCACGCCTAAACCAGACCTGTTATAAAGCAGCAGAAAAAAAGTTAGATGTTGACAGCTGTAACAAATGCAGAGAATGAATAAAGAATAAAGGGCTGTTCAGTCAGTGACTCATCTCTGATTCTGTTCTTACTTTATGATCTTTTGTCACAGCCCACACCACATTGACGCCAACTGCTACATGTATAGCTCCAACTTCTGGGCTTGGTGATTCAACTACTACCCATGTGGTGCCTTGTAATCCAGAAATATTTGTTACATACATTTGACATAAATACAATCACCTATACATTTAATTATATTACAGTGTACTAAATGTATTCCTGTACATACTAACTCACCTTTAGGGCAGTCTCTGCTAATGCCCTCTCTGACCAGGAACTGTCCCTCCCACAGCACCCCCCATAGAAGGTCAGCTGGCCCACAACTTATCTGCACCACCTCGCCTGGAGTAGGCACCTCCTCCCACACCGAGCCTTCGGGGTTAAAGTGGACGATGCCATCGCGGAACCATACCTACACCAAAACACAGCGAGAGTGAGAGCACAATGTAAATACATCTTATACAGTGATTTTTTTGTGGTTCTCTCATACTAAACTGTTTCAGAAATTGAAACAAGATCTAAGACAATACAAAGGCAGCCTGAGTAAACACAAAATACAGTTTGTAAATGTTATAATTTGGGCCAACTGGGCCTGTTTGAAAATGTATTTCCCCCCATAGTTACTAATTCACCAAATCTATGAAACTGCATTCATAATGGGGTTCAGCTGGACCAGACGCAACCAGGCCTGATTACTGCAAACCCTGTTCAATCAAATAATCACTTAAATAAAACTTTTTCAACAGCATGAATTTGGTTAAAAGGTCTTACCCAGTAACACACTATGCCAACGTTGAAAGAAATATCAGAAATGATGAAGAAGAAGGTGATGGAAATACATCAGTCTGGGAAGGGTTACAAAGCTGTTTCAAAGGCTCTGGGACTCTAAAGGACCACAGTGAGAGCCGTTATCTCCAAATGGAAAAACTCTGCACAGTAGTGAACCTTCCCAGAAGTGGCCGACCTTCCAAAATTCCTCCAAGAGCACAGCAACGACTCATCCAGGAAGTCACAAAAGAGCCAAGGACAACATGAAAGGACCTACAGACCTCTCTTGCTTCAATAAAGGTCACTGTTCATGACTCCACTATCAGAAAGATTCTGGGCAAAAATGGCATCCATGGAAGAGTGGCGAGATGAAAACCACTGCTAACCAAGAAGAACATTAAGGCTCGTCTGAATTTTACCAAAACACACCTTGATGATCCTCAAACATTTTGGGAGAATGTTCTGTGTATTGATGAGTCGAAAGTGGAACTGTTTGAAGACAGGGGACCCGTTACATCTGAACATCATACCTACAGTCAAGCATGGTGGTGGAAGTGTGATGGTGTGTGGATGCTCTGCTGCTTCAGGGCCTGGGAAACTTGCAATAATTGAGTGAAACATGAATTCTGCTTTCTAGCAGAAAATTCGAAAGGAGAATGTCCGGTCTTCAGTCTGCAAGTTGAAACTCAAGCGCAACTGGATTATGCAGCAAGACAATGACCCAAAGTATAGGAGTACGTCCTAGTCCTAGAAGTAAGTGAAAGTCTGATCTCCAGTTATCGAAAGTGTTTGCTTGCAGTTATTGCTGCTAAAGGGGGCAATTAGTTTTTCACATTGGTGAAAGGTGTTGGATAACTTTTTGCTTCATTAAAATAAATAAATAAAAACTGTATTGTGTGTTTACTCAGGTTGCCTTTGTTTTATGTTGTATTTCGTTTGACAATCTAAAACTATTTAGTATGATATACACAAAAACAGAAGAAATCAGGCAAATACTTTTTCACAGCTCTGTACAATTAATCTTATGTAACTAGCAATTATTTTTAAATCCTGTTTAATAAAAGTATAAATGCAGACCCTCCCCTGCAGAGAGACAGCCCATAGAGAAATACGCCCCCTGGGCTCCTCTGTGATCTCCCAACCACCGCAGCTTATATCATTAAATGGGTCTGGCAGGGAACCCGTCTGCTCTAAGGGGATCTGGTGACACACAACACAAAGAAAATAAGCGATAACTTCCAGTAAGCCAAATAAACTTGCAAACATTAAACCAAGAAATAAGACCCAACTATACACACCTTAGCCCAGGTATCTTGTGACTTGTACCTCCTGTAGCGTAACCATCTGCGACGGCGCACACAAGAGTTCCACTTCTTGTCTTTAGTGTAAGTGGCCGGGAAATCGATAGCATATGTCCAACCCTGCAAATGTTGTGCATTAAATGAGCTACAGCTACAAGCACATCAGCAGCTGATCGAGCATGTTCACTTACTCCTTTCTCCGTGGGCTCTCCTCCAAAGTTCTCGTCCACATACCAGTCAGCCTCCCACTCCCAGTTCTCGGATGGAGGCTGGAAGCTGTCCAGCGGCTGATGCTGCAGCCCCGTCACATCACTCCACTGCCAGCGATCACTAGGCAACAGGCGGTCTGAGAAACTGTCCACCGGGTTCCATCGCTGCCACAAACAAACATTAACCAAATGAGACGACTTTCTGTACACATAATGTACATGGTGCTCACTCTGGTTGAGGGTTACCTGATTTTCATAGGTCTCCTCACGGAAGCGGATCGGCACCTCACTGCCATGGACACACAGATAGATGTTGTGATCACAGGCGATGCTCCAGCAGCACTGGAGCGCAGCTGTGACACGTTTGAACTCCAGGTGAGCATCACGGCAATGTTCCCACTGCTGACCTGCTGTCGACAGGTTATAAACCCTCCCATACACATCTACAGCCCACAGGAGGGTGCTCGGCATGGTGCGCTCTGCAACACACATATACACTGCTGTGAAAAAGTATTTGCCAGTGTACCTGATCCAAATTTTTTTTTTGCTTCAATAAAATAAATAAATAAATAAATAAATACATGCTGTATAGTGTGTTTACTCAGGTTGCCTTTGCTTTATGTTGTATTTCATTTGACGATCTAAAACTATTTAGTAGCTTTGAGATGTACACAATAACAGAAGAAATCAGGATGGGGGTCAAATACTTTTTCGCAGCACTGTACACAGCCAGCAAATTGGCGTCGCTTACTGAATAGAGCTGTTAGACTGTAGTTGGCCTTAAACGCTGGAATGGCATTGGTTTGGATTTTAGACATTTTTGAATTTTATTAACTGTATCTAATTCAATTCATTAGCTGTTGTGCTGGTCTTGATATAGTCTTATGTTCTGCGTGAGTTCTGCTGAGTTCCTACTAAAACTCAAAGAGCTGCTTCTGACAAAATATATTTAGTTTTAAAGTCGTAGCTGATCAATTCTCTAAACCACTCCAAAATTCCTGCTAGCTTACTACCTGCTAAAAGTCATAAAAAAAAGTCCCCCTGATAAAACCATACAAATTCCCTCTGCTCTACTTTGTCACGTCCATGTTAAAAAAAACGATAAACAAACAATAAACCTCGGATTAGCTAATTGAAATTGTCTCAGAGGCTTCATATTTAGTGTTACATTTATATAGCACTTTTGTAGACACGCAAAGCGCTTTACATACAGTGGGGGGGGGGGGGGTGTCTCATCAACCACCACCTGGATGATGCGACAGCAGCCATAGTGCGACAGAATGCCCACCACACACCAGCTATTAGTGGAGAGTGATGTAGCCAATTCAGAGATGCAGGGCCCATGGGGGAATTTCACCAGGGTTATACCCCTACTCTTTTACGATAAGTGTCACGATTTTTAATGACCACATAGAGTCAGGACCTCCATTTAACATCTCATCTGAAAGACATCTGTGTGGAGCCTAATGCCGGGGACTCTATACTCTATTAAAAAATAACACATTTTTTAATAGAGTATAGAGTCCCTGGCATTAGGCTCCACACAGACCACAGGGTGAGCACCTCCTGCTCACCTCTCTAATACCCCTTCCAGCAGTAACCTTAGTTTTCTCCAGGTCGTCTCCCATCCAGGTACTAGCCAAGATCAACCCCGCTTAGCTTCAGTGTGAAACCAGGTGAGAACTGCAGGGACATATGGCTCTAGCAATGTAACTTATATGACCAAATACATGTCTGAGGTTCGAAAATAACCTTCACTAAAGCGATATTTTAACCATGACTTGCTTTACATGAGATCCTCCATCGTCTCGTCAATGGATAATGGATTAAAAAGTGCCTCCTGGCTCAATTATATTGAAGTCTTGTGAATTTGAATTACTTTAAAAGTCTACAGTAAAATGAATTGATCTTTATTGGTCACTGTGAACCCATCTGAGTGGGGTTTAGATTTCAAATGTCCCTTTTACATGCATTATGCATGAAGTAAAATATGATTATATTTTGAGATCAGACTTCCTCTGTGAAGTTTTAAATGTTTACTTATGGTTAGATGTATAACAACAACAACAACAACAACAACTATAATAAAGTTTCTTAAAAGATGTCCTTAGCAAATGTATTTGTATTTGGCTTAATGATAGCGTCTCTTTTAACTTGATCGATTTTATCGATGTAAAGGATAATAAAAACATTGATCCTCTACACTATATAGAAATAGTATCAAGTGTGTTCGTTTTGTTATGCATTTCTTTAAAATGTTATCATTTTGGATAACAGTTGATTTGTCTTGGTTGTGTAAGAGCTCGAGGACGCTCGTTTTCCGCTTTCAGTGCTTATTACCGCTAAGTGTGTAAAAGCCGCGCCTCCAGTATTTACCTGCGGCTGAATGAACCGTGCTTTCAGGAAGAGCGGCTGCTTAACCGCAGTTTGTTTACGTAGCTGGTAACAATGGTTATTGATCTCTGTGGCAGGGGACACTGATGAGGAAATGCAAAATAAAAACAGCACACACTGACCAGAACAGTACTCAACCCGATGTCAGCGTATATACAGAATTAATGCCAGGAAACTGTGGATACAGTTATCTTCCTGGAAAACACACGACATTAAGGAAGGAGCTAACTTAGGATATAGCAAGACAAGATTTTAGCAAAGCGGGTATTATGAAAAGGATCCCCCTCTCCTCACCTCCCCCACTCCCCACCTGCCCCCTCCCTCTGTCACAGCACTTTCCATTACAATACTGCTCTCTCATCTCACTTACCTTGACGTAATCTGACATAAGGTTTATCCGCTGCGATTATTCACAGGTCACTGAAGCGGCTGTAACTGAACGTAAACTGCTACAAATTAACCTTTTCCCCACCTCTTACCACTAATCCCCAACCAGGAAGTGGCCGAACGTGTTTACAGCGGCTTAATCTTAAACGGTTAGTTAATCAGTGCGTAGTGCACTAGACAGGGCGTAGAAGACGCTATTCGATGCCCTACAGAAGTGCACTTAGGCAGGGAATAGGGAGCCACTTGGATCAGCTGTGTTTTGAAGCTACTAATGGCCTCTGCTAGCGGCATGACGGATAAATGTGTTAGTCAGCCAGCAGGCGGCGTTAAAGCATCACATTTCTCTGAGGAAACTCACTTGTTTACATGTTTCACTATAGTGAGATAGCAACTTGTCCTGGTTTCTCTATATGATTATTATTCCTTTTTTTAAATAAGGTATTTATGTGATGTATATTATACATACCGATCAGCCATAACATGAAAACCCCTGACAGGTGAAGTGAATAACTGAATATCTAGATACAATGGCACCTGTCACGGGGTGGGATATATTAGCCAGCAAGGAACAGTTAGGCCAGTCAGTTCTGTTGGAAGTCAGAACCCACAGTGTAGTGTATCACAGATTGCTGTGTATGGGGCGGTGTAGCTGCAGACTGGTCAGAATGCCCATGCTGACCCCAGTATACCGCCAAAAGCACCTACAATGGGCACATGAGCATCAGAACTGGACCTTGGAGCAATGGAAGAAGGTGGCCTGGTCTGATGAATCACATAATGTGGAAGGCAGGGTCCGTTGCTTTCCTGGGGAAGAGATGGCACCAGGATGCCCTGTTGGAAGAAGGCAAGCCGGTGGAGGAAGTGAGATGTTCTGGGCAATGTTCTGCTGGGAAACCTTGGTTGCTGGCGTTCATGTAGATGTTACTTTGACACACATACCACCTACCTAGACATTGCTGCAGACCAAGTACTATACACCCCTTCATAGCAGTATTCCTTAATGGCAGTGGCCTCTTTCAGCAGGATAATGCGTCCTGCCACAATCCAAATTGTTAAGGAATGGTTTGAGGAACGGTTTGAGGAACATGAGAAGAATTCAAGATTGACTTGGCTTCCAAATTCCCCAGACATCAATCCGATCGAGCATCTGTGAGATGTTCTGGACAAACTAGTCCCCTCCATGGAGGCCTACCTCACAACTTATGGGACATAAAGGATCTGCTACTAATGTCTAAAATATTTTTTATACCTTTGTACCTTCAACAGAATATATTAAGATATATTTCACAGATGTCCCGATAGAACTAACAAAAATGGCCTAACAAAAAAAGTCTAGGCTTATGTTATATTGATGTGTGATGGTTTACAGGATTGATGGAATTATTCTTAATTGTTAACGTTTTTGAATTCTTAGATACATCACATGCTAGTATTTTTATTTATTTTTTTTTAAAACAACAGAAGTTTATATGAACATGACTTGTTGCACTTCAGTACATTTCCAGAGAAGTGTAGAATCTATACCTATGCTGTGTGCACTGAAGCTGTTCTGGTGGCCAAACACCTTACTAATACATCTTACAGTATGCTGTTTTTCCCTGAAATTTGTCACCTGTCTCCATGTTTATAGTTAATCTCATATATCAGTTCTATAATCATGAAACATTTAACAGCTTTTTGCACCAGTATCAATGCCCACAAAGTAAATGTTCAAAAATAGCCATATGAAAACCTTTATGTTTTATTCCAGTGCTGTTCGACAGAAAATAAGCACAAATAAATCAATACAACAGAATTAAGCTACCCCATACATGTTAAAACAGGAGTAAAAAGTATATCCAACAACGATTAAAACACTTCCCTATATAAATGACATTTGTTAAATTAAATATTAGGATACATCAGTTTAACTAGGCATCACAGACAGAACCCGTTTATTATATTGTATATTGAGCTACGTCGTCATTTTCCCTGGTTCACAGTCAACACCAGGCAGGATTCTCTTTAAATTGGGAGAAATAAACCACCGTGTTACATAAATGTGCTTTTATAATTACCTCGTTCCAACATGAACATACTCAACATTGAAAAATTAGTCATGTTTTTATAGCTAACAGGAACAGATGTTACTGCATACCATACAGAATATTGTGTATTCATCTAGCATTCTACATAAATTGTGATATCTGCAGTTTAAATATTGAAACTTGATCTCAATCAAGCTGCGGCTTCTAACAAATAAGGCTAGACAGGTACACTAAAGAACTGTCACGGTTTACCAGCTACAAAGACCAATATGGTCAAACAATGTGTTATATTGACAGAACATAAGAAAACACTTTTGGCTTTTGTATAAAGGAATTTAGGTGAACCTATAAAACTGATCATTAATTAAAATCCATGAAACTTCACGTTAACTTGGGCTTGTGCAATTAAAATGTGAAGTTAAAAGCACTGATGATCAAGCCCTTTTAATCTCAAAACTGCAGCCCAAACAGCCGTAAAGAATCAAAATGAAAACGAGGCTCAAACCGACATCAAGGCTCATGCTGAATGGCGTTAGATGACTGGCGCTGATCTGTCATTTGTAACCGTGGGCCGCAGCCTGACTGTGGCAAAGGGATTCCCACCTCTGAGAAGGAACAGGGATTATTAAATCATGCAGATGAAGACACCAAAGGAAATTCAGCAGAAGCCACATTCTTAGTGCATTACTCACGCAAGGAAAGGAGGTTTCGATGTGCCATTCGACAACGACACCTGTTAAAGGAAAAGATCAGAACTATTAGTACCATTGGCAGTGTTTCAGTTGTGGTCCCTGGTTCAGTGCAGGTTACGCAGAGCCACCCTGTCAGACTGGTTGGATTGGAATATCAGCTCTTTGTTCTCAGTGCTGTAGGGAACAACTGACGCCAGGAGGCCCAACAGTATTCCATGATCTACCAAGACCACTTCCTGAACATCGGGGGGGGGTTACATGGTTTATTATATTTCAGATTTACTCAGTCTCTACCCCAGGGAGGCCTTTCATCTTATTATGCACAGATTTAGTGAATAATACTGTATGTTCCAAACAGTAGAGCAGACCAAATATGAATTACTAAACTTCCACCGTGTTCCACTGTAACTTCTTTCCTGTTCCTGTCACCTTGACCTTTTTTTCTGCTGCCCCAAAGAAAAAATTAATCATTTAATTATCTTTTTTGTCAATTATTTGTCATATGTCTCTGTAAAACAACATGACTATCAGCAAGCCAGACAAAATTACTTGCACAAAATTATTTACTCACCCTCAAGTTGTTCTAAACCTATATGCTGTTTTCAGTGTAACACAAAAGGAGAATTTTGAAGAATGTTTACACCGCTATACAGAAAAGCAGTCCATACGACACAAAGCTCTCAAACGGCCACCTGGAATACAGTTTTTTATGGCGCCTTTATAGTGCACCTTTAAAACTCATGATCACTAGCTCATGCCATTTTATGGTGTTGTATCTTCTTTTATGTTATGAGTAGTAACGGTATTTGGGTTTGGAATGACCAGGGGAAGAAAATGATAACAGAATTTTACATTTTTTTCTCTCTACACAGACTAGTATAAAATACAAGGGTTGCAGACACTTGGGGGTTTATTGTCCAGAATAGAGAATTAACGGAATTTATAAAAATTTTAATAATAATAATAAAAAAACACAAAGTTAAATAACTAGATTTGCAAATAATATTTTTATTTTAATAAATGACTTACCACAACACCAAAACAACTTAAACACACACATGAGTCAAAACCACACGTTTCACCATGTTCTAGTTTAAGTCTGAGGATGATAACTCGCCCACTTTGAGATTTAGGAATCATTTTCTTAGATAAGTGAATTTACTGAAAGGCTACCAGTAAAGCCAGGTAACCACATTCATTACATTCATTCACAACATGCACACATTCGTTCTTCATCTTCTGCCTAATAAACTCGTCTCGTCACATTGACGATAACGCATTACATTACATGAATCACGTAAATGTTCACATCCCTGGATATTACTGTCGGTCGTTTAAAACAGTTGTCCAATATTAAATGTGAGCTACTCAGCTTATATTTTACCTTGCACTCTTCCACTGTTAAAACCATTAAAGGGTAATTTGGCTATATCCGATTATTGGGAGGGGCGTGTCCCCCTCAATGTCTATGGTGGTTATGGCCCTGTGATCTATAGAAGTAGAGAATTTTGAAATCAGTAAAAGTGAATTGTGAATGTTTTTCCTTTACATGTTTTTGAGGGTCAGCTAGTTAACACTTAGGATGGATTTAGGACTTAGGATGTCAGTGCTAATGAAAATTGATGTAATGATGTTTCTAGGTAAACACAATGCAGGTAAACAAGTGTCACCACCACTGAGAAGATCATGTGTCTGATTTTGATCAGTTGTTTTAGAAGTTAAGAAACCTCTGCAGGTCAGCTGGCCTCCAGGACCAGCGTTAAGAAACCTTTCTATAGAGCACATTGCACCCATTAGGGGGCAGACTGATGCTATGTTCCCAGATTCCAGTCCTACTAGTTAACCAACAAATCCATCATCCAGGCCAACTGGCAAAATAAAGTGGACTTTCTTGCACCTTTCAGTTCCAGCTTTATCCCATTTCTCCTACAGCCAGGGGAACAGGTTCAACAGCTATCTTCGTATAGTACAGGGACACTCAGGAGAGTGCAACCATAGACACCTGGCAGAGTGTACACCGAAGATCTCGATGTGCTGGAATGAATCTAACACTCACCTCTTTGTCCACGCTCCACCCCGGGGTGTGTGCGCGCACGCATGTGTGTGTAGACAAATCCAGGCAGGGAGCATTTTTCACATGTCTGTTTTTTTTCTAATTTGATTTTGCACAATGGCAGCAATGCAAAGGATTCCACAAAACGTCACTTGTTCACAGGACAAAAGGTCATGCAAAGGTTTGCCTTTGTTTATCTTACTTTCCCGTAATCTTTTGATCAGGTTCTATTAATATTTGGTTGGTCTGTAATCGAACATGTAGGGCTGGGAGCACAGGCTAACTGTTCTGCTTAAAGCTGGCTTGTTTTTGAGCAACACTGTGCACCTGCAGAGAAGACATCAGGTTTCATGTTCATCCCCAGAGGGAAACTTGACCTGCTTGAGAGGGACTGTCCCTTCAAGTTTTTTTGTTTAATGTGCAGACCTCAGAGGACACTGTGCATTAAGCACTGAACGAGCCTCAGTTTAAAGGCATTCCCTGCCTCCGTTTTCTAAAAGATGGACTGGAGTGTAGGTGTGGGTTATACCGTGTTCTGTGCTGAGGGGGTGGAGGGCTTCCTGGATGAGTCACCATAGTCAGGGGGAGGCAGAAACACAGGCTGCTCTTCCTCCTCCTCCTCCTCTTCAGACTGCTTAGAGAGATCTGCCACATTCATGCTGTGCAAAGGGGATACACACATACAGCAGGGTGTATAAGAATAACAAAATCACTGATGTCCTTTAAAACCAAGCACCATGTTAAATGTTTAAAAAGCAGCAACAACAACAAACAGTATTACCATAATTAGAATTATTTAAAAATGGCCTTTTACTTATTTAGAGAAAAGACTCACAGGTTTGTGGTCATAGGCTCACTGTAAGATCGGCAATATGACGATGGAAACCAGCCTCTCCTGTAAAAACAACCGTGATATCTCAAAAAAAGATCTGACATATATATTATAGCTGTATGCTTTTCATAAATCTTGTTTGATAAATACAATTTATGGCTGCATAAAAGGAAAGATGCAATCTTCCCATTATTATCGAGAACAAGCGAGCCACTGTAGAGGTGCGTTTGTGCCACCGGTGGGAGACATGCATTAAGCCTTGGTTGCTTGGAAACTGTCTTATATAGAGAAAGTCAATCGTAACTTTGAACTAGAGCGCTTTAAACCTGCGTCAGTAATAGCAAGACACAAAGACGTTTCATTTCTCAAAAACGGTAATGACAACATAATGGCTTCGGGGAGAAAAGCGTGACAAAGGGCAACTTTGCCCAGACATGTGGTAGCCACACTGCTCATTTCCATTTGTTCCTCTTTCAAAAGAGACTGGAGAAGCACAAGTAATTACACCGATGTCTTGAGTGAGTAATAGCTTCAAAACATCTTCACTGTGTATTCATAACCATTACAACTGCTTCCTAATGGTGTTAACGAGTAACATAACAAAAACATGTGCATAAGTTGTATATGGTATTGTTGTGGATAAAAAATGTCATAAAATAAACATAAGGGAGACCTAGCATCCAGCAAAGGGGAGAAGAAGAAAAGACGGGCACCTAGACACATAGAAGCGGGATTAGGCGGACATTGACAAATTGGAATTACACTTTAAAGATCTTTAAGAGCAGTAGTAGTCAAAAAAAGTCAAAAAGAGGTATACGAGCTGAGCTGAGGAGGGCTAATACACACACACACACACACACACACACACACACGCTCGTACAGTCAAGGGCTGGCAAGTAGACACAACATACACACACACTCTCTCTCTCATACACACACATGAATAACTTTAATAATATCTTATAGTAATAGAGAAACTCTCTATAAAAAAACAGAATAGTAGGATATGCAGGACAGTAGAACTGTAATGATATTAAGAAGTTGGAAGTACAGTAAACCGCTTTTCAAGTAGTATAAATATATATAAAATAAGAAATATAGTGCAAATATGAAAATAAATTATAAACTAGAAATACAGGAAAATGTAAACTTACTCATGACTCAAATGGTGAAGGTTCTTGTCTCGCAAGGAAGGCCTTAATTTTAAGAAAGAACCATGAGGAGCCATTTATAAGGGTGGCTGAGTCAAGCTGCCCCCCCCCCCCCGGGATAACAGTAAGACCAAGGTCACTCTAGATTGTTTAGTCTTGTCCACTTTCTATTTTACGGGTTATTCAAACTCTCTGGTTTCGATTCTCTGGGTAACTGAAAAATGAAGTTTCTGATCCTCTGAGTAACTGAAAAATTAAGTTTCTGATCCTCTGAGTAACTAGAAACTCTGGGTTTTTATTTTCTGGGTTATTAGAAATGCCTGGGTTCTGATTTTATGTGTAAATTAAAACCCCTGGTTTCAATTCTATGTGTAAGTGAAATAGCCCTTTTCTAGAACATAAGAGTAAGGTAAATGAGCTCTTTTTTAACCCTATTGGTAGTGAGATCATAGTCTTCTTGAAACATCTGGGTTATTTAGTGTGTAAATACAGTATAAATACTGGAGCTTAAGCTCAGGGTATTGAGATCACTTCTGAGAATTCTCATCGGTGTGGATCTCGTGTGGTGGAATGGAGCAATAAAGCTGGACGCTTGCTTCTTCTCACTCACGGCTGGTGTATTTTTTTCTATCTCCAACTGGGCTCAGAGGTAGATGTGAGTATTGGCTTCTATGTTGAATTTTAAGTGTTTTTGGGTAATAGGCTAAATTTGAGCCAACAGTATTTTGATCATATTTGACTTTAAACTAATGTTCCATTATTAGCGTATTTTACACTTACACACACACAAAACGTTGGGGGATGGCCTTGGACATCAGATTAGTACTAGGGATGTCATGATACCAAAAATCTTGTAGTCGGTACCAAAAGTACACAATACCAAAGTTGATACCACGGTGTGGTATGAAAATAAAATTTAAAAAAATTTAATTAAAAACTCTCCTGGAGGACATTCTCCTCTGGATGATACTGGCGGGGGGCATATTTTAGTTATCAAACACTGTCTGACAGTGAGTGGAGGTGCACTCCTAAACACGCGTGCACACACACAGATGTGCGTACACACACACACACACACACACACACACACACACCTTATACTCTGAATGCAAGCATTAGTTTAAATTCACTGATATGGTGGCAGGCCAAAAAGATTTATTAAAAGCATGAACATGTGAATAATTATTAGTGACATTAGGTTACATTTAGCTGACAGGACACGGGCTGAATGGCGATGCATGGTGGCCCATTAGGAGGTAGTTTATAACATTGCAACGTGTTAGCGTCGTGAACAATTTAACTGGCTATCGCAAATATTACATGGAGCATAACGTTAGCTGGTTTCACGGCAACAACACAGCTGCCTCAAACAAATATAATATAGACCCGTCTTTCAGGTGCTTCGCCAAATTCCAGGCATTTCCTCGCTTTGTTTGAAATGAACAATAGCATCGGTTGCACACCGGAAACCAATACTAGCTTTCCTCCCTTTTCCTCCCAACGAGTCGGGGCGGAGCTAAACGTGTTAAGCTAAGCTAATCTTCTGTAGTTTTTCCTGTGTGCTTGTAAGCGTTCTTCTTCTTCACCACTTGTGAACCGGCTAAAACACTTGCACATATTTGCTGCCCCCATCAGGTCTGGAAGAATTGCAACCTCGGTACCTCCATTAGAAACGGTTCCAACGCTAGTGCAGAAAAACAAGTACTGTCACGTTTAAAGAATGTTGGTACCGACTTGGTACCGAAGTATCGGTTCTCGTGACATCCCTAATTAGTACCACATGTTCAGCTCACCCAGGAACTGGGGATTATTCAATCACACACTGCTTGGTCTATTGGACACATAACACTTTTGTCGACTCAAAACTAATGCGAGATTATTGAAAAATCAGGGTTCGTAAATGTAACGTTTTACAAACCACAGTGGCAGCTGCTGTACATGTGGCTGCAATTTCCAAACTACTTAAAGGCTGTTTTTCTATACATTTAGTTTGTTTTGCTTTCCTGAATGCTGTGTGCAGAGCCTGTATGCTTCAATGAAACTTAGTCAAACACATTTGTTATCAACCAGAACTCAAATGGTGCCATAAACTTTAATTGTTGTGCAGGTCAAGCTTTTCAATTCACACTGCCCGAGACCCATAAATTCAGTTCACACTGGCTGGGACAACATTAACTTATTGGAGCATCATTCAGAGCCTTCTCGCTCTGAAGTACACATATCCTACCGGCAGTTGTTCTAAAAACGGGTTTCCACTGAATAAGTTTATTAGGCTGACAAAACAAGCTTATCGCACATGAGGCTGCTTTCCGTGCATTGGGTTTAAAATGAGCATTTATTAAAGAGTTGCTAGTTATAATGAGTCAGTGACCCTTAACTTTTAGTTTCTTTTCAACACTCCATCGCCTGGTCTTTCTTACACATGCAGAACGAAAAAACAAAGACCTGAGACAGACGTTACCTTATCTTCAGTTTTTTTAAACATACAGCTGTTTTAATCATGCTGAACCATTTCTATGGTGACACCATTAAACAGTATCTGTGCTGAATATAATGAAGTTTAACAAGATGGCAAGTCATGTGATAAGTCAAGGCACCAGAGCATTCATTTTATCTTTTGTAGCATAATTATCTTTGACATACCAAACATACCACACCAATTTCTCTACGCATTTCAGGAGTGCAAATGTGATCACGAAAAATGTACAACCAGTCTTTCCGCTTCTTGTTTGTTGCCACGAACGTTCGTGCATACAGTATCTCACAAAAGTGAGTACACCCCTCAGATTTTTGTAAATATTTGATTATATCTTTTAACTGAGTAACACTGAAGAAATGACACTTTGCAACAATGTAAAGTAGTGAGTGTACAGCTTGTATAACAGTGTAAATTTGCTGTCCCCTCAAAATAACTCAACACACAGCCATTAATGTCTAAACTGCTGGCAACAAAAGTGAGTACACCCCTAAGTGAAAATGTCCACATTGGGCCCAAAGTGTCAATATTTTGTGTGGCCACCATTATTTTCCAGCACTGCCTTAACCCTCTTGGGCATGGAGTTCACCAGAGCTTCACAGGTCGCCACTGGAGTCCTCTTCCTCTCCTCCATGACGACATCACGGAGCTGGTGGATGTTAGAGACCTTGTGCTCCTCCACCTTCCGTTTGAGGATGCCCCACAGATGCTCAATAGGGTTTAGGTCTGGAGACATGCTTGGCCAGTCCAACACCTTCACCCTCAGCTTCTTTAGCAAGGCAGTGGTCATCTTGGAGGTGTGTTTGGGGTCGTTATCATGCTGGAATACTGCCCTGCGGCCCAGTCTCCGAAGGGAGGGGATCATGCTCTGCTTCAGTATGTCACAGAAAATGTTGGAATTCATGGTTCCCTCAATGAACTGTAGATCCCCAGTGCTGGCAGCACTCATGCAGCCCCAGACCATGATACTCCCACCACCATGCTTGACTGTAGGCAAGACACACTTGTCTTTGTACTCCTCACCTGGTTGCAGTCACACACGCTTGACACCATCTGAACCAAATAAGTTTATCTTGGTCTCATCAGACCACAGGACATGGTTCCAGTAATCCATGTCCTTAGTCTGCTTGTCTTTGGCAAACTGTTTGCGGGCTTTCTTTGCATCATCTTTAGAAGAGGCTTCCTTCTGGGATGACAGCCATGCAGACCAATTTGATGCAGTGTGCGGCGTATGGTCTGAGCACTGACAGGCTGACCCCCCACACCTTCAACCTCTGCAGCAATGCTGGCAGCACTCATACGTCTATTTCCCAAAGACAACCTCTGGATATGACGCTGAGCACGTGCACTTAACTTCTTTGGTCGACCATGGTGAGGCCTGTTCTGAGTGGAACCTGTCCTGTTAAACCGCTGTATGGTCTTGGCCACTGTGCTGCAGCTCAGTGTCAGGGTCTTGGCAATCTTCTTATAGCCTAGGCCATCTTTATGTAGAGCAACAATTCTTTTTTTCAGATCCTCAGAGAGTTCTTTGCCATGAGGTGCCATGTTAAACTTCCAGTGACCAGTATGAGGGAGTGTGAGAGCGATGACACCAAATTTAACACACCTGCTCCCCATTCACACCTGAGACCTTGTAACACTAACAAGTCACATGACACCGGGGAGGGAAAACAGCTAATTGGGCCCAATTTGGACATTTTCACTTAGGGGTGTACTCACTTTTGTTGCCAGTGGTTTAGACATTAATGGCTGTGTGTTGAGTTATTTTGAGAGGACAGCAAATTTACACTGTTACACAAGCTGTACACTCACTACTTTACATTGTAGCAAAGTGTCATTTCTTCAGTGTTGTCACATGAAAATGTATAATCAAATATTTACAAAAATGTGAGGGGTGTACTCACTTTTGTGAGATACTGTAATTTCATCCGAAAAGGATACGATCATGAGTCTGAGAAACACTTGTTAGATACCGACTGACAAAAATATAATGCACCATTTGCGCTGGAAAAACTCACTATCATTTGATAGAGACATACTAAGCGTATGCTGTATTTGGACTTACTGTCCATTTTTCTCCAGTTCCCCATAGAGCCAACCATCCTTCTCTTCCTGAATCAGCAAAGTGATTATTTCTCCATCATCAAAGCTGAGCAGAGACTCGTTGTTGCCAGCCGTGTGTGGGAAAATGGTCTGCACTCGTGGCTTCTTTATTAAGCTCATACCACTGGACATAGATGGGGATCTGGACATGACACTGCCATCAAGACTGTCTTGGTCTATTGATTTCAGATCACAAGACATGCATCAGTTCAAATCCCGATAACATAATGAAGTATGACAAACCCATATAACAATGCAATGGTAAGGCAGAGTCAAAGAAGCTCATTCTAAAACAAATATTCTATAACAGTGTTGATGGATTATAGGAGGGCTGTCTTGATCTTGCCTGAGTAATGCTCTGGGGACACGGGCCTTCTGGGGATCTCCTGTGAGAACATATTTGCCAATGGACTGATCTGAGCCTTCAGCGGCGGGGCTGGCGGAGGAACCAGAGAGTCAGAATTCTGAAAGTAAGAAAACAAATATACGAGGAAAGTTGTGACAAAATTGAAGAACCTATGGGAATATACATCTTACTTGAAGATACATCCTATACATCATAATATACACTGTATGGCCAAAAGGTTGTGGACAGCTGAACATCACACCCATATGTGGTTCTTCCCCAAAGTGTTGCCACAAAGACACAATTTCTATGTATGCTGTAGTATTACAATTTTCCTTCACTGGAACCAAGAGACCCAAACATGCTCCAGCATGACAATGCCCCTGTGCACAAAGCAAGGTCCATGAAAACAAGGTTTGCCAAGGTTAGAGTAGAAGAACTTGAGTTGCCTGCACAAAGCCCTGATCTCAACTCCACTGAACACCTTTGGGATGAACTGGAGCTCCAACACCACCCCAGGCCTCCTCATCAGACATCAGCGATTAACCTCAGTACTGCTCTTGTGCTGAATAGACAAATCCCCACAGTCCCACTCTAAAATCTAGTGGAAAGCCTTCCCAGATGAGTGGAGGTTATTATAACAGGTAACAGGGGACTACATCTGAAATGGGATGTTTAAATGTCCACAAATGTTTGGTCATATAGCGTACATATGATATACATCATAATTTGAAGCCCTCAATTTTTTGCATTTATTAAAACTCTAACACCCAGTGTTACTTTTCAGCAGATAAATCAAAAGCATGAAGCCATCAAGAAAATTGTAGAGCACAAGACATGGTATTAGGAGGGCTGTAAAAATGAAGCAGCCCTGAAAGCTACACAGAGCCGGACCAAGAAGGGCTTTAAAAACAGTTAACGGAAGTTCCCCACAAGGAAACAAACTTTAACTAGGTGTAATGCCTGAAAGAGCTACTTCACTCAATACTGTTATGCTAACTATTTTCATTTTATAAACAGATAACCATCTTTATGAGAAACTCCTGCTTAATCATTCTCCAATGTGAACCCAGCACACAGACTCACCCTGTCAAAGTGCTCCATAAGAGGTGAAGACCTGGGTGTGTTGGAGATTGGGGTGCGCATGCCCTCAATCATGGATACTATAGTGTCTGGCACCTGGAGGGCTTCACTGCACTTGTTTTGCCAGCTCAGCACCTTCAGTGAGAGTATCTCCTTTGCCTGAGAATCATGACAGACAACAAAGGAGCAGGCACAGAGAAAAAAAATTAGTGGTACTCTGTGAATGACACAGCCACTTCTTCATAACTTAACATTCATCATGCTTGGAAAGTTTGTCTAGCTTGCCTGGGTAATCTTTTTTTTGAGAGATACATTTTCTACATAAATGAAAACGCTATTTAAATGACCATGCAAACTGGAACCTTCTGGGCTTCCCCCCATTAATTGTAAACACATTGGGTTGAAATATTCCTTAAAGATTTCATCATCGCAAAATTATGAGGAAACATACAAATGGTTACGTTTGTTACAAAATGTACGAATGGTACAATGTAATGCCTATTAGACTAGCACTATATTAGCTTGTTGACACAGACCTCAAATTGTTTCAGTGGAAAACAACAGTTATTTCCACAGAACGTCAAAGCTGTGTTTTAAAAAAAAGGATTCATTAATGTTTCATAAATCTGAGAAAATGACAAAAAGGCATTGCAAATCTATCCCACATGCATTATAAAGGATAATCGGTTACTTTGTCATGAAACTCTGCCATCTGATAGGAAAAGGTACAGTGTTTGTCCACCAGGAAGCAGAACCGCCTCTTCTCCTCCAGGAGGGCCTCCCTGCAGCCATCTGCTATGAACTTTTGCATGTCTGTCTGCCGTGAAGAAATGGTCTCCAGATACTAAAGACCAAAAGTAGTTCACCAAATTATTAAGAAACATTGCAAACATTTTGTCAGTCACACACTGTTAGAATGTTGCGGCAGGAAGTTGTCTGTAAAACATCACAAAACAACAGGACAATCTATAATAGTGCCATTAACTGGCATAAGCATCAATATGTTATCCCATCAATATTACATCCCTCACCCCCAATACCAACACAGTCATTATTCAGTGAGTAATGATGTCTGTAGACAGAAGATATCTACCACCCACTATGACTAACAAGAAACTCAGTGAAGCTAAGCAGCAGATGAGAAGCAGATCTCCACTGTTCACAGGATTCCCCTTCCTATTATGTTGCTGTGGCCGGGTTGTCATAGTGACCATGGGTGGTCTCTAGTGGGTTCTCTCGGGTGTCCATTTCAGCCTCCCGTCACAACCCTTTACCTCATCTCCACATAAGGGACACACACACGATTGACCTCTGCTGTCTCTTTGGGCAGACCAGACAGATATACATGCGTCATTCTCCAAATTTTAATGAGGTGTGGGTTGGTTATGGATAAAAATAATAATAATAAAAAAGTATTAATAATCCAACATTCAAACTCAAAATAAACTTTTTCAGTCTTGTAGAACAGATGCCCAGAGGGTTGAAAGAATGTTGAGAAAGTAAACCAACAAACTTGACTTGAATCTCTCGAGTCATGTCTTTACCAAATATAGAAACACTTTCTGCACTTCTTGCACTAAAAGTAGAAGTATTCTCCACAATAGCCAAATCTAGTCAGCTTCTTTAGTGACGTCATTTCTGTTGCCTGAACGCAGTCAGTACCCCTTTGGAGAATAAAACCTCCCATGCCACAGATTTCCTGATGCAACATTGCAAATCAAGCTACAGGGTGGGTTGTTTTGTTTTTTTTAAACACAACTATAATGTTTTAGATGGAGGCACACCTCATTGAGATCAGAGTACAGCATCTAATTACAACATTCCCTGAACACAGTGAATTCAACACAATGACAAGCCTTGTACTATGAGTGGAGCGCATATGTATTAAAATGGAATTATAATGAAAAGTAGTAATAAGTAATACATATTCTAAATATAACTTCAGATATAAAAACATGGCATTATCCCAAACAGCAAAATATATTTTTTTAAATGTTAAACATGATTGAATGGAATGTGCTTTGTAAATCAAAAGACAGCAGCATCATTAAGTCATCAGAGCACATAATTACAAAACATAATTACTAGAGAGAAGTTGTACACTTGAATGGGTAATTATCAGCCACAAAAGACATCAATAATTGATTCATGAAGGTATAAGCTAGTCAGATTATGAAGTGAAAGAAGCTTCCCAGGATAAAGAGAAAGAAAAAAACCTCTTTGCTGATTAAAAAGTAAAACATCTATTTAAATAAAAATATATATGTATTTTAAAAATTAAAAATAAATAAATAAATAAATAATAATAATAAAAAAGTATGAAGATCACACTGACCTCATTTTCCCTCATGTCATACTTGCCGGATTGCTTCCCCTGGCTTTTTCGGCGCAATTTCTTCAGATCGGCGTGTGATTTGTCCAGCGAGTCTTGCCTCATTTTGTGTTCTGACTGGTATCTTTTGAATGTGGCCTGAGATAAAATAAAATAACAAAATTCATAAATAAATCAATCAATCAATCAATCAATCAATCAGTATCAGTAGAATTCAGCCACAGAATATAAATTTGTATTCAATGCACAACATATATACATATACAGTGCCCTCCACTAATATTGACACCCTTGGTAAATATGAGCAAAAAAGGCTGTGAAAAATTGTCTTTATTGTTTAACCTTTTGATCTTTTGTTAAAGAAAATAATAAAAATAAAAAAATAAAATAAAAAAATACTCTGCTCTCATGGATATCAAACAATTGCAAACAAAACACAGGTTTATCAAAAACAACAACAACAAAAGTGTTAAATATAGGTGTGCACAATACTTTTAATCAATACTTTGTGCTACCTCCCTTTGCCAAGATAACAGCTCTGAGTCTTCTCCTATAATGCCTCAGGAGGTTGGAGAATACATGGCAAGGGATCGGAGACCATTCCTCCATACACAATCTCTCCACTTCAGTTCACCCCACAGGTTTTCTATGGGTTTCAATCAAGGGACTGAGATGGCCATGTCAAGACCTTGATTTTGTGGTCAGTAAACCACTTTTGTGTTGATTTTGATGTACGTTCATGCCACCACCATATTTAACCGTGGGCATGAGGTACTTTTCCATATGGATACCTCTGTGTGCGCCAAAACCACCTCTGCTATTTATTGCCAAAAAGCTCTATTTTGGTTTCATCTGACCATAGAACCCAATCCCATTTGAAGTTCCAGTAGTGTCTGGCAAACTGAAGATGCCTGACTTTGGAGGGGTTTGAAGAAAAAAGCCTCTACTCTCACCCAAAAACAAACAACTTGTGGTGATGTAGGTGACATCGGATTGTAGTTTTGGAGACTTTCTGACCCCAAGACACAACTAACTTCTGCAATTCTCCAGATGTGATCCTTGGAGATTTTTTGGCCACTCAAACCATCCTCTTCACAGTGCATTGAGACAATATAGACACATGTCCAATTACAGGATGATTCATAACATTCCCAGTTGACTGGAACTTCTTAATTATTGCCCTGATGGTGGAAATGGGCATTTTCAATGCTTGTGCCATTTTCTTATAGCCACTTCCCATTTTGTGAAGCTCAACAACATTTTGCCGCACATCACAGCTATATTCCTCAGTCTTACCCATTGTTATGAATGACTACGGGAATTTGGCCCGTGTTACCTTATATTTATACCCCTGTGAAACAGGAAGTCATGGTTGAACAATTTACTGTCCCTAATCACCCAGGTTTACTATAAAATTTTTAAATATCAATGGGAATAGACTTCAAATATATTTTTCCTCATATGAATTCATAGGGGTGCCAATAATCGTTGCACACCTACATTTAACAAAGATATATCTTTTTTGGATAAACCTGTGTTGTGTTTACATCAGTACATATCTATCAATGTGCATGTTGGAGCTCATGTCTGTTACCATTAGCCTGAATATAATGTAGTCACTGACTGCTGAGATGAATGACAGGATGGGTGTCTCCTGAAATGGACCAGTCATCTGAAATCAATTCTGTAATTTTAAAATGACCATACCATGTTTTTCACGCTTGCCTTTCCAAAAGGTATTCTAAATGTTTTACTCTTATTGTGCATTTACTGAACGCTTCGTTGAACACATTTAGGACAGTGCATTCAGTATTTATCTTTTTTTTTTTTTTTTTTTTTTTTTAAAAAAATCGACCAATACTTTAAAATATTCGGCCCAAAATGGAGCAATGTTACATTCATTCAATCGATCATCTTTAGGAAGGGTTATTTTAGATCTGGATCCTATCCTGGGAACACCGTGCACGAGGTGGGAACACACCCTGGATATAATTCCGACCTTTTCACACCTAGAGGTAATTGAATGTATCCAATCCACCTACTGACATGTTTTTGGGAAGTACAAGGAAACCGGAAAACCACAGACACCAAGAGAACATGAGAAGCTCCACACAAACAGCAACCCAAGCTCTAGCTCAAACCTAGAGCTGAGAGGCAGCAACGCTACCCGCTGCACCACTGTGCTGCTCAGCAACATGACAAAATGAAGAGGAAAACAATTCAGCAGGCTAATTACAGTTTCAGTGAGAAATATACTTACAGTCATGTATTTGACATCCATATCCGTTTTCTTCTCCAGCTCTGCAATGAGTTCTCTTTGGAACCTTTTGAACTGATAAGAGTAAAAATAGATATCATGAGAATTAGGTAAACAGTCATAACACAGACTTGATGATTGTGGTGCATTCCATACACTTAAATCTAACAAGAAGCATATCTTATCTGTAGTTAAATATTCACAATGCTTTGAGAACATCTGTAGCCAAGATAAACCGATAGAGGCTTTCTCAAAGAAACACTTAATGAATGTGGAAATATTTAAAAGGCAACAAATGACCCTGAAATTTACACAGGGAAAAAAAAACACTCTACAGTGACAAGGATCATTTGCAAAAGTGGAGGAATTCTAACTTGGAAAAAAGAAAAGATCATCGTACACTGTGCAGATTGCGGAATGTCATGACCTTCTGAGAATAGATGAACTGTCTCTGGGACAAAAAGTGGTTTTATAATGACTAGATGATTGTGAAAAATCCATGCACAGACATCAAAACATCATCTTTCACAGAAGTCATTCAATTACAGCTCACCCAGTACTGTACTTTCTCTACTGGTGGACAGAAACAGGTGAGAAAAAGAGAAAAGGCTGCCTCTGAAGAGAAAACGTGCTATTTTAAACAAAATTTGATTTTCAGTGTCGTGTAAGAGTGTACTCTCTGAACTGGGGTCGGGGCGGCACAGCATGCGCTGAAGTCAATGGCACAGCTGGAGGGTAAAGTGGAAAGAAGGCAAAAGAAAAAGAAGTAGATCTGTATTGTCACTTGTGCTTTCTTACAGACTGCTCCAACTCCATCTGAACCTTCTTGTGCGTTTCAGCAATCTCCATCAGGACCACCCCTGCAGACAGAAATGTCAGCTTAGTACTGCAGATAAAACTATTTTCAGTTAAAACATTCATGCATGAAAATTCATAGTCGCTTTGCAAGCAACATAAAACATTATCACTGGATATTTTATCCCACCATGAAAATATTTCACGCATCAATAAAATGGGTACAAGGGAAAAAAAAACTACTGTTTTTCAAAACCTGCTTTAAAGCATTACTTTATGCAGCTAATCAGGGCTCAGCGAGTGTTATTTCAGCTTGCTAGCACTCATCTGGCATTACTCATAATCTAGACCCCAAAGCAAACAAACAGAGACAAGGGGCTACATCACGGTATGCATTAGCAGTGCCATGCATGAACAGTGATGCTCTAATAACAGCTACAACAACATTACCATGTAAAGGTCAGCACATTAAGCTGGTAAATGCTGCCTTTGTAGAGAGGTGGACATGAGGATTGTGTTTTCACTGCATCTTCACGAACAGACAAAGCAAGAATCTTCCAAAGCACGAACATGATTAAGCACAAATAGTAGTGGGAAGATCATAGAATAGAAATAAATACAGGTGTATAGAAAAAGGTTTAGAAAGTTTTGGTATGCATCAGTAGCAAGGACCCTGTTTCCACAGACCCTCCATCACCTTCTAGATTAAGTCCAGAACACCTGCCCTTCCTTCAACAGCTTGCATTTATCTTTGAATTATTGCTTTTCAGACGACATACCCACTCAGATACTCGGACTAGGCCTGTGCCCAGTGACGGTTAAACGAGTCACTGCAGTAGCAGCCCCCACTGCTGGCACAAACTCACCAGTTTAAAATAAAAAAATAAAAAAAACTTGTTAATTTATTGATTTACTTCATGCAAATCAGCGCAAAACACCAGTACTCCCACTAGTGAATATAAATGAATTTTTTTTAACATGTTGCATGATATCTTGCATCAAAACCACATTTATTATACCTAACAAAGATGAGATTGTTCTAGATACACAATAGAGGAGTTAAAAGCGCTTGAGGGGCAGGCAGGGCACTGTATGCCATCATGGTACGCAGATATTAATGCATTATATAGCTTATACAAAAAGCATCCGATGGTCTTAAGTAGCCTAGCTTCAGTGAATATAAAAATGTAACACACACACACACACTTTTCAGTTCTCAAAGCTCAGGCTATGCTGCTTAAACAATGTATTTAAGAGAGCACGGGGACGGCTGACCTGAGAACGCAGAGCAGGATCAGGGGGTGTGGTCTTAAAAATGAACGCAAGGTGCCATGAATTGCGTGCACAAAGTTATTTGCAAGTGTGCAGCAAGTGTGAAGCGTGCATTCAGCGAAATGGCCTAAAGTTTAATAAAAAAAATTTTACATAAATTTTTTTTTTCCAAAAAGCAGTCATTTGTAAACTTTATTTAATTAGAATTCTTACAATTTTTGTTTAAATAAAAAAATGTCATGGTGGTGCAGTGGGCAGCATTGCCGCTTTACAGCTCCAGGGTCTCTAGTTGGATTCTGAGCTTCGGTTACTATCTGTGGAGAGTTTCACATATTCTCCGTGTGCTCGTGTGGGCTTCCTCCTGGTTCTATGGTTTCCGTCCACTGTCCAAAAGGTGGACTGGTTAAGTTAAACGGCCCCTAGGTCGTTTAATGGTCAACGTGATGTACTGGTGTACTATCTGGGAATAATGTTTTTTAAATAACATTAAATAATGTTATGTAATGTAAATAACATGCATTTGATAATTTGCTACAGATATTGTTATACTTAGCAAAAAAGATCATGGTCTTCATACTTCTTAAAAGTCTATGCAAAACCAGCAAACCCCCGACCCCCAACACCTCCCCTTCCCCCCGCCCCCGAATTCCATCCCAAATCCATCCCCATCTCTTACTACACTATTTTTTGGGTTGCATTATCGGCTCTATGACCTCTAATGTTTTCAGAAGCTTAATACAGAAAAAAGTACTGTTTCTCCGAACCACCTTTCAAAAAGATGAGATATATCCATAATAGTTCCTGTCAAAATAAGATGAAAAGCATCTCCCTCTCTCTGCTGACTAATGCGTGTGCACACCGCTGCTGTGTGCCTGATTAGCACTCTCTCAGTCCTGTCGCTCACTGCCAGACAGATGCTGCATCCCTGCACTGGGCTAATCCAACACCCAAACCATTATTTCTATCCTGGAGGATAATAGTACAGCACAGATTGGCATGCTCAAACACCCAATTTGCCTCTTAGGTTGATGAGTAGGTTTACTATATGTTTTTGAGCAGGCAAATAAAGAATGCCTGCCTTTCACGTCTGCAGTTGGACTACTCTAATAAATATAGTTATTTTCCGACAAAAATAGCTCTCTAACAAAAAACAAACAAAAAAAACAAAACAAGCAAAAGCTCATTTCAAAAGAGGATCAATACAAATAACCAAAACGCATACCAATTTAGAGCAGTTCTATGAGTCAACACTGCAAAACCTCTGCATAGACAGCAGCAGGTGGTTCTACTCAGAGCTCTGTCTATGTAAACACCATACAAATGCACCATCAATATCACTGTCAATATCTCTGCTGTCTGGGACGTCATGGAAGAAGACAATCTATGAATTTAACAGAGAGGGAAGTATATTTACAAAGATATTTAATACAAGTATGTAATTGTACAGCAATTGTTTTTTCTTTCTGTACTCCAGAACAGCACTACAGGATTTGAAGCCAATGTGCAGACTGTGCAGCATTTTGGGTGCATTTTTCAATGCGGAGCAGGGTTTTTGTAATGATTGAGAGGGATAAGGGCTGATGGGGAAAACATAAATATTATTATCTAACGCTCATTAGTATGAGCTGTACAATGTGAGCCTCCAAACCTGTTGAGCAACTGTGACCCTGAAAGAGCTAGAAAGCCCCAAGCATCTATTTCACTTTACTGTTTTGTAAACTGCTGCCCCAAGCACCTGGGTCTACAGTCTCCAGGTGGAAAACCTGCCAAACCCTGGAATGCTGCTCAGAGAATGAAACAACAAACATTAAGCAGAACCCTCTTGCACTTTCACTAATGAACCTGGAAGAGCAGCAATATCAGACTCTACTCAGACTGCAAAAACCAGAGCTGTATGTCAGATCTGCAAAAGCACAGGCTGAGGGTTGAGCCACCTTTAGGATCCACATAACCTTCCCTCTTCCCCTGCAACAGGCCAATGACCCTCCATCATTGCCTTGGCCAAGATGACTCCAGATGACAGTGCCAAAGTGTATCTAGACTTGTTTGAAGGTATAGCTTCAATGTGTGGCTAGTCTAAGGGCGAGTGAAATCTCAAGATTCAAGCACTCTAGGCCAAAGAAGCCCAGCTGAGAGCCAGCTGGACTATCTATGGGGGCCAGAGGTTAGCTGCTTGTGACCCAAATCTATGCCAAAGGAAATTTGCTGACCAGGATTGTATTCTTTGATCTCCAAAGTCCAAGAGGGAAAGATGACTACACAACATGGGAGGGCGGTTCTGTGGTCCTTGAGAGGAGCCAGGCTCACAGCCTCACAGCAAGCTGGCAAAGTGTGTGATTGAATGGGTGCTTCCACTTGGGCCCCGTCAATTATAAATATTTTCAAGTTGGCTTGTGCTCATCTGGACACTGTTAAGGCAGGATATTATTGTAGGATGCAAGAGTTTTTGGGGCTGATGAGATATTATTGGTTTGCTTCATTATTCTGACCTCATCTGATCTCACTAAATAGGGCGCAACAGAAAACTCACTGTAGAACTCTTAATGCAGGTGCAGCACCACTGAGGAGGAGTGCTTGGCTATCCAGGTGGGTGACCCTCACTTTGAGACTACATTTGGGACATCCTTTCACTTTCTGTTCAGAGGGATTTTGGGATGAGTGGGAGGTCTAAGGGCTGATGTGGCACACCTGAACCTCATCATCTAACCAGCACTTATGTTTTTTTTATTTTTTTACCCTTTCTCTTTTGGGTGCAGTTGGCTCTGTGCATAGGGGAGTGAATCTCCAAAACTCTGAGAGCAACAATAACCTCGAGCAAGTTGGAAAGTTTTCTACCACCCCAAGTGCCATGGGCTTGACAAGAAATAAAAGTCCCACTGCTAAATTTAACCTGGGTCTATTCGCTGTACATATACTATGTACAGTATATTTATGTGATTCCTATATTAAGCCATACAGAATTTTTTTTGTGCACCAGGCTGGGTGCTGCAGACTACATTAGTTAGATTTAATTTAAGGACACTCACTGTACATAGTGTATAGTGATGTGATTCCGCAATCAGTGTATTGGCTGAGTCACATGGAAATAATTAAACTTTTTATACATGGTCCACAATTTCTGGAGGTTATACATTAAATAGTAAAGTTTATCATTTCAATTAAACAAGTCATTTTTTTAAGCAATTGGTTACAAAACTATTTCATCCTCTTCCTACAATCTGCAATCACAATAACTAAAGAGACAGTTCTACAGAAAGCCAAAAATGCTATCACCCACCATGTTTCACACATAAGGTGCTATGCTTTAAATCATAATTGTGTCTCTTCTCATTTTTTATATAATATTCCTCTATATATCACTTTGGTACAGATTCTGTACATAACACTTTGTATCAGATCTCAATAGGTGATATGTACAGTACTTTTTCTCAAACTGTTTTTCCCTCTCACATCAAAAGAACAGCAACAGTCTTCAATTGCCAATTCAACAAACAGAATCTTTGCTAACTTCCTTGTGCACAAATTAATGATACAAGCAAAGAATGATGGAATAAAAGCAAAGAAACATCATTTCTCTAGATCATAAGTAAACTGCCAACTCCCCCGGAACAGTGGAGCTGTGTACTGTACTCTACATGCAATATCTTTTCTATGTGGTTCCTCAAACATGTAAGTACTCTTGAAATAAAGTGGATAGACTTTTCATTTTTCATTGCTAAACAAGCATGATGTACTACAGAACCAAAACAAAAAATTGTCCAAATGTAAATCCCGGTTGAAAAGGAAGAAGAAATTTGTCACTATCTTTCAAATAGTATAAGGAAGAACCCCTAGGCGAAACCAAAACGTTTTCAAACAACACCGTGATCTTTAAAATAAATGACACACCCTTCAATGACTGCCATTTCCTGATGTCTCTGCTATATAAATCTTGGCACTAAAGACAACTTGTTGGTTTAAACTGACCACAAGATAATTTTCCACAAAAAGGCAATTTATGCCCCAAAATGTGTGAAATCAGGATGTTTTATGACATATTTCCAGAAACATCACAACAATTCCAAACCAGAGCTGTACAAGTAAAAACTCTCACTAAGAACTTATCAAACACAAGTGAAAGCACTTGTGTTAATACCCACAATTAAATCAATTAAAAATTAAAGGGCTATTTATTAATGAGTCTTTTGTGAACAGCAGCAGCAATTAGTTGCACCGTCTTGCCCTTTATAGGAGGCCGTCTCTGAGATCATAGCAATTACGTTCACCCAAAATAACAGACTGCTTCCAGATAAGAGACTTAAAACTGAATCGTATTTCATATCTTAAAGAAAATGTAGTGTTCAGAGACAGTAATTGCAAAAGACTGATAAAGAACTGTGTGAATGCCGGAGGAACCATTAGGGCTGTGGACGTTTGAACGGCAGAACTGTAGGACTGAGCTAGCAGAGTGTCCAAGTAAGTGCCCTACACCAAACAGACCTTTTAAAGTTTGAATCAAATGTTCTAACTCGGGCACAAAACCAGTACTGGAAGACTGATATCAGTCTGTTCAAAGACACCCGATTTAACTCACCTTTTCATTACCAGGTTAAGTAGCTATGTTACAGCAGAGAAATGCACCAACTGTGCTGAACTCTGGTCCTTCACAACTGGATCTGTCCTCCACGTCTCCAAATAAACACTACATCAGAGGTTAGAAATGTACTTTTTGAACCAACTACAACCTTATCTGAATTTCAGTGTCTCTAGCCAGACATACAATACAATCCAGAGCTTTTTTTTGTAGCATGTGTCACATTCCAGTCCAACTGAGTGTTCCAGCAGCTCTTACAGACCTCTACACTTCTGGAACTGCAGTAATGGACTGCCGCAATGGCAATTAATCATGCAGCACCATTTGCAGAAAGAAAAAAACAAAAACAAAAAAAACCCCGAGTTGTGAGAGTGATGAGAGAATTACATGGGGTGGCCATGACATACTGAAAGAGAGAAAGAGAGAGAGAGAGATTCTCAAATCCATTTCTATTTCTCTAAAAGAATGTACTTTAATTTTACTGTTGGCAACCTATACACTAAAAACTTGCTACATCACAGGGTTCACCAAGAGATAAGGTAAATGGTCTGTTAAAATCATCTATTAATAACTACATTAATAGATAACCTAACTCTCTTTTCAGACACAGAGGGATGAGTCATGAGGGAGATCAGAGATTTCTGAGGCAGATGGAGGGAGATTAGAAGGGGAGACTAGGGAGGTGTAAGTGGGGGGTGGTCAGGCTCTCAGAGGCAAATGTTTGCTGCTGCACTTTGCTCAACACTTGAAAGAATTCACAACGTCTGAGAGTTGTTCGAGCTGTCTGACAGGGACTCCAGGGTCGAACACTGGGCTTGAGGTTGACAGTAATTTACATGAGAACTCAGACATTCTGCAGGTGGCCATTAATCAAAACTAGAACATTATAAACACCCAAACCTGGGTTTTGAGCTCTGAATCAATACATGACCAAACGATGGATTTTTTTTTTAATTTTATTTGAAAAACTTGAATAGCACAGGGTGAACCATGGTCGTTCGTAAGTGTACCTCGCACTTATACAATCAGTGGCACGCTGAGATGAAACACAATTATTAAAATTTGCTTAACGGATGTTAATAAACCACAGGCTAGTGCTGAAAGACCTGCAATTTTCACCCCAAATGAATGTAGCTGCTTAGTCACTGCCAACAAACAACCAGGACAAGCTGTACAAAACATTCTGATTTCAATATTCCAAACCAGCAGCAGTGAATCATCTACATTAGGATATAATCGGCCTCTTCCTCAGCATCCCTGGCCTATAGACGTTGACCAAGACACTCACCCAGCTCTCTGGAGACTGGTGACACAGCAGCGCTCTCTCCAATCTTCGAGACGGCATCAAAATACGCTTTTCCAGCCAGCGTCATCGCTGCAAGAGTGAACTGTGTGTTTACTGATGCTCAGGTCTATATGCGATAAAACTAGCAAATGCACTGAAATAAATTAAATGCCCTTACAGGTATGCGCAGATAACCCAACAAATAACATATTTAGATATTTACCTGTTACTGATTTCTCATAATTTTTCCCCAGGTTTACAATGTTGCGCAGTCCTGGGTTGAATTGCTCCATCACATTCTGTGGGACAACACAGTAGAAGAAGCAAGGTCAAGGATACTCAGTTCTTATAGGAGTTTAATGAGTGATGGAATTGGTAACAAAACATGAATCTTTGGGTTCATACTTGTGTTCTTTCAGCACAAGCAAGCATACTCTATTTGTTATCAGTAAAGTACATTTCTGTCAAGGTTTTGTTTACTGATATAATAACATTGGCCTTTACAATACTGATAGTGCACACTGATATGAATCCTTCAAGCAATCCCCTAATGTTTTATTGTGCACGGAGAAGATCCTTTCCACTCTCAGATGTGGATGCAGATACAGGAGGTGATCCAATAAAAGTAAATATTTGTGTTCAAATCATGCAGAACAATTGCAAATTACAGCAGAATAACCACGATATATTCCATTTCCCATAGAGCTGGTATTCAGAAGTTCTGAGTATTCTTCCATACACGGACCGATTTGTATGTCAGTCCAGGATTTCACAGAGGGGTTTTTTGGTGATTTTTGCGGCCAAAAATGATTGATTTTGCTACAGCTTTTTTCAATATTTGCTTCGAGTTTTTTGTGCATTTTTTTGGGAGGAAAAAAAAATGACTTGAATTGCTGAAACTTTCTCAGTGATGTTTGTTGGTAAATGAGACCTTTTAGCTGTACTCATGTTCGACGCACGTGAATCGAAGAGGGTTTTGACTGAATGAGAGTTGTGATGACGTCACATGACGCGTCTTGCCCAAAATCTGAGGTAATTCTGACAAATTGCAAGCTCCTCCGCACAGAGTTTGCTCGATTTTGCATTCATTTCTGCGATTGCAAAATCCTGGAGGGACCGGTATGTAACGTTCTTAATTTTCATATGATTTTCAAACTTTAAATATATACGAGAAAGAGCGTGAGCCCGCAACAACAACATAACCAAAAAATAAATGTTAGGATTTGACACTTGATGTATTTGGAAAACAAACGTCATGTGTATGCCCGTGCAAACTTCCTTACAGGTCCAGGAGGGTTCGGTAGTCCAGTGAATAGCAAGATCTATAATATATCTATTTGATCAAACTATGATGGTCAAAAAATATGCATCGTTGCAACTCATCAGTTATGTTCATATTTCCCCTAATTTGTAAAATAGTTCACTCTGCTGTGTTTTTGTGACAAGATCTTCTTCCACACCCTATTGAAACTTATTTTCTCTTTTGTAGATGGTCTGGCCATATTAGCTTGTCACACAAAAAAACCAAACAACTACCTATATGTAAAAGCAATCGAATAGCGTTTTAAAATGAGTTAGAGTTCAATTATGAGCTAAACCAGTTTACATTTTCCAGGTGTTGTGTGTGTTTTCTTAGGTGGGTGGAGGCCTGGGCCACATGTATGTCAAGTCTGCTAGAAAGCACCACAAAAGGCACTAATCCGCTCAGGAGTGTAGCAGAGTCCTATTTCACATGACGTGCCAGTGGAGGGTGAATAGATTATGGAGTCCTCATACACCAAAGCCCAATAACATTGACAATATGTTCTAAATATAGCAACATACACAATGTTTAATCATTAATGTTTTTGTCCTTGGATACTTGCTTTCCAAAGAACAAAGTCCTGTGATTCAGGCAAACAGCTGACAAGTTGCATTTTCAGTTCCCAAGACACACACCCATGGCAAAACAATGAGGGGACAGGTATGCAACACAAACACACACACACCAAACTGGTTATCTTACACAACCCCAGAAACTCAAGTGAAAGAGGAAAAAAAATGAACTCTCTTCATATCCCACAGAAAGGTAAGCGGAACCAGGAAAAACAAGAAGTTAGGGGGGAAATTGTTGTTTACCCAAAATAATAACGACAGCAGCATTTAAGTCAATTTTAGCAAAGAAATGTATCCACTGCTGAGGTCACACCTGATTCTGCGTCTTATCTCAGTCAGTCAATACTCCTCACGGGAGGGGGGGACAAAAACTTTTCCCAAATTCCCAGTGAGAATTTCTCGTCATTTTACACACGTTTTCTCTCGTATTTCCCATTGATATTTACCTTATAAGTGCTTTCAGTGAGCTTGTTCACGTCGTCCGGGTCTCGAGACATTTTTGTCACCAATTCGTTTCCAACACTGGGAGAGAAACAAAGTAACTGGAAGAAAGAAAGAAAGAAAGAAAGAAAAAAAAAGATATCACTTCGCGCGAACTTTTCTCCAAGAAGTCCAAATTCCCCAGAGGAAACTTGACGAGTTTTAACGTGTCCCTTCAGGTGGTAGTGAAATACATGTGTTTCTACAGCCGCCTCTTAATAATAATAACCCCGTCACGAGCTTTTCCCCGCGCGCACAGAGATGCCAATGAAGACTGAGCGCGAGCGGAGCAGCACAGTGTGTCACAGGTCGCGTGGAAAGAGGTAGGGTCCGTGACGTCACGCTCGCTGATGAATGAACGGAATGATTAGTCAGCTCACACGTAGATAAGCAGCTAATTCATTTCTGCCGCGTCGTGTTAACGTGAGGACTGCTCTCGCGCTACAGAAAGACTTGTGGAATTTGGGGACTTTTCACATTTTAACGCACTGGATTCCTGGCCAACTCTGCAAAAAAAAAAAAAATTCCTTTCTCCTGCTCAACTTTTTCCTTCCCCAGGATCCTCTTGCTTCTCCGCTTCACAACACCGCTGAAATGATTTATTACAGAGATCTAATCATTCTAGCGCAATGCATTCATTTTTACGTTTGAACCCTGAGCCATGTTATGTTTGAAGAGTTCACAACCTTATTAAATATGTTGCATTCATGTCGCAAGGCATTACTTAGAATAATGAAAGAATCATTAAAGAATAATTAAAGATTAAAGAGCAATATTAAATGTGTGCCTTAACTCAGACCTCATAATAGGGTCGCAAATAAATTGTGGTATTCATTTGTATTTGGCGCCACCTAATGACCAGTAAATGGATTGCAGACAATTTCATTTGTTCTCTCTCACACATATGGAGCCAAGGGGTTTAACATGCTTTTATTGCCACACACAGCAGTGTTGATGGTCATGGGGTTCGGAAATAAACAATAAGGTGCAAGGCAAGACAACACGTGCAAGCAATGTGCATTAATACTGAGTGCAAATGTAGCCAAAGAGTATGTGCAAACGTTGCACTTGTTGCATCAATATAGATGGACTAAAATAAACAGAACTGACGGAGGAAGATGTGCGACAGAATTAATAGTGCAGATTTAACAGAGTAGTAAAATGTCTGTGCAAACGTCTGCACAGCAGTAAAGAACCAGGGATTTGCAGCAGCCTCTGAAGAACAGTTATGAGTTCAATTCTCTAATGGCACAGGAAAACAGGAAAAGAAAGGAAAGAAGCTGTTTAGCCTATAGACTCCAATGACTTAGGACAGTTTACACTCAAGTCTTCATCACTGAACAGTTAATAACTTTAGTCTGATACGATAGACTTAGGTTAAAACTTTGATTATGCTCATACTCAAATTCATGTTAACTCAGCACTATTTGACTCTATAGTATACAGTTATAAAAGGGAAATGGTTTATGATTGCACTATCCTGTGTCACCCAGAAGAGGATGGCTTCCCTTTTGAGTCTAGTTCCTCCAAGAGGTTTCTTCCTCTTGTCAAGTCAAAAGTTTTTTCTTGTCACTGTCACCGATACCATTCATTGTAATGATATATCAATGCCATTTTACATATACTGTATATATATATATATATATATATATATATATATATATATATATATATATATATATAGACACACACACACAGTATATGTAAAATGGCATTGATATATCATTTTGGGCATCAAGAATCTATATGTTATGCCATGGAAGAGGTTGAAATATGAGGTGTGGGACATGGGAAGGAATATTTTTCAAGCTCTTTTCTGAATTTAATTGATGTATAAAGATTGCTTTGGTGTGAGATCATATTCGAGGCCTTATGTGCAATCCACTGAAGTTTCCTTTTAATGTGTGAGACAGCATTGCTATTCCAGACATGCTGAGCATGTCTGAGACATTTCAGATACTTAGACATTTTTCTTGGCCTTACGGTTAGTTATATTTAATACTAAATAATAATATCAGATTCATTATTCTGGTGGACATACAATAGGAATGTGTCTTGGATTTCAGGCATATTAATCTTCTTGGGAGATACTGTGTCATGCTCAAATAGTGAATTGGGCATTAATGAATAGGGACCACTGCAAGTTCAATTCAATTTGATTTGTATAGCACTTTGAACCATGGACATTGCCACAAAGTGACTTTACAGAAATATACAAATTCTGTTAAATAAATGTATCACTTTAATTTCAGTGATCAGATATTACCTGGGTGATGGACTATTCTAAGCACATCACTAACATAGTACAGTAGTTGCATGGTTGTGTGTGTGTGTGTGTGTGTGTGTGTGTGTGTGTTGTTGTTGTTGTTATAAGTGTATTAAATACAGAAGCTTTTAAATGCCTCTGTATCACTGCTGCATTGTTAATAGTCCACAAACCGATCCCACAGCCACTGTTTTGTTATACAGTTATTGCTAATTATCTCAGAGGCCTGTTTTTTGCAGAGACACCTACCTGATTTAGAAACAGCTTGTTGGGTATTTACGACTTTCATGCTGCAGTGAAGAACAATGCTGTTTTCACTCTGAGCAAGTAGCAAAATTACATTTAGGGACATGCTTCACAACTTGTTCAAAAGCTGTTTCCCAGAAAAATGCACAATAGTAATTAAATAATGGAAATATAAAGAACTTCATGGACTATTTATTCATTGTATAGTTGGTTGGGACAGAGTTATTTAATTGTCTGGCAGCAAACATTAGCACAGACCACCATTTCACTCCTACTATTCATTGCCAAACATGCCTGACATTTTATTCAAATAGTTGTTGGTATCCAGCTACCTCTGAAACCTATCTAACTAGACCATTTGACTCTTTCTACCTTCAACAGTGACATTTGTGTGACATCTCATTATTTTTCTACTTTAGACAGACTTCAAATATAACACATTTTATGATAAGTATAGGCATGGTAATATAAAAGATTTATTTATTTCACTCCTCTTGATTGAGTTTGAGTTACAGTTTGAGACTTAACGAATATAGTTATATTAATATAGAATAGAATAAGAGAATATACAACATAATTTATTTGGATTGTTGTACACTGCCAGTTTGGGGACACAAAGTTTTTCCATTCCCCTTGTTCTTCTTCTTCTTCTTCTTCTTCTTCTTTTATTATTGCTGCTGTTGTTGTTTAATTTAAATAATTACTGGTCTTCAATAACAAAACATAATAAAGGACAGTTAAATCGAAGAAGGCAGTGTAATGTGTAAATATTTCTGCTTAAACCTCGGTCAACAGCTGTACTATAACTGCTGCACACACTTTCTACATACGAACAGTCTCAGTGTTCCCAGAGATTCTCTTCCAGGCTTTCTGCAGGATGCCCCAGAGCTTTGTGCAGCCGTTTGAACAAGTCTCTTAAACCTTTCAATCCAACTCACAGAGCAGCTTAATTGGGTTACATTCGGGTGACTGAGCAGCCATTAAATTCCACATGGCACCGCTTTCTTCATCTATAAATATCTCTTGCACTGCTTTGTGGTGTGATTGGGGCTGATGGAAATTGAAATGTGTGGGTGATCTATGAGTTAATGTTGAATCACCATAAACTAGTGTATTTGTGCAAATAAAATAATAAACGATAAAACAAAATGTCCCAGACCTATGACCTCAAAAATAACTCCTATTAAACCATTCCATCTTTTTGACGTTGTCAATAAGCTTGCTTTTATATTCATTCATTAATGTAGACCTGTGTCATAATTATTCTCTTCGTCTGAGCTGTGAGTCAGTTGTCATTGCCTTGTGTCTCCTTGATTAGCCCTGTCATCTTCATCTGTGTCTCAGCATGTCAGCCCAGCATGAAACTTTAAAGTATACAGCACAAATATAGTAAATACCTAAGATAATGTTGAATACTGAGATGATTAAGTGTACACTCTTTCATTTAAACTAATATCTACAGTCAGGTACATAAATATTTGGACATTGACAAAGTTATTGTTACTTTAGCTGTCTATGACAGTATATTGGAGTTCTATCATCCATCCATTTTCCATACTGCTTATCCTACACATGGTCGTGGGGAGCCTGGGGTCTATGTCAGGTAACTCGGGACACAAGGCGGGGGACACCCTGGAAGAGGTGCCAACTCATTGCAGGACACAATTGCACACTAGGGACTATTTTTGAAATGCCAGTCAGCCTACAACGCATGTCTTTGGACTGGGGAGGAAACCAGAGTACAAGGAGGAAATCCCTGAAGCATCACTCACACAGGGCATAGGCAGGATTTGAACCCTCACCCCTGAAGGTGTGAGGCAAGCATGCTAACCACTAAGCTACTAAGCCACCATGCCCCCCTGTATATTGGGAGTTGAAATTCAGTAATCTATATGAGCTCAAGTGCAGACTTGCCACTTTATTTTGAGGGTATCTACATCCAAATCAGATGAACAGTGTAGGGCTTACAGCATTTTTTATATGTACCCCCCTTTTTAAGTGACCAAAGGTAACTGGACATACAAACATAATCATAAATGAAATCGTCATTTTTAATGCAAATCCTTTGCAGTCCAATCCTTTCCTGAAGTTTGGAACCCACAGACATCAAAGATGTTGGGGTTCTTCCTTGGTGAAGCTCTGGCAGGCCTTTACTGCAGATGTCTTCAGTTCCTGTCTGTTCTTGTGGTATTTTTGCCACCAGTTTTGCTTTCAGCAAGTTAAATACAGCTCAAATAAAATGAGCATATAATATAGCCCAATACACTTCAGAATTCATCCTGCAGTCACATCATCAATAAGGACTTGAGGACCAGTTCCATCGGCAGCCATGCATGCCCACACCACAAGATGAGGTAATACTTTTCGGATCATAAGCAGTTCCATCCCTCATTGCTCTTCTCTTCCCCTAATCCTGGTACAAGTTGATCTTTATCTTATCTGTCAATACGACAGGACTGTTGTTCTAATTCTGTACAGGCTAACTCTAATCTGGTCTTCCTGTTTTGAGGCTCATCTGTGGTAAACCCCCTGTATTTACCCTGGTGAAAGTTTCTCGAGTCTACCTGTTTTTCTTCACCAGGGAAATAATTCTTCTTCTGTCATTCACCACAGTTGTTTTTCATGGTCTTTTGGGCCTTTTGGTGTTCCCGAACTCACCAGTGCATTCTTTCTTTTTAAAAAGGAAACAAATAGTTGATTTGGCCACAGCTAATGTTCTTCTGTCTTCCTGATGGGTTTGTTTTGATTTTTCAGCCTAATGATGGCTTGCTTCACTGGCAGTGAGAGCTCTTCGGACTTCATATTGAGAGTTAACGGAAACAGATTCCAAATGCAAACGCCACACTTGTTATCAGCTCTAGACCTTTTATTTGCTTACTTGTAAGTGAAATAATGAGGGAATAACACACAACTAGTCATGGAGCAGCTGAGTAGCCAATTGTCCAGTTACTTTTGGTACCTTATAAAGGGGGGACCCTTAAAAAAAAACTTTTCTACACAGTTCACCCTACTTTAGGTGTAAATACCGTCAAATGAAAGCTGAAGTCTGCACTTTGACATCCATTATTTAATTTAAACTGCAATATAATGTGGTAGAGCACTAAAATAACAGCATACGTATAAATATTTATGGATCTGACTGTAGCATAATGCATATCATATGATTTAACATTGTGAATACAAAGCAGAACAAGCCTTTCTATTTGTTTTTTAAAAATATATCTATATTTATCATAATATATGAAAATATTTTGTCCACTAGAGGGTGAACTATACCAAATTAAATTAAAAAGTTAACATGGTCCATTGAAACAAACAAACAAAAAATTCTATTTCATGCTTTTAGTGAGCAGCCATGAATTAAATTATCTCTTGATTGTAGGCATTGAATTTTACCATCACTCCAGAGGGACGTCCATTTGCAGCCCTCTCCATGGAAAAAGAAAATGACCCTCTGATTCATCAGACCTGATGATGACTAGCACAAAAAAACACAGCCCTAACAGCCTCACTGCTTTCAATTAGTCTGTATCACACATGGAACATGTTTTAATTAACATCTCAAATTTCTCTCTGCATTTTCTGATACATGAAATTTCGTTCACCGCTTACATTCAGTAGCAAAGCACAAAAGCAGAAATCGGATGAATCAGCCACTGTAAAAGCATAAAGAGGATTTATTTTGTTCATCTACGTCACTGTGTTCCCTGAGGAGTGTGTGTGTGTGTGTCTTTCTGCTTTGTTTCCCAATTTTGCTAATGGTCATGCTGCCATGACTGTAGGTTTGAATAGATATTTTCCTTTGAACTCGGTATGAATGTTTGTGTGTAATAAATGTGATGGCTTTTCAGTGTGCTATATTTAAATATTTATTAGCAGGGAAATTAGCTTGTAATGCCACACATATGGGGTTTTTTTCAGGTGCAGAAAGTTGTCCTTCATGATTCAGTCTTTATTCATATTCATAATTGGCTTGTAAGCTCTTTGTGTTGCTTTTTATTTTCTTACTTTTTAACCTTATAGATGTTGTGAAATGATAGAATTATGATGTGGGGAATATAGACTGCTGTACAATTAGAAATAAACAAAACCTCTAAATGAAATCGTTATAGAGCATGACCACCAATCATGGCCACCTCTAAAGAAATTTGCTTCACTCTCATGTCATGAACATTATCCTTGACAATTTCCTATATTTACACCAATCAGCCATAATATTAAAACCACTAACAGGTGAAGTGAATGATGACCACTAGCTAGGGCACATGATCATCAGAACTGGACAATGAAGCAATGGAAGAAGGTGGCCTGGTCTGATGAATCACCTTTTCTTCTACATCATGTGGAAGGCCGGGTCCGTGTGCGTCGCTTACCTGAGGAAGAGACGGCACCAGGATGCATTATGGGAAGAAGGCAAGCCGGTGGAAACAGTGTGATGCTCTGGGCAATGTTCTGCTGGGAAACCTTTGGTCGTGGCATTCATGTAAATGTTACTTTGACACACACCACCTATCTAAATGTTGTTGTGGGCCAAGTACACCCCTTCATGGCAATGGTATTCCCTAATGGCTGTAGCCTCTTTCAGCAGGATAATGCACCCTGCCACACTGCAAATTGTTCAGGAATTGTTTGAGGAACATGACAAAGAGATGAAGATGATAATTTGGCCTCCAAATTCTCCAGATCTTAATCCAAAGAAGCATTCGTGTGACAAACAAATCCGATCTATGGAAGCCCCACCTCAAAACTTACAGGACTTAACGGATTTGTTGCTACGTCTTGGTGCCAGATACCACAGCACACCTTCAGAGGTCTTGTGGAGTCCATGTCTCGACGGGTCAGAGCTGTTTTGCTGGTACAAGGGGGACCTACAAAATATTAGGTAGATGGTTTTAATGTTATGGCTGATCAGTGTATGTTCATGGCATTACCACTATCTCAAAAGAAAGCCAAATACAGCTAAATTAAGGAGTGTAAATAAGAATTATTGTAACTTTATATGTATTTTTTTTAAAACTATATATAGTATTTTGAATGTATTTGGAGTTGCTAATTACAACACTGTTCTAAACATGTGAGCATTATTAATTCATGATGTACAGTAAATACATTATAGGCCCAGTCAATTCAGCTGTGTTTCAGAGCCATGAGCTTTGGCTTTGGGCTTGTCTTATTGCCCTAATGCCAGTTAATGCTTGTAAAGCCACCTGTGTCTTTGGACTCATTCCCTCACACCCAAGCAGTGTGTGTCTATTCATATGGCACTTTTTAGTTAATTAGTCAAATGCATGGCCACTATTCAGTACTTATTGTTGTACTTAACGTTGGACTACTGATCAGAAGGTTGTGAGTTCAAATCCCAGCACCACCAAGCTGTCACTGCTGGACCCTTGAGCACAGACTCAACTGCTGAGTTGTATGAATGAGATAAATGTAAGTTGCTTTGGATAAGCGCTTCTGCCAAATGCCATAAATTTATCAGAAAAACTGATGGTTTGATACGAATTACTGACAGCTATCGATTTTGCAAATATGGAGCAAAAGTTTTAAGTGTTTTTATTCTTCAGAAATGTTCATATATTCTCTCATTGGTAAACAGCAATATAAGCATTCGCACAAAGTTTTACAACAAAGGCCTTTCATACAATGCAAGAGAACCATTAATCATAAACACAAAACTACAGAGCCAAACCTGAACATAACGCACAAGTTTCCCTTTAAAAACAAGTTTGCATTTTATCATTAATTTTGGATGTCAAAATATGTCACAAAGGTGTATACAACTAGAGGAAATTATTTGGGCCGTGTGATTTATGACAGTATTTTTTTGCCTGGATTAAATTCTACAGAAAGTTATAATGAGATGTTTCCACTGCATAATGCATTCACTGACTCAGAACAATAACCTATATAATATTTCATTAAAATTCATGACATACTCTATGAGTTTATTAAAAATAATAATAATAATTTTAAAAAGTCCTAAATAAAAAAACAAATAAAACTACATCACAGTTACTATAGTTAAATCCTCCCCTCCCTGGATATCTTCTCCAGATCCATTAAAAAAAGGATTTTCTTAATACAGATCTGTTAGTAAACCACACTGTCCACACATCATTAGTGAACCCCTTTTAAATGACACTATTTTAATATTAAGCCTACCAAAGCACACACACATATTCTGTAACATAAAATACAAACATTATTTTAAAAATACATACTGCATTATGAAACAGAATCACAAAACACAAGGAGAAGTATT
Source organism: Ictalurus furcatus (assembly GCF_023375685.1). Classification (NCBI taxonomy): domain Eukaryota; kingdom Metazoa; phylum Chordata; class Actinopteri; order Siluriformes; family Ictaluridae; genus Ictalurus; species Ictalurus furcatus. The sequence continues at coordinate 11,710,291 of NC_071267.1, forward strand.
TGGGACTCAGTTTGAGTTTATATAAGTCTTTAATTGATAAAAATCCTGTCTTCACATAACTCAAGTGACCCTTTTGAGGCACCGCCAAACACCTCAATGTTGTTGTCAGCCCAGGCCACCACATTCCCAGGCATGTAGGAGGAGCAGTTGGCCATGGCGCTGATGTCTACAGATCGGAGAACCCGGTCCCACATGTTGAAGTGACTCAGTTCCCCAACAAAGGCTTGCGTGGCATCAAATCGGCCCCCGACCATGTCCTGTTGAGGCCATAAACGACAGATCTCGTTAAAACAAATTTATTTCTTTATTCTTTCCTAAATGAGGAAACACTGGGAGGTGTTACAGATAACACAATACTATATGAAATGAAACTGCATAACATGTGCACAACATGACAACATGTCATCACTTTATTAGGAACCTTATATTAATACTAGCTAGGGCCTCCCTTTGCTTTCAAAACAGACTCAATTCTTCATGGCATGGATTCCACAAGATGGTGGAAACATTCCTTTGAGATTCTGGTCCATGTTGACATGATTGCATCATGCAATTCCTTCAGATTTTTCAGGTGAACTTTCATGCTGCGAAACTTCTGTTCTGCCACGACCCAAAAGTGTTCTATTGGATTCATATCAGGTGACTGGGAAGACCACTGAAGAACACTGAACTCATTGTCATGTTCATGAAACCAGTTTGAGACGAGGTTTGCTTTGTGAAATGCTGCATTATCATGCTGGACATAACCATTAGAAGATGGTAAATTGTAGCCATGTAGGGATGCACATGGTCAGAAACAATACTCAGATAGTTTGTGGCATTCAAGAGATGATTGATTGCATGGAAAACACTACAACTGTTTTGTCATTACAAATATACAGTATGACTGTAAGTTTCATAATGACACTACTCCAAATGCTTGAGTCATCCAAATGAGTCATTTGATGACTAGACTACATATAGTGTGCTGCAGAATTTGTTTCCTTGAAAAGTGTTTTTTAGTTTCATTTAACTTTTTTTTTCCAAATACAATTTTTTATGCAGTGTGATGTTTCTACAAAACACTGGTTTAAAATGATCTGTACTCCTACAGTTAATATTTTGTGACACCTGTCCTAGAGAGAATAACAGCACTGAGTCTCTTCCTGTAATGTCTACATTTGGAGGGAAATTGTTCCATGCCTCCATGGAGAACTCCACAGTCCCCGATTCAAGGTGGGATCGGATCCGAGGTGTATTCCCACCTCATGCCCAATGCTCCTGGGATAAGCTCAATGCAACCTTTACCAGGATAATGTGGTTACTAAAGATGTTTAAATAAATATTCTTTGGTTTGTGCTTGCAGACTTCCCTCTTTAATTCAGACCATAGGTTTTCAGTAAGGTTCAAATCTGGAGAATGAGACGGTCATTGCATCACACTATTTTTGTGCTGATTTAGAAGTATGTTTGGCTCATCGTCATGTTGAAAGCTCTATGGCCAAATCCTGACAAAGGCAACCAGACTTTTGGCTGAAATATCCTAGTACTATGCAAAATCTATGATACCATCATTCTTCACAAGAGCCTCTGAACCACCAGCCACAAAACCCCTCCAAATCATCACTGATCCACCTCCATATTTTACACTGGGTATAAAGTGCTTTCCCTTATTTTCAAGTCCATTTTTGCCATCAAACATGCTGATGGTGTACATGATCAAACATTTCAATTTTGGTCTCATCTGACCACAACACATGATGCCAGTTGTAGTTCAAATATGTTGAGATGCTGCAATTTGTAATATGCTCACAAAGGGCTTTTTTTTTTGCAGTGATTCCCAACAGCTTGTTATTGTGAAAGTGGCAATTAACAGTTTTTATACTTGACAGCCACACGAATCAACTGAACTGTGGAATTCTGAACTGTGGTTCCAATCCTGGTAAATTTCCAACCGTTTTAGATGTCATATTTATACCATGGTTAAAGGCAACAACAGAGTTCCTGATGGCAGACTTTCCTTATGATTCCAAGTCTCTATGACCTGCATCACTAGAATTGCCATTGCAGCACATGTGGAGGAGTGTATAGCTCTCTAGCAAACTGTGTAGAAAAATTTCTTCAACCTATGCACAGCTTGCTAACTAGCTAGCTGACATTTATCTCTGAGAAGCATGAAGCCAGCCAACTTCATCTTTTTTGAAATGCTGCACATGCGGCATCACAGCGCAGAGTAACACACTCAGAGGAAAGTGCTATCTGCCCTCTTCTGTATACTGGAGATCATAGATGCCCACAATTGTTTATTGTCACAGTGATTGACGTCACTCCCCACTCTGGCTCTGCCTTGGACTTCGCTTCCCCCTCTAGCTTCGCAATGGTCGTCGCTCCGCTCTCATGCTCCTCCTTGGACGTCATGCCACACCTTAGCTATGCGGAAAAAATTTGCTTCGACTGCCTGCTGCCCGCTACACTAAGGGTATCACTCCCAAGGAACCATGTCAGCCCAAGGGTCTTTATCAGCGTAGAGACATCTCAGATACTTCAGGAGCCACGTGTTAAGAGGGGATCTGTCATGATAGTGCCAAAGGGCGCTGAACTACACTTCCCATCAGCCCCAACACGTCACATGTCTCAATCACTCTCACCTGTGTCTCGTTTCAACTTGATTAGCACCATTATATAAGTTCCTGTTTTTCAGCGTCTTATTGTCAAGCTTTTGTTGTTGTCATGTTTATGTGTTGTATGTGTTAGAGTCTCGCTTATAGTCTGTATGTTTATGCCTAGTTCCCTCTGTTCAGGTTTATGTTTCTTGTTTTCACTGTTTTGGTTGTTTGTTTATACTTCACATAAATAAAATATGCACTTGCATCCGCCTCCTCTACAAATCCCTTACACAATGCAGCAAATCAAATAATATATTAAATGTTAGACATTTTAAACATGATTTTCAGTTTGAAGAGTCACGTCTGCGAATACTTTAACATAATTCTAGCTACAACTCAGTGATTCGGTGCTTTGGGTCTTTAAGCAGACCCTTCAGGATTTCGTGATTTTGCGATTGCAGAAATTAACGCAAAATCAAGCAAACTCCACTATATTCAGGCAATTTTTAAAAATTACCGCAGATTTGAACCAAGACGTGCCATGTGACATCTTCACAACACACATTCAGCAAAAGCCTGCTTCGATTCACATGTATCTAACATGAATACAGCTGAAAGGTTTCATTTACCAACAAACATCACTGCGAATGACCAGGCAAAACAATTTTTTGCAATTGCAATTTCTCCAATTCAAGTACTTTTCCTTAAAAAAAAAAACACAAAAAACCCCTCAAGTTGCATCACAAATATTGAAAGAATCTGCAGCAAAATCAAGCATTTTGCAGTGCAAAAATCACAAAAAAACTCAGCGAAATCCTGTACAGACTGTTCAAGGAGTCACCTAACAAACTTTAGATGGGAATTCCCATTAAAGGACAAGCTGATGGAAAGGTGACTAAAGCCTCTGGTATACTTTGTTTTTTTACGCCTACGCTACTGTATGCACACAATTGTACGCATAGACGATCGACGCTTGCGCGTTACGCGTTACGACAACTTGCACTACCCCTCCTGGCCTACAAGAGTCAGTACAGAGCAGTAAAGCAGGTTATTTGGTGTGAAGGTCGACATCGAAGAAGAATCACAACAACACGAAGAACAATGCTTGGGTTGTTTTAAAGTTCTCATACAATAGATTTACATGCATCTAAGGTAAAAAAACAAAACAAAACAAAAAAACACTTTAATGTGCTCATAATTTAAACTGCAGCATTAACTTTTTCCCCCAGTGTCACAAACAACTCATTAAATGATCCGTTCTAACTGATTCATTCTAAACTCCTCCTTTCAGAGAGCATACTCTGAATTGCTCTGATTGGTCAGATGTCCCAGTTTGTTGTGACTGGTCTACCGCTGTCAGCTTGTTTCAAAAAGGAAACGTCCACTACCATAACGAGGTTCAGTGCCGTCTCTTTGCGAGCAGCCGATGAAGACAAGAGGTGGGTTTTTTGTTACAAACCTACGTAGGTTAGTGCAGGAATTAAGTCTGGAATTACAAATGACTCATTTCAGCTGTTCCGAATAGGTTCCTTCTTTTGGGAGTCAATAACTCCGTTTGTCGTGCGCTTTGATTTTTGAAACTTTGCAGACTTTTTACATTCACAAACAGCTCTATAACACACTACATGAAAGATAATATCTGAAAAACCATAATAGGTGCACTTTAATACTGGAATTATACAAATGTGGTTTCTTTCTAACCCGCATTCATTTCCATCTCTTCCGTTTATTCCGTTTTTTTCTTCAACTACCTTGAGAATTAATGGTCCTGGGTCATTGTTGCCGCCTTGTGGAACAACTAAATAGTGCAAGAGAATTACATGTGCATGTGCGACCTGGTGACATAGTTACAAAAATCGGGCAGTGTGCGTACAGTATGCGCATACTCTGCTGATGACGAAATTTGCATCACGCGTACTGTTCGCTGTTCCTAGCATACGCGTAAAAAGTGAAACACACTTTCTGCTTAAGATGTATGCATGTGCATTCTTTCAAGTATTTCCTTCTTGCAACACGATTGCTGCTATTCTCACCTGTTCCTGGCCCAGAATGAGGACTCCATCAGGTTTGATGGGGTGCCATGGGGCCAGGTTCTCCCCTGATCCCAGTTTCTGGCCATCCTGATAGGCCTCCCACAAACCATCTCTGGTAGTCCAGGTAATGCAGATGTGGTGCCATCGTCCATCATTCAGAGACAGAGGTAACTGTGCCACCTCCATATGGATGGAAGGTGGAAGGGTGAGAAAATTCATAACTGTGTGAATGTGAATCATGACTATGCTCGATTTAAATGTTATTATGTAAATGTTCTTTTCAGCTATATACATTTTTCAAATAATTACCAACTTATGATGCTTTCAGCCCAAGAAGACTGAAATGGTTTCACAGAAATAGCTTGAAAACAATTATATTTACCTTGTCATTGATGAGTAGCTCGATTGGATTGTTGCCCCATTCAATCAGCACAATCTCGTTTGCTTGCCCGGGGACACCATAAGAAAAAGGGGTCCCAATGCCAGGGCTGGCACTGGACTTGAGCCACATGCACACGGTAAAGGCATACATTTCTGGCAGGCTCTTTTTCACTCGGCCAAAAAGGTAGTTTGTGCGCAGGGGTAGGGAGAGTTTAAAATCCTCAGGGGACTTGAATACTGTACCTGCTGGCAGAGAGTGTGAATTAGTAATGGGTCACCTCTGATGGGAAACATAGCTTTCTGTATAACAGCAAAATAGGCATTAACTGTTCCAGTGCCATAGACATCCAATTTCCTGTCAAATAAACATTCATAACTGCATAAAAAATTCAACGGTGATGCAGTGGGAAAACTGAGGATGAATGGATCTAAGAAGTAATACATCAAATGTATAAATGGTTGTGAATACCTTTCTCCAGGTCAGAGATTCTGTTAATGAGGGTGTTAAGGGTGTTTTCTGTTCGCTGGCGATGAACAGATGTCTCGTTGTACAGCTGTGACTTCTCTTCCTCCAGCTCATTGACTTTGCTCAGGAGCTGGCTCTCTAGATCGCCCAGCCTACGTTGCAGCAGCTCTCGCAGCTCACTGGGAAATGGAGCTCCAGAAAGGCTAGCTCGCATCTGCTGTTGCTGTAAACAATATATATATATATACAGAAAATTTTATAAATCTATTATTTATGATACATGATGAGAACATGATACGATTTATATATGAATACTGAGTTATGCCCACAATACATTATCATTATCACTATGAACAGGAAAGTAAATCAGTAGATTCTGAGATCAATTTAAGACAGTGAAACGTATGTCACACAATGTATGTAACACAATAATTTTGAGTAACCACACCAAATTCATGCCAGTCCCCCATATTTAGACCTATGCATGATAAATAATGCAGTAATACTGTGATAATTTGTCGCACGCCTGGCTAAAAAAGCATTAAACTTACTATATTTTTGGGGCTAATGAGAGCCTCTGAATCAAATCAAGGGTTTTATAAGAATCATGTGGATCAATTAATCATTAAGCCTCACAGACACTGTAAAACAAAATAATAAAAAAAAATTAAATACTACAATTACTTCATTCACTTTCTTGCGCAATGTGTTATCATCTGCTGTAGGAGTGGACTAATAATTTAACTGTCACTGTTCACTAACTACAATAGTGTGAGGGCTTCCCCGGGGTAAGAGATATAGATAGAATAAGATGGGGGATAATCCCTGTAAATCCTCACCGCCTACACTTAATTACTAAAATTAAAAAGCTCTTAAAAACAGTAAACAAGATTACAGGACAAATTTATTGTATGGGCTATAATGTCAGTACATGTACAATACAGTGTTGCTGGACAACATTTCACGTATGATCCATAACTGACATGTTATTAAATTTATTGTAATGTCTTTACTTTATACTCTGTGTGTGTGTGTGTGTGTGTGTGTGTTTTTTTACATATATATGGCATTGTAAACAAGTCAAAACAGAAAAGTATTTAATAATATTAGTGCAAATCATTTGATCTGAGAACAAAACAGAAGAAACCTTCACATAAATTCTAATGGTTTCCTCTACAAATTCCATTACAAACCATCAGCTAACCATTAAAACCATTACCTGTCCTTAATATTATCCACTAGACATAACACGCCACCAATAGAAGGCAACAAATTACCAGTAGAGTCCTACAGGGACCATTACAGTTTCCATTCAAAACCAGTACAATTCCCATTATAACCATTAAAACCATTACAAATTCTATGAGGGTTTGTATTGTTTTGTTTTGTTTTGAGCAGGGATCAGCCACACCTGACATATCTTATACACCTGACATTATATATATATATATACACACACACACACACACACACACACATATATATATATATATATATATATATATTTATAATGGGTATACTTGGGCTTAACTGTGGGAGCAGTCCCTCTCACCTCCAGGTTTTGAAGCCTGTCCTTCAGACTCTGCATGGTCTTACCCAGCGCGTCCAGAGTTTCGTTTGGATCTCTTGGGACATCGTCCATCGTGTCTTTACCGTTCCTCCACGATGAAGACTCTTCCGAGGTGCTCTCACACTGGGACAGTTTGGATGTGAGCTCTTTGATGGCACCCAGTTGCTGGGTTATAGTCTCTTGTTGTTGGAGAACAGTCTCTCGGAGCTGCATCACCGTCTTCCTCAAACCTTCACCCTGAACACTCTGAGCAAACTCCACCTGGACGGGACAGATCGGGTCTTTATCAACGGGGATCACGGTGCACAAAAAGCGCCTCTCCTTGTCCTCCTGCTCGTGCACTGCTTTTACGCACGTGATGGTAAAGACGCACATGAGCAAAACGGAAGGACGCCTCATCTTCGGAGATTAATAATAATAATAATAATAATAATAATAATAATAATAATAATAAATAATGATGCAATAGCCTAATGATGTTGATGTTTAGATGATGGTGATGATGATAAATCTCCACCTCAGAGAATCAGGGTCAACTTTTCACGGTTGTCTCTCATGCACGCGCGCTATCAGAGTCCTCAGCTGTTATAAGTCTTTAGAGTCATTTCTTTAGTAAAAACCCATTTCATCAGAGGCTTTGTTCTCAGTACGATTCCCCTCTCAGTCCTGCGCTCGCGCTGAGAGACTGTTGTAAGATTAAAGCCTCACTTCCCCTCCCGACAGGATGATAGTATTTACGTCACTTCGAGTGCGCGTGAAGTAATGGACCAATGAAACCCCACAATGAGGAAATAGAAAATGCTGACGAGATCTTGAGGAAAAACTACAGCTTGTATACTTTTAAAAGTTGTCAGTTTACTTTATGAATAGCCTGGAGCACAGTGCTTGATGGTGCAAACCAGTTAATGTGATATACTGATAGGGGAGAGTGGGGTCAGTTGTAACAAGGGTCAGTTTTAAATAATGACTGTATATATGAGTGGACAACATGGCGCCATTCACTCCTATGGTGCGTTTTGGAAGCCTATTTTGGGTCAAAATGGGAGCCAGAGTTTGTGCAGTAGAGACCTTGGAGCCAGAGTATGCGCAGTAAATACAGCCAGACAGGCAGTGGGTCCACCTTTCACCCGCACATGTAGGGAAGCCCACGCTACATGGGCATCCGTGATGAATTACCTAAAGTGCAACTTAAAATGGCGCATCAGCTAAGTCAAAGCAGCAAGTTATTAATTGATATGTTTGCCTCACACCTCCAGGATTGGGGGTTTGAATCCCGGCTCCGCCCCTGAGTGCGCGGAGTCTACATGTTCTCTTCGGGGTTTCCTCTGGGGACTCTGCTTTCCTCCCCCAGTCCAAAGATATGCATTGTAGGCTGATTGGCGTTTCCAAATTGTCTATAATGTGTGAATGTGTGCGATTGTGCCCTGCGATGGGTTGGCACCCTGTCCAGGGTGCCCCTGCCCTGTGCCCCAAGATCCCTGGGATAGGCTCCAGGCTTCCTTGCAAAAACTGGAGCAGTAGAGACCTTGGAGCCAGAGCATGTGCAGTAAATACAGCTAAACAGTAGGTGGGTCCACCTTTCACCCGCTCATGTAGTCATGGCAACGGTATGTGCACATCCATGATGAATGACCTAAAGTGCTACTTAAAATGGCATATCGGCTAAATCCCCCGCTTATCCCGTGACCCTGTGTAGGATAAGCGGTATGGAAAATGGATGGATGACTGACTGACTGAGCTTCTATTTGCTAGCTGACATTATCTCGTTCTGTCGGTGGAGTTTAAAAAGGAGAACCTGGCTAGCCTTTGCAAGATTATTTTGAGTGTTTGCTAAGGTCATACTGACAATAAATTATTGTGCAATTCTAGCTACTGTTAGATTTCTTGGTTCATGCCCTCACTTCGTTCACTCACGTTAGTTTGCTAGTTATAATATCAGCACAAACAGCTAGCTGAGATATCAACATGTGCAACATACAGGATAAACTGCAAAAAGAAATCTCCACTGAGGATCTGTTAGAATAGTTTACAGCAGAACAAGACATGGCTTTGCTACAGCACTGTCAAGCGTTTCAGGTGCATGTTGGAAACGTGCGGGTTCAAGAGGCTTGACTGTCATGGCCGAAGCTGTCAATCACATCATCAACCATGCCCTTTTATTTATCACCAAATAACTCCTTTATGGCACATTTATTGTAGGGAAATGTATTGGGGGAGATATTAAGGTCAACTGAACTCAACAGAGCACTCTTCCCGAAAATAACTTGTGGAGATTATTCAATTTAAAAGAAGATTTGCTCAGTCTCCACTCAGTAACATGGGAATGGGTGGAGTTAAAACTGTACTGCAGCCAGCCACTAGAGGGCCTCAGAGACATTTTGGCTTCACTGTTGACTCCTTGTTATGACATGTACTCATATATACAGTCATTAGTTTTTAAAATTATCACTTGCTCCAATCAGCAAAAAGCTACAGTGGTGATGCTTCCTCTGCTTGCTTAATCACAGCTCTAAATTACCAAATTTCCCCTTGGGTATCAATAAAGTACTCATAGACACTCTCTCTATCTCTCTCTCTCTCTCTCTCTCTCTCTCTCTCTCTCTCTACGTTAAAGAATTTACTGAGTGTCAGCTCGCATGATTGATAGTTGACAATGCTAAGATGTTATCTAGCTTGTCAAATTTCAAGACGGTTGACAGTGTGGGGTGGTAACAGTTGTAAGAGATATTTAACAAAACTCTAAAGAGTTTCCTTCCTGCAAAACATCATCGTGTAAAACTAGAACATAACAACCTGAACATTTCGTCTGTTATGTGACTGACATATTTATGTCATTTGCTGCCCAACAATTTTTTTTTTGCACTCACCTAAAAATAGATTTAGGCAAGGAAACAGGCTTTACCAACAGGCTTCACCTGTTGCAAACAATATATAACTACATTGGGGCCAGTTGTAATATTCTGGTCCATTGATTGAATTTTATAGCCTCTGATATTAACATGAAAAAGGTATTTGTTTATAGTTAGCCTTAGAATGTTGTACTTAAAATACTTACTAAGAAAATTACAACTGTTACAACTGACCCCACTCTCCCCCTATTAAAAATTTAAAGAACTTACCATATACTTCCCTTGAGTTAACAAATACTTTTCTTTTCTTTTCATTTCTTTTCTTTTCTGTGTACCAGAATTATGCGACATATATTGATAACTTGCACAAAGGAAAGTAACCCCTCCTGTGACAGCAGGGCTGTATACAGCAATATAACTTGTGCAATGAGACACTGGCTTGTCAATGATATAAAAGGTCAGTGAAGTGATGATGAACACTGAGTAATCAGATCACATTTAAGAATCTATTCATTCAAAGGTAATAGATTATAAAAGATCCAATTTCCTGTTAATTCCATTATGGAAGGGAGAAAGCCAGTGGCATGCTGTGGGCTGACATTTCCTATGCATTTATTTATTTCATTTTTAAATTTACTTTAAATTAAGAGTTCTGTTTTTCTTTTTTATACCCTTATATTAATTCTAACTTAACACCTAATGTTAGAAGGACAACAAATAGTGTATATACCTATATACTGTATAATACAAAAAAAAACAACATAGCATTCTTTTCAAATGTCAGCATGCACAAGATTGAACAAAAACACTTTGTCTTCATTAACAACACTTTTTCCAGTTGTCAGTAAGAGTTTTATGGCAATTACTTTTTTTAATCATGAGCACTGGCTAATAATAAAAATGAAATAAATAAATAAAACTAACATTTGTGGAGGGCAGTGGGGCTTAGTGGCTTACATGTTTTCCTCACCTCTCCAGGGTTGTGGGTTTGATTCCTGCCTTCGCCCTGAGTGCGTGGAGTTTGCATGTTCTCCCTGTGCTTCGGGGATTTCCTCTGGGTACGCCGGTTTCCTCCCCGAGTTCAAAGACATGTGCTGTAAGCTGATTGTCATTTCCAAATTGTCTGTAGTGCGTGAATGTGTGTGATTGTGCCCTGCGATGGGTTGGGTGTCTTCGGCCCCGAGTTCCCTGGGATAGACTCCAGGCTCTCACATGACCCTGTGTAGAATAAGCGTCACAGAAAGTGGAAATCAAAACTAACGTTTGTTTTAGTCTATGGCTATTACAGCTTTAATACAGAAACTGATTCTGTTCAATTTTTATATATATTGTATATATGGTGTGTAGGTATTTATATTGTGTACTGTGTGTATGATGTGTGTATAAGTATTTATATTGTGTATGGTGTGTATGATGTGTGTATAAGTATTTACATTGTGTACGGTGTGTATGATGTGTGTATAAGTATTTATATTGTGTACTGTGTGTATGATGTGTGTGTAAGTATTTACATTGTGTACTGTGTGTATGATGTGTGTGTAAGTATTTACATTGTGTATTGTGTGTATGATGTGTGTGTAAGTATTTACATTGTGTACTGTGTGTATGATGTGTGTATAAGTATTTATATTGTGTATGGTGTGTATGATGTGTGTATAAGTATTTACATTGTGTACGGTGTGTATGATGTGTGTGTAAGTATTTACATTGTGTACGGTGTGTATGATGTGTGTGTAAGTATTTACATTGTGTATTGTGTGTATGATGTGTGTGTAAGTATTTACATTGTGTACTGTGTGTATAAGTATTTATATTGTGTATGGTGTGTATGATGTGTGTATAAGTATTTACATTGTGTACTGTGTGTATGATGTGTGTGTAAGTATTTACATTGTGTAATGTGTGTATGATGTGTGTATAAGTATTTACATCGTGTACTGTGTGTATGATGTGTGTATAAGTATTTACATCGTGTACTGTGTGTATGATGTGTGTATAAGTATTTACATTGTGTACGGTGTGTATGATGTGTGTATAAGTATTTATATTGTGTATGGTGTGTATGATGTGTGTATAAGTATTTACATTGTGTACGGTGTGTATGATGTGTGTATAAGTATTTACATCGTGTACTATGTGTATGATGTGTGTATAAGTATTTACATCGTGTACTGTGTGTATGATGTGTGTATAAGTATTTACATTGTGTACGGTGTGTATGATGTGTGTATAAGTATTTACATTGTGTACTGTGTGTATGATGTGTGTATAAGTATTTACATTGTGTACGGTGTGTATGATGTGTGTATAAGTATTTACATTGTGTACTATGTGTATGATGTGTGTATAAGTATTTACATTGTGTACGGTGTGTATGATGTGTGTATAAGTATTTACATTGTGTACTGTGTGTATGATGTGCCCACTGCCTGTAAACTGTTAATGTCTTAAGGACTGTCCCACAGGTACATGTGCAATAATTGTTTATGGTTCATTGAACAAGCATATTGAAAAACATTGTTTGTTTAAACCCTTTCCAATAAAGATCTGTAAAGCTTAATTGGATTTTATAAAACTATCTTTAAAATACAGTTTCCTGAAAAAGGGACTTTTCCTTTTTTTGTTGAGCGCATATATATATATATATATATATATATATATGCAGAAACGGTGTTGTAAGCAGCAGAGTGACCCCGGCTCGGCTCTCCGCAGTGGCCACTGCAGTGAAAGGTGATGCCACTCCATATTCCAGCAGTACACTGCTGAGCTATCAAAATTCTCACACCTTTCACGCCAGGTTCAGGATATTAGATGCGCAAAGGAGATATTACAAGGCTCAGTTGTATGGATTAAGCATTACTGACTGTTAAGGAGTAACTAACACCAAAGATGATCATAAGTCTACCAGAAAATGTGAGTAATTATAATATAGATAGGAGATAGTGTTACATTACGCAGGACATCAACAGAACTCAGCCATGGCAAAGAAGCACTTTTTATAAGGTCAAGCCTTCTAATCTCATTGTCAGCGTAAAACTCCTGACCACTGCCGTCTGCAATATTGTGTAACAGTAGGGGGTTAGTCCTCAACTGAACTTATATTGTAGCCAAGGCAGCAATCTAACATACAGTACTATATAAACCAATTCCCACAATCTGTGGCTTTAAAAATTTGATTGATGTTCAAACATGATAACTCATAATTCAATCAACAAATGCAAGGATTTCCATAAGATGTTCTGGTGAAATAATAATCATGTCCTAATCACTAGTGAACTCATATTTACTGTTGCTATACCAATGATATTTACACAACTCAGGCAATCCTATTAGCAGTGGATCATCACTTCTTCTTGGCATCTCACTATATATAGTATGTGACCAATCTATTACAAGGGATGAGTAAAAATATCCATCCATCCATTTTCTGTAACACTTATCCTACATATAAGCCTGGACGAGGTGCCAACCCATCACAGGGCACAATCGCACACACATACACACACTATGGACAATTTGGAAATGTCAATCAGACGACAATGCATGTCCTTGGACTGGGAAAGGAAACCAGAGTACCTGGAGGAAACCCCTGAACATGCAAACTCTGCACATGCAAGGCGGAGGCGGGAATTGAACCCTCAACCCTGGAGGTGCGAGGAAAACGTGCTAACGAAGCCACCATGCCCCCCTGAGTAAAAATATCTTACCTGGAAATCTGAGCAATCAGTTCCCAGTCCTCCATTAGTTTTAACCCCTAATAGAAATAGACAGCAGATATTCGGTTTTCTAATTGAAAAAAGTAAAAGGCCCCATTTTCAGTAGATTTTAGTCCTTGATATTTGAATAGATCCTTTCATAATCTCAAACTTTAGACTGTATAAAATTAATTAGGTAAAATAGACTCCTCAAGGCTTTTGATGAAAAGCTCTGAGAAGGGTTGTGTCTTCAGCCACAATGAGCATTTAGCAGACATCCATTCAGGTTTCATCACGACAGTGAAAAACACAATATTAAACCACATATTCAGAAAATGAGATTTGTAATCCCATCAGTTCTCAGACAATGTGTTGCGGGGGAAATGCATGTTGGTGCAGAATTGGATGTGTTCATGCTGTGAGTCTTCCTTGAGCTGATATGACCATGAACTCTGTAGGGGGAAAAAGTGTTTTATAACACAATAACCAACGGCTGTTAGCAGTCAGTCTGTATCTTTATCTAGTGCAGGAACTCACAGAGTAATTTTGAATGAAATTAATCAGATATTAAAAATGTTTTTAATGAGCTCCTTCCGCATAAATACAAAATTTACTGAACCAATCCATGCCATGATTCTGGTTCAGATTACTGTTTAAAGAATACTATTCATATTTTAAATTGTATCTATAAAATCTACATATTAAACCGATAATATACTGTTTTTAAAATGTAAATATCACCTAACTGAATAATTAACTAATGAATTGTTTCATGAATTAATAATCTGTTATAGAGTAATAAAATTACATCTATAAAATGTGCATCGAAAACAGGCAAATAGTATTTTTTCTAAAATACTTTTCAAAAATACAACTTATACCATAAAATTAACCAAAAAAATAATCTGAAGGTGCATTGCTAACTATATATAATTTTAACACTGAGAATTACATGTTAGAGATAGAGCAATCGTTCAGTCAGTTTGTATGACTTTATAAAGACTTTCGTTTTCTTTTGTCATTTCATTTGTTTTCCAAAAAAAATATTCTTGAAATAACATTATGTCCAAAATGTATTAAACTGTATGGTAAGCTTAGGTCTTACTTAATTTTCAAAAGCCAAATAAATCACAAATGGCTTCATTCATAATTCACTGATTCAAATTAAATAATATTTCACAGGATCTCAGGTTATTGAGGGTCTACATTTTGATTCAAGCAACATACAACATTTAAACCACACTTTATCTCCATGCTGAGGCGCTGCCTGTTTGATCTGCTTTATCTGAATATATCGAGCTAATCTGTTTTGAAGTTTCATTCGCTGGGGGTCACAGGATGTCAGCTCTTCTTTTATGTTGCCGCAGCTCAACGCTGAAGCCATTGAAATGATAATGCAACCTTTTCACCATCTGGATAATTTTATTTTGCTCCAGCATAGCTATTCTGATCATTTGACAAAGTTGGAAAATGATTTTAGAAACCAGATGGCTATTTTTTTCATTATTATTTATTATAATGATAATTTATTGAATTATTATACCAGGAAGGCAGGAAGGCATTTAACAGTGAAGGTGCTGGAATTGAAAACTTTCAGTTGCTGTAGTGTAGTATGAGATAGTATGTAAATATGAAGGCTGTCTGATGACTTTATAACACTAGACGAGGAATATGTAGCCGAAACTGTACTTTAAAAGTAAAAGTATGGGTACTGTGTCAATATCTTATTTAGTTAAACATGTACATTAAACATTAAACAAAGTATGGATGCAAAAATTTACCCCCCGAGTTATAGTCAAACACTACATTTAAACATACTCAAGTAACCAAACATTAAAACATAGCTATTTTTACTGATGAAGCCGGGTGACCACAAGTTAATCCTGCCGATCCTGCATGATTATCTAGTTCCCTTAGAAAACAGGAAAATATTCTGCTAACTCAGACAACTCTAGAGTTTGGCTTGCTGGTTGGCTAAAGTTTAGTAACCCTTTTGGAAAGAACTAACTAGCAAATTCAACAAGCTAATTTACAAAATGTAACATGCTAGCTTATTCCATCCATCCATCCATCCCCCGTCACGGGGGACCTGGAGCCTATCCCAGGGAGCATCGCGCACATGGCGGAGTACACCCTGGACAGGGTGCCAATGCTAGCTTATTCAACTAGCTAAATTACACAACATAACTAACAAATTTACCAAACTTAAAACTAACATAAATTTTGAGGTTTGATGGTGAATTATAGAGGCTCTATTTCCTTTTTATGTGGGAGACCAATGAGACTGCTTCTCCTATATGATTTGGTAACTCTAGCAAAAGACTACATCTTCTTAGTACTAAGGGAAAAAAATAAGACAAAAAATTTTTTTTGGAAAAAAAACAAACTCATTGCATAAGAGATTTATAACAAAATGTAAATGTAAAGACTAAAACATATGTACAGTCCCCTCTGAATGTTTTGGAATGAC